>NC_047106.1:13788321-14109230 GCF_902500255.1 Thalassophryne amazonica
ATTTTGAATCACATGGGTAAAAATTGTGAAAAGATGCCATGACACACTGGGAAACCACCATGGATCCTGTTGGGATGAACCACTGTGGCCTACGTGCTCACTGGGGTGGGTAATTTTAGACTTTGCCCCTGTGGGGCACCTTGGGGCAACTTGACGCCGTATAAATAAATTGAATAGTTTGACATATATGTGGAAAAATCTGATGCAATTCTCGAAATGGATCTTGAATGCACCGTATTTGCACATTGGAGGACCCAGGGCCAAACATCAGCCCACCCCTTTTTTTTTTCGAAGAAACTTGGTTAAATGCCCCCTGAAATTAAATTAAATTACATGAAATACATTTAATGAATAAGACAAGGACAAAAAATGAACACAGTCAGTTGAGTACTTGTGATATATTATTTTATTTGTGATGAATTTAGACATTTTATTTAATTTCCTGTGGAAAGCCTTGGGCCGAGAATGGGGTCACTGAGGATAATTAGTGCTGATAATATGACCAATTCCACAGATTTGTTTTTTTTTTTTAAAGATTGTTTTCACCAAGTATCCAGTTATCTGCTTCTCACAGTAATGTACACAAAAAGAACTCAAAAATTAAAGCGTAGACTATTCAGTCACGGTAAATGGAGGCTCAAAGATGTTTTGCCAACTGCTCATTGGGGAGTCGGCATACAGTAAGCGAGGCTTTAGGTTAGTTCAATAAAGTCAACGGTGACTTGGCAACCAGTCAAGGTGCAGTCAGAGGGATGCTGAAAGCAATATAGCAGTAATTAATTGTCACTGGCAAGCGTTGGGGAGTGGGATATTTGAAGGACTACTTTCAGCCTGATTCATTGATGGCAGACTGACTCTCCACTCTGGCCCGAGCTGGGACTTGCTTTTCAAGCTTTTGTTGAGCTGGCTTTTGGCCAGATGGTGTTCATCTGTAATTCTCTTCTTGTCTGCTCCTGGATGTTTCACTGGATCTGGCGCATCCTCGTGAACCACCACTTTTGTTTTTTGGGTTTCTCCTGAAGGCAAATTTCTTCAAAGAGGTATAGAAATGGACACGATTTGTCATGGGGTCAGATGTGTCACTCAGATGTCTGAGGGCCTCCTAGTTGTGCTGTTGAAACGGCACCAAAAAGTGTACCTACTTTCCCTGTGGTCCAGTTTCAGGATTGTCTTTGCTTTTGTCTGTGTTGATGTCCAAGATATGGTTTCAGGATGCCTCTCTGTATTACTGATTATTTTCATTTACTCTATAAAATGTCAGAAATAATAAAATGTGTCTTAGAACTAGGGCTGAGAGATAAAACAATCATGATAATGTACAACCCCTGGCAAAAATTATGGAATCACCGGCCTCGGAGGATGTTCATTCAGTTGTTTCATTTTGTAGAAAAAAAGCAGATCACAGACATGACACAAAACTAAAGTCATTTCAAATGGCAACTTTCTGGCTTTAAGAAACACTATAAGAAATCAAGAAAAAAGATTGTGGCAGTCAGTAACGGTTACTTTTTTAGACCAAGCAGAGGAAAAAAATATGGAATCACTCAATTCTGAGGAAAAAATTATGGAATCACCCTGTAAATTTTCATCCCCAAAACTAACACCTGCATCAAATCAGATCTGCTTGTTAGTCTGCATCTAAAAAGGAGTGATCACACATTTGAGAGCTGTTGCACCAAGTGGACTGACATGAATCATGGCTCCAACATGAGAGATGTCAATTGAAACAAAGGAGAGGATTATCAAACTCTTAAAAGAGGGTAAATCATCATGCAATGTTGCAAAAGATGTTGGTTGTTCACAGTCAGCTGTGTCTAAACTCTGGACCAAATACAAACATGGGAAGGTTGTTAAAGGCAAACATACCGGTAGACCAGGGAAGACATCAAAGCGTCAAGACAGAAAACTTAAAGCAATATGTCTCAAAAATCGAAAATGCACAACAAAACAAATGAGGAACGTATGGGAGGAAACTGGAGTCGACGTCTGTGACCGAACTGTAAGAAACCACCTAAAGGAAATGGGATTTACATACAGAAAAGCTAAACGAAAGGCATCATTAACACCTAAACAGAAAAAAACAAGGTTACAATGGGCTAAGGAAAAGCAATTGTGGACTGTGGATGACTGGATGAAAGTCATATTCAGTGATGAATCTCGAATCTGCATTGGGCAAGGTGATGATGCTGGAACTTTTGTTTGGTGCCTTTCCAATGAGATTTATAAAGATGACTGCCTGAAGAGAACACGTAAATTTCCACAGTCATTGATGATATGGGGCTGCATGTCAGGTAAAGGCACTGGGGAGATGGCTGTCATTACATCATCAATAAATGCACAAGTTTATGTTGATATTTTGGACAGTTGAAAGGATGTTTGGGGATGATGAAATCATTTTTCAAGATGATAATGCATCTTGCCATAGAGCAAAAACTGCAAAAACATTCCTTGCAAAAAGACACATAGGGTCAATGTCATGGCATAGGGTCAATGTCAATGAGCAGATCTGATTTGATGCAGGTGTTAATTTGGGGGATGAAAATTTACAGGGTGATTCCATAATTTTTTCCTCAGAATTGAGTGATTCCATATTTTTTTCCTCTGCTTGGTCTAAAAAAGTAACCGTTACTGACTGCCACAATCTTTCTTTCTTGATTTCTTATAGTGTTTCTTAAAGCCAGAAAGTTGCCATTTGAAATGACTTTAGTTTGTGTCATGTCTGTGATCTGCTTTTTTTCTACAAAATTAAACAACTGAATGAACATCCTCTGAGGCCGGTGATTCCATAATTTTTGCCAGGGGTTGTATACAGTGCATTTATGTTACAGCCTTATTCCAAAATGGATTAAATTATTTTTTTCCTCAAAATTCTACACTTTTTACCACATAATAACAATGTGAAAAACAGTTATTTTATTTTTTTTAGATTTTTGCAAATCTATTAAAAATAAAAAACTAGGTACAATATTCACAGTCTTTGTCATGGAGCTCAGAACTGAGGTCAGGTGCATCTTGTTTCCACTGATCATCCTTGAGGTGATTCTACAGCTGAATTGGAGTCCACCTGAGGTGTAGTCACCTGATTTGACATGAGTTGGAAAGACACACACCTGTCTAAATATAAGGTCCTACAGTTGACAGTGCACGACAGAGCACAAACCAAGCATGACGTCAAAGGAATTGTCTGTAGACCTCTGAGACAGGACTGTCTCAAGGCACAAATCTGGGAAGGTACAGAAACATTTATGCTGCTTCCAGGGTGCCAGTGAGCACAGTGGCCTCCATCATCCATAAGTGAAGCATTCCTCTGTGCAGAGAGGAGAAACTTGCAGAAGGACAACCATCTCTGCAGCAATCCACCAATCAGGCCTGTATGGTAGAGTGGTAAAAGGCACATGGCAGCCCACCTGGAGTTTGTCAAAAGGCACCTGAAGGACTCTCAGACCATGAGAAACAAAATTCTCTGGTCTGATGAGACAAAGATTGAACTCTTTGGTGTGAATGCCAGGCGTCATGTTTGGAGGAAACTAGGCACCATCCCCACAGTGAAGCATGGTGGTGACAGCATCATGTAGTGGGGATGTTTTTCAGCAGCAGGAACTGGGAGACTAGTCAGGATTGAGGGAAAGATGAATGCAGAAATGTACAGAGACATCCTGGATGAAAACCTGCTCCAGAGCGCTTTTGACCTCAGACTGGGGCAACGGTTCATCTTTCAGTAGGACAACGACCCTAAACACACAGCCAAGATATCAAAGGAGTGGCTTCAGGACAACTCTGTGAATGTCCTTGAGTGGCACAGCCAGAGCCCAGACCTGATTCCGACTGAACATCTCTGGAGAGATCTGAAAATATCTGTGCACAGACGCTCCCCATCCAACCTGATGGAGCTTGAGAGGTGCTACAAAGAAGATTAGACGAAACTGTTCAAAGATAGGTGGCATCATATTCAAGAAGACTTGAGGCTGTAATTGCTGCCAAAGGTGCATCAACAAAGTATTGAGCAAAAAGTGTGAATAGTTATGTACGTGTGATTTCTTAGTTTTTGTATTTTTACTAAATTTGCAAAAAAAAAAAAAAAAAACTTTATTTGATGGGGTGTTATGGGGTGAGTAGAATTTTGAGGGAAAATGAATTTACCTCATTTTGGAATAAGACTGTAAATGTGGAGAAACTGAAGCCCTGTGAATACTTTCCGGATGCACTGCAGTTATCAAAATAAGGTCAAGCACAATATTATACATTTTTCGTACTGTTAAGCTTTGGATAGCTGTACTTGATATACACATCAGAACTAAACATGAGAAAAACAACTGTGGTTTTTAGCTTGTACATCAGTCACGTTCAGGACCATTTCCAAACACAGGATTGTTTGGAAATGGGGAAAAGAGGAAGGTGGTTGGGGGGGTTGACCCAGGGATTGCACTAAAGAAGTGAAAGTGAACTTGTGTCCTCCTCTAAAGCTGAGGAAGTTGTTTACAGAAAAAGATTATCTGACTAAGATGTGTCATTGTGCTGTTACAGTACACCAGGAAAACAAATGAAGGCTCCTTTGTGTGAAAAGAGATTGGCAACAAGAGCTGCAGCTAATGGTTATCTTTGTGATCGATTAATCTGTCATTATTTTCTCTTTTTACTGTATTGTCCGTACTGCAATTTGCACTGGAAAATTAATCGGATCTGTCCAAAAATGCCTCATGAAGAGGAAAAAAACACAAGTCGTACCAGCCTATGTCACATTTATTTATGTAGTGGTATTGTTTCATGCAAGAAAAAGCAAAATGAATTTAATCAGTGCAGTATAATGCAAACACCATGTTAGCAAGAAGAAGGTAATGGGCTATATAATGTTATTGTATGAGATACAAAAAAACTCAAGCATAAAGTGATTCTCGGGGCCACTGAACAGATGATCATAATGAGGAAAATGTGTAATGTAATTAAACATTTGAGAACCTGGCACATTATTTATTTAAAAGGCAAACACTATGGTAGTGAGCAGAAACAACTGGCCAGTTAATGTTATTGCAAGAGGCACAAATATTTCAATTTATTTTCATGTATGTAGCACCAAATCACAACAAAGTTGCCTCAAGGTGGTTCACACAAGTAACCATACCAACCCCCAGAGCAAGAACACAGGCAACAGTGGTAAGGAAAAACTCCCTCTGATTTGAGGAAGAACCTCAAGCAGACCAGACTCAAAGGGGTGATCCTCTGCTTGGGCCATGCTACCGACACAAATTACAAAAAGAATATACAGGAAATGTTGCCGGTGCACAGGACAGGAGAGTTGCAGAAACAGACACCACACCCATGTCTGGATGGAGCTGCACCTCATACAGAGAGAAAAAAAAGAATCAGGCATCAGAAAGACAAAAAATACAGTGTAATTTGTCAGAATTAAGCAACAAGAAAAACAGAAGAAATACTAAGGTGATCACTGGCCACTAGCCCTAAGCTTCAGTAAAAAAAACCCAGAATTTAGATAAAGTTGAGGCCACAACCTGCTCCAATAATAAAATGAATATAGAATAAAAAGCACAGTAACATACTATGCCAGTATGCTAGCCATATGAAAGGGAGAATAAGTGCATCTTAACTCTGGACTTGAAAGTCTCTACAAAATCTGTTTTACAATTAACTTGAGTAAACTGCCACTTGGTAGATGAAAATGCTGTGTTCAGTGTACTTAAACATTTGTCATCAAAAATAGTCTAACCTTAGCTTAGTTTAGCTTGGTATAGCTGACAGGTCATCTTAGCGTAGCTGACCTACCGTTTCTGTTATTGTTATCTCTCACAGTTCAAACCAATGATGTGCCAAGTAGTATGAAGGTAATTTTCCCTTATTTTGTTGAGGAGCATGGTCTTTCAGTTCGAGAGCATGATTTATTAAATTCACTTGTTGTCACTGCCGTTGGCATCTAGTTTAATAGTGCACTACCACCACTTTCCAGAGTGTGAATTGCATTACCTCATTCAGTATGCAGATACAACTTGTCACATGTGTAGACGGCGCCATCTTGTGGCCATAGATGATAATGTATTTTTTCATATACAGTATCAATCAATCAATCAGTTTTATTTATATAGCGCCAAATCACAACAAACAGTTGCCCCAAGGCGCAGTACAAGTCAATTTGTAATATAAGTTGCAGTATCTCACAATTTGCTAAAAAAAAACAACAAAAAAAACCCTGCCACTTTTTGTCCAGTAATTACGTTAATCAATTAGTTGCATGTTTATAAAATGTCAGAAAATTGTGACAAATATGTTTGTGAAAGCCAGAGATGTCTTTAAATGTCTTCTTTAAAGACATCATTTATCTCTTCTAGATTGGACTGCTGCAATGTTCTATTTTCTGGTTTACTGCAATCCAGCATTAGTGCTCTCCAGTTAGTTCAAAATGCTGCAGCCAGACTTTTGACATGAAGCATAAGGTTCGACCACATTACACCCATTTTGGCATCCCTTCACTGGCTTCCTGTCTTAGTGAGATCAGATTTTAAGGTTCTGTTACTAGTCCATAAAATTGTTCACGGACTGGCACCTCCCTACCTAGCTGACCTATTTAAACCTTATATACCGGCCTGGGCTTTGCATTCTCAGGGTGCAGGACTACTTTGTGTCCCTAAGGTGAATAAGAAGTCTGCGGGTCACAGAGCTTTCTCTTATCGTGCCCCTGTTCTGTGGAATGATCTCCCTGCGTCAATAAAACAGTCAGATTCTGTGGAGACTTTCAAGTCCAGACTTAAGACACACTTATTTTCCCTTTCATATGGCTAGCATACTGGCATTGTATAGCTCTACGCTTTGAACTCTTTAATTAATTTTATTAGGAAACGGAGCGTGCCGCGGCCTCAACTTTACCTAACTTCTGGGTCTTTTAGTGAAGCTTAGAGCTAGTGGCTGGCGATCACCTTCGTATTTCCTGTTTTTCTTGTTGTTTAATGCTGACAAATTATACTGTATTTTTTTGTCTTTCTGATGCCTGATTCTGTTTTTTCTCTCTGTTTAAGGTGCAGCTCCATCCAGAGATGGTGTGGTATTTGTGCTGAAAACCCTCCTGTCCTGTGCACCAACAGCATTTCCTGTATATTCGTTTAATGAATTGTTCTGTAATTTATGTTTGCAGCATGGCCCAGGCAGAGGGTCACCCCTTTGAGTCTGGTCTGCTTGAGGTTTCTTCCTCAAAGGGAGTTTTTTCCTCACCACTGTTGCTCTGGAGGTTAGTAAGGTTAGACCTTAATTGCGTGAAGCGCCTTGAGGCAACTCTGTTGTGATTTGGCACTATATAAATTAAATAAATTGAATTGTTTTATCCACACTTCAAATGTTTTAATTTATTCATTGTCAGTAAGTAGGAAAGAAGCAAGTAAAGAAGCCAGAAAATATTCACATTTAAGATGCCAGAAACAAAGAATTTGGACTTTTTCTTTCTCCAAAAAAATGACTCAAGTGATCAGTGGATTATGATAACAGCTGGCGATTAATGCTACATCTGATTAATGGTTGTAGCTCTATTGACAATACATAATGATCAACAGACACGTTTCACAGTAAAAGACCAAAGCATGAACTGCTGTTACAACAACAGCAATAGCAATAGTAATAATTTGTGAAGCACTTTCTAATCTTGTACACAAGGTGCTTCCCAAAATAAAATGCAATAAAAGACGAAGGTTTACCAAATAAACCCTCCAGGTTCTTTGGGTTTCTGTCATGATCACTATAGTGTTCAAACTGGCAGCATTGTTAAATTGCATATCGTAATAAATATCTTTCGATTGATCATTTTCTCAAATTTAGCCACTTCAAGTCCAGTTTGGTGCTATTTAAAATGACCAGTGTGATGTGATGACTGCAGGTGAGGACAGTGTAAAAAACAAACAAACAAAACATTTATAATAAACAGTCATTCATTAATCGTAATTGAGGTAAAAGCTTATTGATTTGGAGTCATATGGCTCAGCCTTAAGGACAAGTCAAAGCGGGCTTCACAGATTTACAGCATGAAATGCCGGAGATACAAATTAAGAGCATTTTTTATATATATGAAATAAAAATAACTCCAAATGTCAGGGAAAGACTTGTTGTAAAAGTGATCTGCACATGATCATATTGATTGTTTAGATGAAGAAATATTCATTGCTCTTGTGAATTGATTGAAACAACAAAAAGACACGTTTTTCAAATGTCAAAAATACATAAAATGTGTTGTTTTGTTTCACTGAAATCATCTTTGGCTGAGTGTCAATATTCTGCTCATTAAAACACTGTCAACAGTGTGATTTATTGCCTGATTAAAATTGGGTCTCAGGCATTTGTAAATCATAAATTATCATCAAATGGTGATTTTTAAATAAATTGCATTTTCATTGCACTTATTTTTCATGCTGTACTTTGTCGCTTGTGATCATGAGCGTAAAGCTTCGCATGCTGTGCTTAAGCTGTGGCTGGCATGCTTTTTGCACTTTTCTGGTGATGCCCTTCTACTCCCATCCTCGTCTCGCTAACCACTCTGCTGTCCTCCAGCCAGTCCAATCCCAGTGGAGTCTCTTTACAAACAGAGCCTGAAGCATTCTGGGAAAGCCAGTTTTTTTTAGATCATATGGTATCGTTTGGATAGATCACAATATACTTCTTTCTCAGGCTGATAGCAATGGAGTGGGACGCCTTCACCACTTATAAGTACAACCCCAATTCCATTGAAGTTGGGACGTTGTGTAAAATGTAAATAAAAACAGAATACAATGATTTGCAAATCCTCTTCAACCTATATTCAATTGAATACAACACAAAGACAAGATGTTAATGTTCAAACTGATAAACTTTATTGTTTTTGTGCAAATATTTGCTCATTTTGAAATGGATGCCTGCAACATGTTTCAAAAAGCTGGGACAGTGGTATGTTTACCACTGTGTTACATCACCTTTCCTTCTAACAACACTCAATAAGCGTTTGGGAACTGAGGACTAATTGTTGAAGCGTTGTAGGTGGAATTCTTTCCCATTCTTGCTTGATGTATGACTTCAGTTGTTCAACAGTCCGGGGTCTCCATTGTCATATTTTTCATAATGCACCACACATTTAGGTGGGCAACAGGTCTGGACTGTTGTGAAAGTGTAGTGACACGGACCCACAACAGGGGGCGCAAATGAACGGTCAATAGATGAGCCAAAAGGTAACAATTTAATGTTGTGAAACGTGCACAACGAACATACAGACAATCTCAGAATATAATTACAGTCAAATTACAAAGGTGACGTGTGGGCAGGCTCGAGGATAGAAGACGTCTGTCCTGAGAAGAGCCGGAACCACACGATTTCCGCCCCCACAGAACCTGGTGAATACTGGAGCCGCCAAGTCCCGAATTCCCAGGTGATCACCGTCCCCGACTGTCGGATCTGGTACTGCTGGCAAAGAACAAAGACAGTCAAGTGTGGGTGTGTGTACACCCCGTAACAACAGCGGTGGGAATGCCACCTCCACCTCTCACTCAATATGTTGCAGCGGTCTCAGATGAAAAGGAGCGCCGTCTTGCACAGCCTCCGCAAAAACGACCGGTTCTCCTGCAAACACTCACAATAACAGATTTATAAATCTCACAAAAAGGCTGAGAGTATTACCTCCAATGAAGTATGATATCTCGGCGATGAGGTGGAGATGATGTCTGGTCTTTATGGAGTGCGATGATGAAGAATGTGTGACAGCTGTCAGGAATTAATGAGTGACAGCTGTCACTCCCGGCTGTGTCCGTGGCGGCAGCGCCCTCTTGTGCCTGAAGCCCGCACTTCAGGCAGGGCGCCCTTTGGTGGTGGGCCAGCAGTACATCCTCTTCTGGCGGCCCACACAACATGGACTGCAGGCAGGCCAGTCTAGTACCTGCACTCTTTTACTACGAAGCCAAGCTGTTGTAACATGTGCAGAATGTGGCTTGGCATTGTCTTGCTAAAATAAGCAGGGACGTCCCGGAAAAAGACGTTGCTTGGATGGCAGCATGTGTTGCTCCAAAACCTGGATGTACCTTTCAGCATTGATGGTGCCATCATTGATGTGTCAGCTGCCCATGCCATGGGCAGTAACACAACCCGTACCATCACAGATGCTGGCTTTTGAACTTTGTGCTGGTAACAATCTGGATGGTCTTTTTCCTCTTTTGTCCAGACGACACGACAAAAACAATTTGAAATGTGGACTCATCAGACCACAGCACACTTTTCCACTTTGTGTCTGTCCATTTCAAATGAGCTTGTGCCCAGAGAAGGCGGTGGCGTGTCTGGATGTTGTTGATGTATGGCTTTCGCTTTGCACGGTAGAGTTTTAACTTGCACTTGTAGACATAGCAATGAACTGTGTTAACTGACAGTGGTTTTCTGAAGTGTTCCTGAGCCCACGTGGTAAGATCCTTTATACAATGATGTCAGTATTTAATGCAGTGCTGCCTGAGGGATCAAAATTCACGGGCATTTAATGTTGGTTTCTGCCTTGCCACTTACGTGTAGAAAGTTCTCCAGATCCTCTGAATTTTCTGATTATATTATGGACTGTAGATGATGGAATCCCTAAATTCCTTGCAATTGAATGTTGAGAAACATTGTTCTTAAATTGTTGGACTATTTTTTTCATGCAGTTGTTCACAAAGTGGTGATCCTCACCCCATCTTTGCTTGTGAATGTCTGAGCTTTTTGGGAATGCTCCTTTTATACCCAATCATGACACTCACCTGTTTCCAAACAGGTGTTCTTTGACCATTCATCAACTTTCCCAGTCTTTTGTTACCCCGTCTCAACTTTTTTGAAACGTGTTGCAGGCATCCATTTCAAAATGAGCAAATATTTCCACAAAAACAACAAAGTTTATCATTTTGAACATTAAATATCTTGTCTTTGTGGAGTATTCAATTGAATATAGGTTGAGGAGGATTTGCAAATCATTGTATTCTGTTTTCATTTACATTTTACACAATGTCCCAACTTCATTGGTATTGGGGTTGTAATAATATAGTGTCGTGTGTTGACATAATTAGCCTGGTGAACTGATGAACTGGTGAACCGAGGTGAAGATTAGAGAGCCAGTAAAATAAATGGGCACTGCTCATCCCAACCCAGACGTACCTCCAACTTCTCCCCAAAAAGCCCCATCACCCAGTAAAACTGTATGACATCACAAAGGTCTGGTGTGCAGGAATCAGAATTCTGATGCATTTTGTATTGATAGTAAACCTTATGACATCACAAAAATGTTTAGTGAATGAGTCAGATTTTGACAGACTAGTGTCCTGTCCTGGGTGTACCCCGCCTCGTGCTCTATGACTGCTGGGATAGGCTCCAGCCCCCCGCGACCCTTAATTGGACTAAGCGGTTGAAGATGAGTGTGTGAGTCAGTTTTTTGTCTCCTTTGCACTAATTCTTTAACATTCTTATGATTTCAGAAAGGTCTTATCAGGAAAAAAGTCGTTCCTTTTTCCTCTTTCTTTTGTCATTCTTGCTTCATGATGTGTCAAATGGGTGTCAAACTCTAACCATCGTGACCCTGGGTTTTTGATCATGTAGGGGTTTTCCTGTTGAGGTCAGATATGGTGGGGACCTTACCTTGTGTACTCTGTGGCCACTATGGTAACCAGTGGCGGATGCTGGTCTTTCAAGGAGGGGAAGCTCAGTTTCGGTTTACATCATAAAATGTGTCAGTTTATTTATACGTAAATTCTACCCTCCGTTCCTTTTCAAGAAAATGATCTGTGACCCTGTCGTACCAGCAAGGCGTCTTTTCCAGGGACTTGACTAGTGTCCTCTCAATGGCCAGCAGAGCTAGGCTGCTTAAATGGCCTTGGCCTGTGGTGTTGCTGGTGTAAGACTTGAGCCACTTTAAACAGGAGAAGCTCCTCTCTACACCTGCAGATGTAGCTCCAATCGTTGCCACTAATGACAATAGTTTGTACACCTGAGGCATTGCACTGTCCAACTCCATGCCTTTCAGAAACAGCAAGAAATCACATAGCTTTCCCCTGTTGCCCTGCAAGTCCTGGTTTGAATATAGGACTTGAAGTTCAGACCTCAGTCTCCCTGAATCAAAGAACTGGCCAAAACTTTTCAGGACACTCTGAAATGCCTCCTCTGGAAACACTTGTCTCATTTCATCAAATTTCCCTGGATTGACCAATTCCATGAAGTGCAGACTTTCCAAATATGCAAAACGCCGAGGTAGCTGCTCTGTGAGATTGTCTAGGATTGCCATGTACTGATTTCTGTAGTGTTCCTTGGGATCCTGTAGTTGTGACAGACGGCGTTTTCTCATGGGCTCAGTTTTTGGGTCTGATGTGAGATCTGCTGCTTTGGCATAAACAGCTTGGAAAGCCCCCTCTGACCTCTTCTCTTTGACAAAAGCAAGAAGAGACTCAATTATTTTCTTGCAGTACAGAACATCCATAGCTCTCTGCTGGACAATGTCAAACACCACATCAGTCTCAGAGAAGATTTGCTCATATGTGTACAACATGAACACAAACTCAAAATCCTCCAGTTTCATCAGAAGGCCTTTGGCACAGTCTAGTGTGTCATCATCCATGGACGTATCTGCAGTGATCATCTCAAAAGTTTGCAGGAGGGCATCATAATTGCCACAGTGCTCACTATCCATGATGTGAAATTCCATCAAGTAGGAGCATTTCTGGGCAACCTTGAGCAGCCAGCAGACTCAAGAAAAGACATCCTCTTTGTGGATTTTGAGAAAAATGTGGCAAACCCAGAGAGTGATGCAAAAAATATTCTGCACTCAGATAAGCATTTAGCCCCCTGAGACAGAACCAGATTCAGTCTGTGTGCATAGCAATGCACAAACATTGCACTGGGGGCTATTGCTTTAACTTTGGCCTGCAAACCATTGAGAGCTGAAGCCATGACAGCAGCCCCATCATAGGTTTGCGCCACAAGTTTCTCCCTGAAATTGTAGCCCTGCATGTTCTCATTCAAGACTTCAAAAACAGACTGAGCATCTCTTCCCCCAAAAACATCAAAAAATCCAATAAAGCGCTCCTGAATTTTACCTGCCCTATCCACATAGCGAACAACGACAGAGAGTTGAGCATGGCAAGCTATATCAGTTGTTTCATCCACCTGCCAAGCAAAAAAGGGAGCAGCCTGGATTTCATTCTTGATCTCATCAGAAACAGTGGCTGAAAGAGCAGAGATCAAGTCATTTTGGATTGTATGGGACATACCAGAAAACACAGCTGATGACTGGAATTGTGTGGCCAGGACAGAGTCATATTTAGCTAATGTTTCATTCAACTCCCTGTAATTCCCCTTGTTGGATGATTCAACACTCTCATCATGCCCCCTAAATGACAGCTCCTGACAGCCAAGCAAGGAAGTCACATCAATAAGGCGGTTTAGGAAAGCTCTGTTTTGTTTAACTGCTTCATTATGTTTTGCCACTTGAATGCGAGCGCCTTCATTGATTGCATGATCAACCCTGACTCTGCCCAGGCAACTTAACCTTGCACATGCACTCACATGTTCATTGCTTTTTTTCATGCCTTTTGTATGCCCTGTCAAAGTTGGACAGATCCCCAAAACCCACTTTTGACCAGACAACACATCCCTGAGATGGTTTCATCAAGAGGCCAACAGTACATTTTATTTGTTACAGCACTTCCAGTCAGCCAGCTCACTTTGTCATACCAGGACAGCTGAAAAGACCTGTTACTTTTCCCCACCTTTTGCACCAAATTAATCTGAGGAGTTGATCTGCCCTGCTGTTTAACTCTAAGTTTTTCTTCGTAAGGAAGACTATCAAATGGCTTCGCCAAAATCCGGTCCACAACATTCAAATTGTCTGCCATTATGTGCAGCTTGCTACCTAGCTAGCTCGCTAGCTGGGACTGGCGCGAGGCTAGTGTGAAGTGTGTCCGCCTGTGAGTGCTTTGTGACAGTGGAGGAGCTCAGCAGCACCCGCTGCTCGGTAGGGACAGAAACTGTGATAGAAGTCAAAAAGAGTGATAGAAGTCAGTCTCCAAACACAAGCAGCTACAAAAAAAAAAAAAACACCAGAAATAGAAGCTCGATTTGTAACTAGTCGTTTTTAACAAAGAATATGCCACTAAGAGGATTAGGAAAGTCTCCGGTTCAACTCAGAACAGAATGAAAATTAAAAAATGCTCCCACGGATGTTTACACCGAAAGATCGCTGATTCGCTCATTTCGCTGTCAATCAAAAAGGGATTCAGCCTCAGACAGATCATCCAATCATCATGCAGAAGCTGAGCGTCCGGGCCAGCCGAGGCCAGCCCACTGCCCCATAGACCCCCAGAGACGCTGAGCGTCCGATGGGCGGGACAAAGCCCACCATTTATCCAATGACTCGTCTCGTTTCGCTGCACTCTTTGCTTTGCTGTTGAACTCTGTGGACGCTCAGCGTCCACACTGTTTAAAGCACTGTGAAGCTGCAGGTTTGAGTGAGAGGAAAGCCGTGTCGTTACCAGTGATAAGAAGCTGATTCTGAACAAAAGTTGAGCGCGTTGTAGCGCATATTTAGTCAATGACGTACACACAACAGTATATATTTGATCACTTATTTTTTGACATTTTAGGGGAAGCTGAGCTTCCCTTGCAGTCTTAGAGCAATCGCCTCTGATGGTAACCAAGAAGGCCCAACTTGAACCCTGAACATGATATGGCTAACGGGGCTCTGGTGAAACAAGAAGTCCTCAATTGTGGATCAGGCGGAGGAGGTGATGGCTTGTAACCCAGCATCTGTGAAGGTGGATGAAGGCTGCAGCAGGTCCTCAGACCCTCACTGTCTGGGATTTCCTAGACATTGGACCAGCCTAAGGATCTGTTAAGGACCCTGTGTTTGTTGGCACGCAATGGCATTTCCACATTAAACAAACCCACGTGCAGGTGTCTCTAGATCAATACTGGATGTAGATTTTTCTCCATGTCTACCATCCCAATTTCAATTAAATTTCAATTTAATTAGCTTATAATGCGCCAAATCACAGCAAAAGCCGTCTCAAGGCGCCTTACACGAAACAATTCAACATGCAATTTAAATAAATAATTAAAAATGAATAAAAAATTGCAAATACATAATTAAAAACAGAAGTAAAATAATGAAACAGATAAAAAAAAAAAACTAATCATAAGAAAGAGAATAAAAATGGGTTTTCAGTCTTGACTTAAAAATGTCCACAGACTCTGACTGCCCCACAGTTGCAGGAAGACTCTTCCACAGGGTGGGTGCACAATGAGAAAAGGCTCTTTGACCTGCTGACTTCTTCTTCACCCTGAGAACACAGAGACGTCCCGCATCCTGTGACCGCAAAGCACGGGCCGTCATGTAAAGTTCCACCAGATCAGCCAGATAAGATGGCACCAGTCCATGAACAACTTTATACATCAAGAACAAAACCTTAAAATTTGCTCTCACAGAGACAGGGAGCCAGTGCAAAGATGCCAAAATGGGTGTGATATGTTCAGACCTTCTACTACGTGTCAAAAGTCTGGCAGTAGCATTCTGAACCAGCTGAAGATCCCTAATGCTGGACTGCGGTAACCCTGAAAATAGAACATTACAATAATCTAGTCTAGAAGAAACAAAAGCATGAATCAGGGTCTCAGCATCAGCCATAGACAGGATGGGGCGGATTCTCGCTATATTTCGCAGATGGAAAAATGCAGTCCTAGTAACATCCCTGATGTGGAGGCCAAAAGACAACGTGGGATCAAAAATTACCCCAAGGTTTCTCATTTTGTCCATATGATGTATGACGCAAGAACCCAGGCCAAGCGCCAGCTGGTCAGACTGATGTCTCACTGGACCAAGAACCATCATTTCAGTCTTATCAACATTTAAAAGTAGGAAGTTACTAGACATCCAACTTCTCACTGATAGAAGACAGTCCTCCGGGGATTTTATGCGAGTGAGATTTCCCACAGTTATTTGCATGTACAACTGAGTATCATCAGCGTAACAATGAAAGGCAATCCCAGAACTGCGCAGTATACGCCCAAGAGGTGTTACATACATTGACTGATTGATTCCCGTCTGGGAATCAATCAAGAGACAAGCGTCCTCTCCACTGAGGTATTGCCATGATGATGGGATGATGTCAAAAAGATATTATGGTCGGGAATCACATTTCCAGCCCTTGCTTTTATTAACATGTTTATGACATAACAAAGCTATTAATACTATGAGTCATAATTAACTTCTTTTAACTCATTCATTAATATGGTTGACTCATGATGTCGCAAAGGGCTTCTTGATAAAAATGTCAGATTTCTGACTTGATATTCTTGCCTTATGATATCACAAAGATCTTATCGCAGGTGGTGTCCAAAGACACTCCAGAACTGACTCTTTGGACACCATTGTGTTGTGGGTAAAGACTTTGAATTCAGGGTCCTTTCATCATGCCAACATGCTTTCCTGAAGAAGTTGCAAAGATTTTATGGGTGTAAAAATTCTAGAATTCTGACTCCTTTCTTTTTTGTTATCAGTCTTGCCTTGTGATGTCACGGATACTGTAATGTCTTGGATCATTTGGTGGATGTGGTATATTAGCACAGTAGAGGCATGCGCTGTTGAGTGCCTTTTCAGTTTGTTTCTGCACCCAGAATATAGGTCAGCATGATTAGTATGATGTCATTAATGACCTTATACTGTATAATTGAGTTATAGACAGCTGTCTTCTACAGAGATCCAGACATCGTTGTGTGTCACGGTAATTATCACATAACTGTAGTAATGCTGTAATAGGAGGAGCATTACATAAAACATGAACTGGCATAAGGGGATACGATGACTCTTTGTGGTACATGTAGTAATTGGATGCATTCTAAATTAAGAAATATTGCTGACTTGTACAAATAGCAGCTGTGAGAATCTTGTACTGTACCAGGAAGTATAATAATGAACATGTAGGCTCATTTGTCAGTGTCACATTCTGTTGTTGGTAATTACCAAACGGGCGCCGCTACTTGTTTGATAATTATGCACATTTTTATCCTTAACCACACTGTTATTCTTTTATTTGGTTTGACCAGTGTTTTAAACATAAGGAAAAAGGGAAAACAGCAAACATCTCTTTGCAGCTACCACAGTGTGAACATTTGCTGCTCTTCCAGGCTTTATATTTAGACAAGACATGTGCAAACATCAGCTTTGGCTCTTAAAAGCAGTGATGGGCATTTTTCATGATATTACTGATATTTGATAGACATAATCAAGCATTCAATATGTTCACGACCCAGGGGGCCATGGTTCAGATCCCCTAATTAAGATCCAGACCTCCCCCAAAAGAGGAAAAACAACAGTTTTGTGGTGGGGGGTGTTTGAAATACTTGTCTTTTAGTATTCTGTATCTTTTCAGCACCTTGGAGGAATTACTGTGATTTGAACCGTACCAAAATCCTGCTTAGTAATAAATTGTGAAGCAGGGGTACTGTTGCACTCTTGCTTCTTTCCTATAGTTGTAAATATTAAATTATTTCCCATATTTGTGCCTTGAAGACTCTTGTAATACAAATTCAGACACCCTGAAATGGGGGACCATATCATTTCTTAAGGTTAGCTGAACTTCTTGTTTATTTGTAGAGCAAGTAGCTCAGTGGATTATGAGCTGGACTGCCAATATGTAGACTTGGGTTTAAATCCCACTCATCCCACCTGTCTGTCCTTGGACAAAACACTTCATCTACATTTCCTCAGTCCTCCCAGCTGTAAATGGGTATTGGCCTTGGCAGGGGAAGTACCCTGCTTTGAATTGGTGTCCCATTCAGGGGACTCTCATCCGCTTCACTAATGTTACATAAGGGACTCCAGTTGGTAAGGACCACATGTTTGTAATTGAGCTCTGCCCAGAAACACGTGAACAACATTTTGTTGAAATCTGTCATCTACTTTTTGAGTTGTTGTGTACGTGGACTACAGAAAGGAAGAATCACATCCATTACCAGTTGAGAGAGAGGGAGATTCTTGGAATTTCATGGAAGTGGAAGTATATCGTGCATCTGGAAAGTAATCTTAGTGCTTTACTTTTTCCACATTTTATGTTGCAGCCGTATTCGAAAAGGGATGAAATTCATTTTTTTTCCTCAAAATTCTACACACAATACCCCATAATGACAAAACAAACAAAAAAAAAACCCAAAACAAACCTAAGAAATCACATGTACATAAGTATTCACAGTCTTTGCCATGACGGTCAAAATTGAGGTTAGATGCATCCTGTTTCTGTTGATCATCCTTGAGATGTTTCTACAGGTTAACTGGAGTCCACCTGGGGTAAATTCAGTTGATTTGATATGATGTGGAAAGACACACACCTGTCTACATATACGGTTCCACAGTTGAAAGTGCCTGTCAGAGCACAAACAAGCATGAAGTCAAAGGAATTGTCTGTAGACCTCTGAGACAGGATTCTTTCGAGGCACAAATCTGGGGAAGGGTGCAGAAACATTTCTGCTACTTTGAAGGTCCCAATGAGCACTGTAGCCTCCATCATCCATAAATGGAAGAAGTTTGGCTTGACCAGGACTCTTCCTAGAGCTGGCTGCCCGTCTAAACTGAGTGATTGGGGGAGAAGGACCTTAGTCAGGGAGGTGATCAAGAACCCGATGGTCACTCTTTCAAAGCTCCAGCATTCCTCTATGAGGAGAGGAGAAAGTTCCAGAAGGACAACCATCTGTGCAGCAATCCACCAATCAGGCCTGTATGGTAGAGTGGCCAGACGGAATCCATTCCTTAAATCATCATGATCATCATCTGTCGGCTGTGGCCGAGAGACAGTCCGCAACAGAACGCCAGCAGTCGTGGTCACGTTTGGCTGTTCCCTGATCCCCCATGTTGATTCCTGAGTCATGACTGATTAGATCAGGAAAGGAAAGTTTCCTCTTGCTTGATGGCTTTGATAAAATTAGCTGTGAAACTAGCTCAGCTTTTGCTCTGTAGTAGTGACCAGCGAATTCGGCCCAGCGTTGAATAAACCGCTCGCTTAGTGGTGGAATGCCCTGAATATTTGCCTGAGTGTGGGATGTTAGGACTGTGAAAGGTTCTGTATCCTTCTGAGGAGATTTATGTAGCAGTCATCTACATGTTTGTGTAGTCGGGTGATAAGCATCCAGGTTTTCTGAGCTGTACATCACAAGTTCAGTTCTAGGACCACCCTGAACATATCAATTTTAAAATTGTTTGGGAGATTTGATCACCAGATTTGGTCCATCTTATTGCATGCTACCCAAGCCTGTGCCTTGTGAGTCTGAAAGTGCTTCCCAGAGTCCATAGTCCATGAGCCTAGGTATTCCAGTCATCAACATTATGGGCTTTCCACTTTTAATGAATTTAGTAGCAATCAGGAGTAACCAGAAAACGACTTGTGACATGTGACTTTACTGGCTGAGCCTTATAGATTGTTAGTAGGAACCTTTCGTATCAAATGTTAATTTGATGTTTCTGTTAAAAGTCTGTAAAAACTTGTGTACGATTACAAAGTGGTAACATTTTATTGGCCCACCCTGTATTTGGTCGAATCCACTGCAGAGTCAATATGTGTGGTCATATGGATTGGAGGAGTAGATGGTATTTCTCCCAGTCCTGATTGTCAGATATGGATATCACGTCACACCCGTTCAGAGAGGGGGTCAAAAGTTAAATTATTTGTGCAGTGTTTTACATTATAATATAGTAACTACATAGAAAGTTAAAGTAACATTGGCATTAAACAATGGATAGAATGTGTGTGTTTGTCTATATGTGGCCCTGCGACAGACTGGCATCCTGTCCAGGGTGTACCCCACCTCCTGCCCTATCACTGCTGGGATAGGCTCCACCCCTCCTGACCCTTAATGTGAGTAAGCGGATGAAGATGAGTGTGTGAGTGAAATGTGTGGCTTAGGATGACACCAAAACCTTTCATCTGCACTGCAAATTAGTGATGGTAAACTCCAAACACTGTTCAGGAATGTTTTGAAATCTGTTTTGAAACATTGTTCCAGAGTCCGTATCAAAATGAAAACGTGAACACTGGCACCTGATGAATGGTTCAATGACGGGCAATTTTGTGCATCCATATCACATGATAAATTTCATATTTGCAGGCTACAGTCAGCGCCGTCTGTGCATCTAATAGTGCGTACATTAAGCTCTACTACAGAAACCCTGCATGACAAAGTCTTGTGGAAGGTGCAGTCGATTATTTTCTTTAAATGTGATAGTTCCACATGCAAAAGGGAATAAAATGTACAACCCTGCTTAGAAACAAACAAGCAAACAAAACATAACTCTATCTGAATTACTGAGTGTTTGTGTTCTGGATTAAGTTTGCAAATGATTGAAGATATTGTGCAGTTGGGAGTATCCCCGCCACCACACACATACATGTACGTACACACACGCAAACACACTGAAGCTGTTCTCTGATGTGACCTTCAGAACATGCAGGCTGACATTCAATTATCGCCCTGTCAGTGGCCCATCCAGCCCAGCGGCTGCACGCCCTTGAGGTTTTCTCTCCAGCCTTCGTCCGGTCTCTATTTCATTACATGGTTGCACCGGGAGCTCCGTCCGGTCTAAATGGGATCTCCTATCCTCCTCACAGATTGCCGTTCTCCATGTATCCTGTATAAAATCTCAAACTACGCTGAGAAATGATGACTCTTTTTCATCAGCACAGTCAAAACCAAACTGGAGAGAAATATTGGATTTTAGTTTTTCCACTTGAAATATTGCGCTACTGTCGAAAGAAGGAATTTAGGAACCAGAAAAAACAAGTGAGGCTCATTTAAAATGCTCTCTTATTGGACTCTCTGTGTTAATTTTTTTCTGTAATATTCCACAGTTTGTTATTGGACCTCATTACTGTCAAAACATTTCGGAGGCACCGCTCTGCCTGATGATTGCCCAGAATTAGGCTGAGTGTGTGTTTACAGTAGGAATGTGTAACTGTTACTGAACATGCAGTGCTGTGTGCTTTTTGTGTAAAAGGAATTTCCAGCACTACAACTTCTAAAAGCTCAGAGTGGAAGTCTCTGGTGGATTTAACCCCGAGTGACGTCAATGTTCAGCTCTGACCGGTCGTACGCTGGCCGGGACAGCTGCTGATTGACCTCCAATGACTTTTATGGGTTTACCATGTTTGTTACAGCAGTTCCCATGCATTGCAGTGACGTTTTGGCAAGTGGCGGTGGACTATTGAGGTGGTTGACAGAGGTAGGGGTGAGGAAAGCTGATGACACAATAGCAAAATGCTCTGCGGCCTAGACTGAAGAGTTTTGTGGGACTCAGCCCTTAGAAGGCTGCAGACGCTGAACTGGGACAGAATGTATTGCCTTCACAACCTCAAAATATTGTACTTGTCCAACTGGCCACTTTGATATTCCAGCAGCGAGCATGACAATTGACCTTTCTGTTTTATTTGGACATAACCATATGAGCAAGGATTTGTGTTTATTGCAGAGCTTACACTGGATGGTCAAAAATTTCAGGATGGTGGTGTTATTTTTCCCCCCAGTTCTTTCTGTAATACTGCCCCTTACAAAGCGCAAACTCAAACTCTTCCACACTTTTAAATTTAATCAAAGTCACAGCAAAAATAATCAGGCCTGGGCCCTGCAAGAACTTCTCTTACAGACAAGATCTACTCTTACAGAACCCTGGACAATGGATACAAGCAGTTTTTATACAGGATTACATATGCGTAACAAAGGCGGACCTTATTTCGCAAAGTCCTTCTCTTATTGGCCCCCGTGGGCATTCAAGGGAGGTCCATCCCCCTGCCCCAGGCCCGCACAATAACGGGAGACATATGATTTATAATTGTAACCTAACTCTCGTTATCCTAAGTGGTACAAACTGGTTAAATCCAGTTGTACATGCACATACCAAAGAAGAACAAAGGAAAGTGAGAATAAGAATGAAACCAAAAATATAACCCTACATATAATAACTACCTTGATACCAAAAGAAATACAGAAAACAAATAACAGTGGCGCCATATCTCTTCTGAGGATTCTTGGGTACTGGTGGAATGACTTTGTGTCAAATGAATAGTTACTTATGAAGACTCAGATGGAGGAAGATGTCAGTTGCAACCTTTTGGATATGTTTTGTGTTTCCTCATGTGTGAGATCCAGCACTCAGATGCCTCAGTGTTGAGAATTCCATTGGCTGAAGAAGGTCTAGGACATGCCCATGCATTCTTCTGGCTGGAGCAGATTGATAGTTACTGCAGAGAGATTAGGGCGGATCAGTTGTCTGCCTGGATGGTTACCACATCATTCTTCTAGGCTTGACTTAACTTGTTCCACAATGTGATGTCGGTCAGCAGCTGGCGGTGGATGGCGCAGTCATCCAACAGTTCAACTCTACAGTAAAAGTGTTTTTTGCTTTTGACTGCCCCTAGTAGCTCGGGGTCACCAGTAGATCCAGTACAGATTGAGATTGGATACAGTATCACCTTTCTTTGTGGTGAAATGTGTGCAACTCCTTGTGTTCCAAAAGAGTTTCCCAGCCAGATAGCAGTCAGGACCAACTCTGCTTAACTCCAGACACCTGTTGGTATCAGGAGTGCACACAGGTGAATGGAGAAGCACTAAAGTACACTTTGCAGAATCTACAGGGAGGAACGTGTGCATGGATTGGAAGTTGTATTTTGATTTTCTCGAAAACGTTGCTGTTAATAAATTCATGAGGCGTAAATCCTCCACGTGCTGAGGCTGCTTATCCGTCTTTTGGGCCAAATCGCTCTGTGACTGACATAGATTTTTTTCAGCAGGCTTGTGTCTTGGTATCTTTCGAGGGTTTCCGCTCTCAGCAGTTTGAGTAGACATTTACAGGGTATCGATCCTGTTGCCGTGTGCAGAAGGGTTTCTTTGGAACATAGTCCACGTGGATCCTTTGACATACTTTTAACTGTCTGTGTTTATGTCGTGTTGGGAACATAAATATTGTCTCCTGAATGATGACCAATAAACTCTCCTGGGTCACTGTGTCACCATTATGGAGATGAAAACGACAAAAGTGGCGACCAAGCCGGGGCTGATTGTCCCCTTGTGAGTATCTCATAAAAAGATGGAAGAATTATTAACCCAACAATATTTTATGTAAAATCTTTATCGTTCTTGGCTCTCCTTGCCATTGCCATCCAAACACGATGTCAGCCAGAAAATTGAACCGGTGAACTTTTGCCACCTGAACGTTCCGCAGAGGAAAAACAATGGAGCTGAAGAGCAGCACCTTTGGGGTTTGAGCTCGTGCCTCACGTCAAGTGACTCGACTTACTTAAACCGAACAATGTAGCCACTGTGTTTGATTATGAACAGCAGCACGTGTCGCCTGCAGCCAGACCAAAGCCTCTACCACAAACCGTGGAATCAGATGCCTGAAACCGTCTGCAGGAGGCACAAACAAACATCCACATGCCTGTTTTTGATGTCTTTAGAAAGCTGTAGTTGTTTTAATTGCTGTGAAATTGCGCAGATGCACACAAATGTGAGCGCCGCAATCACAGTTACAGGGTGGTCACACTCACCGCATGCAAGTCGTAATGTTATTGGTACAATTTACTGGGATGTGCATGTTTGCATGTGTGAGCTAAAGAATATCTAGTAGAGTGGTGATTCTCAAAGCATGGGCCGAGGCCCCATGGTACGTGTGGGTATTCCAAGTTGGTATTGAACGGTCATTAAAATAAGTCAGTTTAAACCTCTTTGACTTTCAGTTTTGTAAAAGTGTAAAATTGCCCAAAAAATGTGTGATATTTATAAAATGTAATCAGAAGTAATAAAATTAAATCACAGGGTTAATATTACATGTTATTTTTTATTTATGTGACAGAGTTTCACATAGTATGAAAATTCTCAACCATTGTTTCTCATGTTGTTCAAAGTTTTGGAATGGATATTTAGCATGAATATTTTGCTCCATGTTCAATTTTGTGGAGCGTTAACGTCAGCGCAAGGTGTCACAGTGTTGCTGCGTTTATGGTGATGGAAGCAGAAATTGCCCATAAATGTTGTTGGCTATTTCACCACCTCACTGTGTCTAGTAATTGGGCAGCGCAGTCTCATTTGGGGCAGGCGCTAAAGGGGTAAAATATGACGTAATTTCTGTACTTCCGTGGTACAAACCACGGCATTTTCAATGTGTTTTTGGTCAAATTACATGCAAACAAAGTGAAAATGCAAAGAAAAAGTGACAGTGCAGTGGGAAAGTGGACATGTGTTGTGGTTCGTTTATGATCCGGAGCACAAATGTGTTGAGGTGGTTTTGCAGGCGAGAGAATGGAGATACTCTGGTTAGCTGTGTAGGCTAACACTTTCCAACACAACGTCTCCCACCTCCTCGCCTTTTCTTCGTCATCGGGAACCAAAAAAAACAAAAACCTTTTCGGGACTGCTTTGGTTACTGCAGCCAAAAACCAAAACAGTACACCATTTATCCGTGCGAAGTTATGCTGTGTATAGTAAATGGAGGTCCCCGTAAGTGGTCAAATCCCACAATATCACGGAGGATTCAAATGAGACTACAATGTCCTGTTAGTTTTAAACATTAACAGATCACCTGCAATGTGAATTTTAACACAAAGCTGGATCATACAAAATACATTCTCTTCGTGTAATTGTTCATTTATTATTAACATAGGGACTGTGCTAGCCAACCTCGCTCAGCGCTTCATATTATGTAGCGGGCTCAAAAATGAGATTACTGAATTAAATTTTCAACAAATAATATATTCTGCTGGTATGTGTTTATAATGTTCGGCACATATACTCAACAAAAATATAAATACAACACTTTTGGTTTTGCTCCCATTTTGTATGAGATTAACTCAACGATCTAAAACATTTTCCACATACACAATATCACCATTTCCCTCAAATACTGTGCACAAACCAGTCTAAATCTGTGATATTGAGCACTTCTCCTTTGCTGAGATAATCCATCCCACCTCACAGGTGTGCCATACCAAGATGCTGATTAGACACCATGATTAGTGCACAGGTGTGCCTTAGACTGCCCACAATAAAAGGCCACTCTGAAAGGTGCAGTTTTGTTTTATTGGGGGGGGGATACCAGTCAGTATCTGGTGTGACCACCATTTGCCTCATGCAGTGCAACACATCTCCTTCGCATCATCCGTGAAGAGAACACCTCTCCAACGTGCCAAACGGCAGCAAATGTGAGCATTTGCCCACTCAAATCGGTTACGACGACGAACTGGAGTCAGGTCGAGACCCCGATGAGGACGACGAGCATGCAGATGAGCTTCCCTGAGACAGTTTCTGACAGTTTGTGCAGAAATTCTTTGGTTATGCAAACCGATTGTTCCAGCAGCTGTCCGAGTGGCTGGTCTCAGATGATCTTGGAGGTGAACATGCTGGATGTGGAGGTCCTGGGCTGGTGTGGTTACACGTGGTCTGCGGTTGTGAGGCTGGTTGGATGTACTGCCAAATTCTCTGAAACGCCTTTGGAGACGGCTTATGGTAGAGAAATGAACATTCAATACATGAGCAACAGCTCTGGTTGACATTCCTGCTGTCAGCATGCCAATTGCACGCTCCTTCAAATCTTGCGACATCTGTGGCATTGTGCTGTGTGATAAAACTGCACCTTTCAGAGTGGCCTTTTATTGTGGGCAGTCTAAGGCACACCTGTGCACTAATCATGGTGTCTAATCAGCATCTTGATATGGCACACCTGTGAGGTGGGATGGATTATCTCAGCAAAGGAGAAGTGCCCACTATCACAGATTTAGACTGGTTTGTGAACAATATTTGAGGGAAATGGTGATATTGTGTATGTGGAAAAAGTTTTAGATCTTTGAGTTCATCTCATAGAAAATGGGAGCAAAACCAAAAGTGTTGCATTTATATTTTTGTTGAGTGTATCTAGTTTTCTGTTTTACTCAATTTATTTTATGTAAATATGTATATGATTTGCCACTAATAATTGTCAAATAAAAACTATATCATTGATCTATAGCATTTTACCCAAGATGATGAGTAAAGCATTTAATGTTTGGAACAAACAAAAACAAATACTTCAGGAAAAACTACATTGAAATACAAACCATAAAGTCCCAGAATCAATTTAATAACTGTATTTTCTGGAGTATAAGTCACAGAATTATTTTTTTTTTTTTGGAATTTGGGAGGCCATTTTTATTGTAGTGTTTCCAATACTGGGCCAGCACTCCATGTTTATATCAAATAACATTCAATATGTTGTCTATCGGACATTTATTAGCTCTTCTGACTTATTTTTGGAATTTAGAAGTCTTTTTTGCACACACCACAAGCTGAGAATTTCCTGCAAAATTCCAGGGTTCAGTTGTCCAGCTTCATGTCCATCTGATGTTTTCTGTTGTCCAAACTGCATTAAATAACATCCAGTATGTTGTTCATCTTGCTTATTTTTAGGGTTTTAAATGTCCTTATGTTATGTAACAGCACATGCTGGGATGTGCACATATGCTACACCAATCTTCTGTTTGTTGTTAAAAAGTGAGTACTACATATGGAAAAAGAAGTGTGACTGTTTTTCCTCTTGAAGAGCAATTTTCCGACCGGTGTGATTTAAACTTTGGCGCAACTTCTACTATGGAAAATAAGATGCTGTATAATAAAGCACATTGAAAGCATCACTTTTACAACCAGTTTTCTTAAGACAAGTCGGAGAGGGTCGACACAAGGTTTCCAAATCACTGAAGAATATTTTAATCAAAATTTATGCATTTCTGCAAAGCAAACACTAGAGCTGAACAAAAAGAGCAAATCTTTACTAAAATTACTATAATTACTAAAATTAAGCTTCAACAGTGCATGTTCAGGTGTTAATTTGTTTTCTTGGTTGTCCTTAAAGCAGAGGTTTCGAACGTGTAGGCCGAGGGCTGGTTACAGCCTGCAAGACAAATATCCTGTGACACGTGGTGTCATTTATTATCGATCTGACCCACAGAACTTCCCTTCTCGAGTTTCATGTTTCACTTTTTCCATGCTACAGTCACACTGTCACCACCAACAAGGAAGTAACATTTTCAGTGCTGCGTTTATTAGCATTATGCAAAAACTGTTTTACCAATTCACTTGAAACTAGGTAGAAGTTTAGGGTATGAAGATCGGAGGAAACCATTAACTTTTGGAGCAGATCTGTTTCAGGGGCGGATCACGTTTTTTTTTTTCTCTCTCTCTCTTTTTTTTTTACACTTTATTTTTATTTATTTGCTTATTTATTTCACTTTCATAAAGTACATGGATTAATTATTTTTTCCATCTTTTTTAAAGGTGCAGATCCAGCATTTTTCTTTTTTATTCCCTTTTTTAAAAGTGGGGGGGATCCAAGAATTAGTTCATGTATTTATTTAGTATTATTATATTTATCTTACTTTTACTTTTTAAATGGATAATAAAGTCCACCTTGGCCTATACCTCACTGTTTTAACACTTTCAACAAGTTTTGACATAAATGGTTTGGTAATTTGCAAAGTGCAAGAGAGTGCAGTGAGGCAAAAGCAAAGTGAACTGGGGCAAGATAACTAAGTTGCTTACAAACCAATGGTGCAATGCAAGTTAAGTAAAACAAAAGGGGAAACAAAACTAGGAAATAATGTGACTAATTCAAATAGTGGGAAACAAGAAGATCTATGATTATAATTGAAACTAGAACAGGGACTGATACAGATTAAAGTATAAAAATAAAATGCAATAACCGATAAAGAGCTGGCAAATCAGATTACAAGATGAGCAGATAACTGACATGAAACGAAACCAGTGACTACAGAATAATGCAATGAATAAAACAAGGTAACTGATAAGCAGAAAATGCAATAAATAACAAATGGAACATGATATGAAAAGAAATAATGAAGGTGAATAATAACCAAAACCTGTAACTAAAGCTTAATACAAGAAATGTGATAAACAGAACTAAACTTAAAGGACCAGGAGTGAAAAAAACAATAATCAACGATATAATAAATAACCAATAGATAACCAAAGAAAGAATCCGTGATGAAAGTGTAACACAAAGAAAAGCAATGAATAACTGAAAGACTGCAAACTAAATAATAAGGTAAAGAATGAAACCAGTGACTAAATAGTAAACAAAGCAAAGAAATAAACAGAACAGAACTGAGACTAACATGATAAAGTATAAACTAATGAAAGGTAAAACCAGAAAATCAAGGAGGAAATAAGGCATTGAACAAAGACCTGACCCCTGAGCCGGGGCTGAGCATGACAATTCATAAGGAGCTCAATGTTACAACATGAGAGGAAAAAATAAATTGTGCTTTTTTTCAGGGAACTCTGTTAGAACACAATGTTGAAAATAGTGTGAAAAATAGTGTTGCATTGTTCGCCGTTTAACAGTCTGTGGTATACATGTTTGGTGGACTCAAAACCAGAAGGTCCTTGGTTCGATTCCTCATCAGACAGGAAAGTCATCGCTGTCTCTTGGGCAAAGTCCTTAATTGCCATCTCCAAGTTACTCCTGATGTGCATGACAGCGTGCTGACAGCAGTGTGTGTGTGTGTGTGTGTGTGTGTGTGTGTGTGTGTGTGTGTGTGGCATCATTGCAAAACACTTTAAGTACCTGCATCAAATGGAAAGGTGCTGTAGAAATACTGTCCCTTTATGATATCATACTGGACTCAATCGGCTCATCTTTTTGTGTTCATTATTAATATTCAGATCTGTGTATCATTAATGAAAATTTAAATTGACAGTCGATTGAGTCACACTTTTAATCAAAGAGTCATGAAGCTGATTGCAGGACACACATAGAGATCATATCTTCACTCTGGAAAGGTGTAATTTGATTAAATCTACTGTTTTTCTGATTAAACTCTGTGGTTGATCAATCAAATAAAGTGGATTAATTCTGTTAAAGGATGATGCAGATTAAATGGGAGAAAACAGTCTGGCAGTGATGCATATGGAATTTAGGGGAGGAGTTAAAGTTTTATATTCTTTCAGAATGAATAAATGGATGGCAGTATGGGTGTGTTCACATTACTGATGAAATTGAACTGAATCTGTCCTTCACCAAAAATCAGAAACAAGTCAGATCTAGAACCACATAGGCTACATTCACATTACTCTATGAAGTGATTTGAAACTGATTTGTTTTATTTTCGTCAATTATGACTTTTTAATTATTATTATTTTTAATCTGCCCAGTTCACATTTATGTCTGTGTGTCAAGTGACCCATCTGACAGCATTTACATCCCCAGAGATCAGACACAAATCTGTTAATTTATTTTATCCTATTTGATCTTTTTCCAAAGGAGACCAGAAAGAAATCACACCTAGAATCAGATTTCAATCAGAGACACTCGAGTCAAATCAGTGACTGCTGTGAAATCGCACCGCAAGAATGGTCACACGTGAAATATGTGGATTAATATTTTTGGGGCTTGTGAGTTAACTACGAGTGACAGGATAACAAACCTAAATGAAGCAATCAATGCGAGTGACGGAAAGCAACTTCGGTGCTTAACATGAACTGATGTAGGATTTTTAAATGATCAAATCTTAAAACTAAAACTACTCAAAAAAAAAAAAATCCCAGTGTGAACGTACGTTCACACTGCAGGCTGAAGTGGCATGACCTTTCAGTCATCTGATAGGTCAGCGCTCGGCAGCGTGCCTGGACCTTCATGGCAAAACGCCAGCACCTGTGCCACTCATAGTAAAGCTCATCTGAGCAGCAGCCAGCGATGATCAATGGAGCCCTTTGGTAGCTCATTCACACTGTGCAATGTGGCTTCATCGCAAAACACCAGCAGATGCAGGCGACGGATAACGATTCTGCAGAAGGACGAGAAAAGCCGATGATCTGCGTTGTTACGTTCACAAACCGCAGGAACAGTTTTGGTCCTTGGTTACAGCTGCGGCTTATTGTCATCGTCCTGCTCACTGTAATTATTTTTACTATTATTTCAGTAGACAGGACTGTTGTTTACCAACAGAGTAAACAACATAATTATAATTAATTATAATAAATTATAATAAATCTAATTATAATTACATTTATTATGATCATGCTGTCTGAGAGGAGAGAAAGGAGTCTGACATCCTACAGCTTATTTAGTTCATAGCAGCAATGCAAAGAAGTCTTAAAGTGGTCACGCTGTGTCAAATCTATTTTTCCCCGTTAAACACGGTTGGAGTTTGGAGTTAAATATCCTCAAAGTATCACAATCTTATGTCCACTTTTCCAAATGGTCCTGCTATAGGAAACATCTGTGCCTGAAACGGCTCGTTTTAGATATCCGTGACACATGCCGCAGATATATTTCAGCAAAACAAACAGACAAACAAACAGTGGCTTTTTCAAATTGAGAGGGGGCGTGGCCAGCAGCATCTCCTTTCCAATTAAAGGGCTACAGCCTTCAAAACAGCTTATTTCTGGCATACCTAAAAATTAGCTTTTCTATGAGATTCTCTGATTTATTTCAGTCTTTGTCTGCTGTGTGGTTATTGTGTTGCAGTGACCATGTTTTACTTTGTGAGCATGTTGTTCGCGTTGTGCTCCATTGAGGCAGACGTTCAGATTTCCTGCTTGTTGTGAACACTGCCTCTCCTGATCCCAGGTGCCCACGGAGTGAGAGAGGAGCCCCGGTTTGTGACGGCGCGAGCTGGAGAGAGCGTGATCCTGGGGTGTGACGTGTCCCCTCCCCTGGATGGCCAGCAGCCCCCCTATGTAGTGGAGTGGTTCAAGTTCGGAGTGCCTATTCCTTTCTTCATCAACTTCCGCTTTTATCCTCCTCATGTGGACCCAGAGTACACAGGTAAGACCTCTGTGCTGCCTTCCTCATATAAGCTTTTATAAAGTACCTTTTGCAGTATATCGCAGTATTACTTGGGCTGAGACGATACATTTATCTCCTGGTATGATACATGTTCCAGTACTTGCGTAATGCACAAGTATTGCAATTTGATATTATAGTGTCCTGTGATTTTTCTTTTTAACAGTAGAACATAGGGCAAACTTACATAATAAACTTGTACAATCTGTATATCATAAATTGCAGGGAACTCTGCAATATGTTGAATTATTTTTTTCAGAATTCTCAGATAAAGTCTACAATACTTTGCGCCCTCTGCTGAATGAAAGTGGTACTACATTTCCACCTTGTTTCCACCAGCAGATGACTTTCAATTAGATTCTGGACTTCTAAAAATCAATTCTCAAGTCATAAAGTTAAATATCGTGATATCATATCATTTTTTTCCCTACCTGGGAAATTACAGCAAATTTTATTGCTGGTAGTTTCTGAAATTTTACAAATGACATGATTTTACTCATGACATTGCTGCATTCAATGAAAAATGGTAACTCAGAATTTCCATATTACCACCAGGAAAATACTTTAATAAAGCACTGTTGAAGCGTTACTCTCCCAGTTGAGTCATTTTGACAAATTCAATAAGTGTTGTAATTTTAACTAATGTTATAGTGCAGCGGCTAAGAGAATATTTAGAGCAAAATCGTGCAAATAGTGATATAAGCACCAAAGGTGGCACAAATACTCCTTATCAATCAATCAATCAATTTTATTTATATAGCGCCAAATCACAACAAACAGTTGCCCCATGGCGCTTTATATTGTAAGGCAAGGCCATACAATAATTACGTAAAAACCCCAATGGTCAAAACAACCCCCTGTGAGCGTTGCTGTACGCCATGCGGCACCGCCGCGACGCGCGAAGCCTCCACTCCTCTTCCATGACAAAAACTCCTGTAACAGTGGAATGTGCCGTTCATTGTGCCGAGGAATTCCGCGCAACGCGAACGCCGTGATGAAGCCTCACGGGACATGTTCTGGCATGTCCAGGCACATCCACAATTTCTCGGATAATCACTCGATGGAAAAACCACCGACAGCTGTCTGAACGCCATCTCAAAGCCATCCTGTGAGACCAAAATGGAGGTGGTTTTGTCTCGCTCCAGTAGCGAATCCATCGTGACGCGCGAAGCCTCCGCTCGGCTTTCCATGACAAAATCTCTTGTTAAAAGTGAAATCTGCTGGAAAATGGCTGATGTCCAGCTCTTGTGATAACCAGAGAAAGTGCACACGACGGTCCCGGCTCCACAGAGCCATCCGTTTAGAAATGATCCGGTGGTTTGTGGCTCTCGATGGCGGCACAGAGCGCGGCGCGCCGAGCGTCCTTAAAGCTGGAGTAACAGTCCTTATTCTCTGTGAAGCCCGTAAAATTTTCACCAAAGCCAGATACATTTTTCTAATGGTTTCCAGCTGCCAGTCTCTAAAGGTTTCTGAAAAAATTCTGATGGAAAAAAAGCCCAAATCATTCCGCCATTTCCTGACAATGAAAATCCCGCAGAGGGGCTGGACCACTCCTCACTCAAAGCCTGCTCACAGGCGAATGACCACAGCCGACAGGGTGGAAAACACGCATGCGCACGAGGGTTCAAGCTTGTCTGACGCAATCACACGTGATTCAAATCCATATGGTTTTTGAAAAAAATAATAAGGTCGGATACTTTTCTAATAGACCTTGTATGTCACCCTGTAACATGATAACTAAGCATGATACATGGTGCAAACTATTCCTTTTTAAAACCCTGTTACCTCAACTAATAATTTGCATCATTTTTTTACCAAAATTGGAGCAACTTTAACTTTGACCCCTGTACAAACTGAAACTGACCTTTGTCACCATTTTTGCTGTTTTTACCCCATAACTCCTAATCATTCAGTCATAGATAGCCCAATCTATAACTTTTTGGAATCTTTACGATCACACAAATAACGTGGTGTAGTTTTCAAAATGATTTCAGTATTTTTAATTTTGACCCCTGTGTAATTCTTCAATTTACCCTACCTGGCCACCTACTGAAAATTCAAGTGGCCAGTCGGTTTGTTCAAAAGAGCAATGTCTAAGGAGTATTTGTGCCAACCTTTGGTGCTTGTATCACCATTTGCACGATTGTTTCAGTTATCTGCTGCACGATTACTAGTACGTCCCTTCGGTTGCTCCCTTGTTTGCACTCGGGGTCGCCACAGCAAATCCAAGGTGGATCTGCATGTTGAATTGGCACAGGTTTTACGCCGGATGCCCTCCTGACGCAACTCCACATACATGGAGAAATGTGGCAGGGGTGGGATTTGAAACCCGGAACCTTCTGCACTGAAACCAAGCGCATTAACCAATGGCTACTAAAAAAACTGAGTGATAAAAAAAAAAAAGCAATCTATTGCTTCACTGCTTCACCACAGGGAGCTTTGGCAGCTGCTCTCCACTGGTGCACTTTTAGCACAAACCACATGAATTTGCCAGGAAACATCTCACTTGAGTTTGATTTCTTAAGAGCAGTGCACTAGATTCCTGACCACTACAGTTCTTAAAGTTGATGACAGGTGGCAACGTGATTGAGTTATTATGTACAGACACACCCTGACTTGATTACAAGAATATATACATCTTCACACATCATCACACTCAAATTCCATACAGTGTAAATAGCAGTGTGATGTTAGACACACCCCAACTGCACTTGGGCTATGTGCTTTAGACAAAGCGCCATATATTGTCAAGATAGGGCCCTCTGTGTCTGCCATATTGCTCGGCTAAGTTATAGTCATTCTGAAATGTGGTGCACACAGAACAGCTTTAAATTAGTTAAAAAGCAGACCTGAATTGCAAAAGGATAAAATGATTGTTGGGCAGTCTTTGACCTGAACTTATAGATGTTTTTGTTTTGGGTTTTTTTATGAACTGTAAGATTCAGAAAAAAAGCCTCGACTGACTTCTGGCCTTTTGTCGTTTAATATTGATGCAAGTTAGAAGCGATGACATTTTCCCGCTGGCTACATGCACTCCGCCGTTCGTGCATGTCCACGTTCACTGTATTAAAACCAAAACAATGCCCATAGGGTGTAAAACTGTTCTGATTCTGACCTGGACGATTGTGATTTCAATAACATAAAGTTTGTCAGCCTGCGTAATCAAACATTTTAGTGCAGCAAACGTGAGGATGTGTTCCTGCAAACCTTCGTGGATTCCTGCAGCGCTCGAGTCATCCTGGAAATGTCTAGATTAGATTTCCTTCTCTGCTGCAAAGCTAATTATGAGGCCAGTGCCGTTTATAGCGTGTGCTGTATATATTATAGTGCTGCTGTGCATCAACCCTGTTTCATTCTTGACTAGAGCACCGCGCTTATAGAGCGCAAACCTCTGCCTACACTAGTTTCTAATTCCACAAAATTTTACCTTGGAAAGAATTTTCAACGTCAAAGTCCTGTTCAAAGTGGTTTTTCATAAGTTAAATTACATGTGCTCAAATGCACTTGAATCAAAGTTAACACTTTTGGTTTTGCTCCCATTTTGTATGAGATGAACTCAAAGATCTAAAACTTTTTCCACATACACAATATCACCATTTCCCTCAAATATTGTTCACAAACCAGTCTAAATCTGTGATAGTGAGCACTTCTCCTTTGCTGAGATAATCCATCCCACCTCACAGGTGTGCCATATCAAGATGCTGATTAGACACCATGATTAGTGCACAGGTGTGCCTTAGACTGCCCACAATAAAAGGCCACTCTGAAAGGTGCAGTTTTGTTTCATGGGGGGGATACCAGTCAGTATCTGGTGTGACCACCATTTGCCTCATGCAGTGCAATACATCTCCTTTGCATCATCCGTGAAGAGAACACCTCTCCAACGTGCCAAACGCCAGCGAATGTGAGCATTTGCCCACTCAAGTCGGTTACGACGACGAACTGGCGTCAGGTCGAGACCCCGATGAGGACGCACGAGCATGCAGATGAGCTTCCCTGAGACAGTTTCTGACAGTTTGTGCAGAAATTCTTTGGTTATGCAAACCGATTGTTTCAGCAGCTGTCCGAGTGGCTGGTCTCAGACGATCTTGGAGGTGAACATGCTGGATGTGGAGGTCCTGGGCTGGTGTGGTTACACGTGGTCTGCGGTTGTGAGGCTGGTTGGATGTACTGCCAAATTCTCTGAAACGCCTTTGGAGACGGCTTATGGTAGAGAAATGAACATTCAATACACGAGCAACAGCTCTGGTTGACATTCCTGCTGTCAGCATGCCAATTGCACGCTCCCTCAAATCTTGCGACATCTGTGGCATTGTGCTGTGTGATAAAACTGCACCTTTCAGAGTGGCCTTTTACTGTGGGCAGTCTAAGGCACACCTGTGCACTAATCATGGTGTCTAATCAGCATCTTGATATGGCACACCTGTGAGGTGGGATGGATTATCTCAGCAAAGGAGAAGTGCTCACTATCACAGATTTAGACTGGTTTGTGAACAATATTTGAGGGAAATGGTGATATTGTGTATGTGGAAAAAGTTTTAGATCTTTGAGTTCATCTCATACAAAATGGGAGCAAAACCAAAAGTGTTGCGTTTATATTTTTGTTGAGTATATTTTGTGGTGTTGGCGGGTTTGTTTTTTTCAGTTTCTGAATTCTTTCTCAGATAATTTTCACAGAACATTGGTTATCTCTGCTTTGCACAATTTGTCTTTGCTTTTTGGCACTTGGTTTCCAACTGATAACTTAAATCCACAACAGAAAAATGAGAGTGATTGAGGCACTTTTGATTGAGATACAATGCAAAATGTACACCAAATGGAATTTTCAATATTAAATTCAAATGTCCACAAAATCCACAATCCGGACCAGATCCAGATAAAACTGTATCAGGTGATAGTGAGTGACAATCTGCAGCTCACTTTCAAACATGAGAGTGATTGGGGCACATTTGATGAAGATATAATGTAAAACACACATTAAACAGGGTTTTCAATGTTAAATTTAAATGGACACAAAATCTGTAATCTGGATCAAACTTTGTCAGATCATAAGGGATACCATCCTACATAATGATCGATCTTTTTGACAGAGTTGTGAATTTTTGGGAATTCATTCAGTGGTAAAGGAGAGGGACCTTTCCAATATTCCAAGATTTTTCCTGACTTTGACCTTTGACCTTGAAAATTGAATCACTTCTTGCCTATCAGGATATAGTGCAGTGGATAAGAGAATATTTAGAGGGGAATCCTGCAAATGGTGATAAAAGCATCAAATTCGGCAGAAATACTCCTCAGACAATCCTCTTTGAATTTTCAATCAGTGGTCAGGTAGGGGTCAATTGAAGCTTTACACAGAGGTCAAAATTAAAAGATGCTCCAATCATATTGAAAAATATTCCACATTATTTGCCTGATCATAAAGATTCCAAAAAGGTATAGTTTGGACTATCTGTGACTGAATTCTATGGAGTTACGGGATAAAAACAGCAAGAATGGTGACAGAGGTCAGTTTCATTTTGTACAGGGGTCAAAAGTTAAAGTTGCTCCAATTTTGGTAAAAAGTGATGCAAATTACTAGTTGAGTTAACACGGTTTTACAAAGGAATAGTTTGGACCATGTATCATCCTTACTTATCACGTTACGGGGTAACATACATCGCATGTCATAGAATCCAGTAGACGTAGACCTTGTTTGACCTTTACTTTGGAGACCAAACATTCAACACTGTCAACACTATTCCATTTATTAATCCTATTAGCGCAACCAATGATAAAAGAGCAATCACCATAGCAATAATGACCTGGTTTGGATATTAATTAGGTCACGGGGTCAGTGAATGCAAAATAATATTTGGGCTTATATAATACTGGAGCTCGGTACTCAGTATTTTGACACAAGCTGCAACTTCTCGCACCTGATGACCTCACTGTTTAGGTCATGCCCTCCTAAATTTCTGCCTTGTGTTTCTAAACTTTTGAATGGTAGTATAAGAAGGAGTGTTTATACTTGCAGTATTTTGTGTAACAGGTCAAACAAAAAATGAAAGACATTCATCTTCTTTATTGTTGCAGTTAAGACACGTTGCGCAGGACGACGCTACGAGCACTGCACAGGTGCATCGGATCCAAAGTTAAAGTTTTTTTTTACTTTATGCAAAAGTAAGGACGTTTGTGCAGGCAAATGACAGGTGAAGCTAATGGTAACAATATGTGTTGCAATTGTGCAACAAATAAGTTTCCTGTTGACACCAAAGTATAAAAACCCACAAATGTGCATGAGGAAATGTACAACTCTTTTATCATAAATGCAGCTAATTTACTAAAGCTAATGTGAAGCAGAAATAACTGTAGCGCCACCAGCAGGTCTGGGGTGGTACTGATTTGTGTGCATGAATGCAATAATGTGAAGATAAGCATGTGCAGATAATGATGGAATGATCTTGCAGCTTAAAAACAAATATCCACAAGTTCCACAAGTGTGAAGAAGTAAAAATGATTACTTGCAGCAGCCGTGCACATTTAAAATGGTAAAATCAGAAAAATGTCAGAAATGCTGATGACTGGCCACCTTGGAAATGTGCAGTGGTGACTTTGGGTACTGCAGCCTGTTTAATCGTATGATGAACAGCTCGCTGTGACCGACCAGGGATTTCCAAGCAACATCACATGGGTTCTCTGGCCCTGAGCTGCTGCCATGTGGCGTGATGTCCACTGCTGAGGAATTACCAGTGAACAGATGCAACGAAAATATGGCTGGTGTCATCACGTCAATTAAAGCGCAGTGTGGGGACTGCGTGTGATCATAACACTGGGTGCTCTGTGGGAGGTCTGATGGGTTCATGCAGCTTCAGAGGATGTTGAAGCTGTTGGTGAATAAAGTGAATATGTGTCATACAAAATGAACAGCATGAATTAACCATGAATACTGTCCACAGTGTAGAAAAAGAAAATTAAATACACTGTATTCAAGTTGGGGGGAAACCTGCACACTGCAGTTTAAAGGTCCATATCGACAGTGGCGGCTCCACAGTTTTTTTTTTTTTCTTGGTAGGGCTAAAAAATAGCAAGTGAAGAAAAAAATTATGTGAAATTATAACAAATATATTAATGACAGAACACAAATACAAGTTTGAAAAAAATTACTGTATCTGTGTGTCGGGCCCCCCCCCCCCCCCCGAGCATCTGCACACCACTTTATTTGAAGTTTCATAAGTGGCCACCCTAAATTAAATTAATTTTGTGACCTCCAACACATTGTAAAAATAAAACAATAATGATTTATCACAAAGTTTTTCTCTTTGTCTTAAGCTGTGACAACATCTTCAGTGTGCACTAACTGTACCGGGTGACCCACAATAACCTTTGTTTTGTATGGAGAATTATTATTATTAATTCATTAATTATTTTATACATGCACATAATGTTTGTTTTTTTTTATCTTTAGTCATTGCTTGATAATAACAATGACAGGTGAAACGGGTGAGTTACTTGTGGTGAAATCAGGCATTCTGATGAATGTAGTATCAGCCGCGCGCCCCTACATCCACCCACCCCCTTTTCAGGCAGAATTTTCCATGGAATATCCTCGGTGTCCTGACGCATGGATACAGTACAGGGAGAAAAAAAAAAATGGAATTAAGCTGCTCTCCTTTAGGTGTCGCTGTTCTCCTTCTCTTTGTGAAGGTGCGACTATATGTCCTTTTCTTCATTTTAACCATGTTCTAGTCCCTGGATAGGGTTGTCAAGGAAACAATCCATTATTAGTCATACTAACATATCAGTGCAAGGGGATTCATGAAAAAAATGAAATGCATTATGGGAATGTTGAATAGTATACGCTTCCTGAAAAGGTGTATAATCTAACTTTTTATTCTGAACTAGTCTGCTTGGTGCCACCTGCTGCGGCAGATTTATAGCTCATATCGTAGCCTGTAAATACTGTCTATATTTTGGGCAAACCATCTGAGATATCAACCACGGGCTTTCTGAAGAGCGAGTTTAAGTAGAGGTGGGCAATTTGACCTAAAATTAATATCACCGTATTATTCACTTTTTCGACGGTGCTTGCATTATATCATGGTATTACAGTTTTTGCACAGTGTGATCCTTCTAATAATCATTTTATTTGCAAAAGAGTTCCAGCCGGATTATTTTCATTTTCAGATCTGCTCCTTCAGAGTTACAATCTGAATGCAAAATGTCATGAATCAAAGATTTTTACACTTTTATATTTAGCATATCTGTGGCAGGGTTTAATTAGCGCTTGTGAAGGCTAAAACCAGCGCTGAAAGCACACTTGAGTCCCTTAGTTCACACAACGGAATCACAGTTTAACCATTTCTATGATCGTTGTGTGTCTTCTTGTTAAAATGACTTCATACCAAGTTGCATCGATACAAAAAGTATTTAAAAGGTGTTTTTACTCACCTGTTGAGTGGTTTTCATAATGGGCAGCTGTTAAAAATGATGACCAGCATTCTGCCTCAATAACCATGGAACCGTCAGTGTAGCAAACATCGCCAAGCTATCAATAGCTGTTAATTAGTGCTAACACTACTAACATACATAAACATACAACAGAAATACTGGAGCACAGACATCTTAGATGGTTTGTTTGTACAATTAATAGCAGAGTATATTTATAATAAATATGCTCAGAAAGGATAAAGAGGTTCGAGTCCACAACAGCTAGCTGCTTGTGCTAACGGGGCTGTGGACTTGAGACACCTATACATGACTGTCACTCAAAATAACCACACCCTTAATTATTTTTAAATTAATTTTTCATTTAAAGTTGGACATTTTAATGTGGGGTACTACGGGAAGCAAGACGTTTTTGGGGCCAACCTCAAGTGGCCACTCAAGGAACTGCAGGATTTGACACTTCTGTGTTGGCTTCATTTCAGCTCTGGAGGTTGCCACTTAGCAAATACATTATAGATGCTGATGTCGTGTGTTCAGATAAAACTTAGGATGCCATTACGTCTGCCCTGTGTTGGTTGTTGGAGGTAATAACACCTACTGTGGCTTAATGCCACTTAATTAAATATGTTTAACCAAATTAAAAATGCTGGATTTAAATTTAAAGTTGCGTTTAAAAAAAAATCAGAAACAAAGAACCATGTGGCCTGAAGACAGACCTGCTGCCTTCAGGTGAATTTAAATATTTCATCTCCCTGCTTTAGAAATTAAATGTTTAAAAGTGTAACGTCCCCACTTCTTCTTCTTCTCTTCCCCCTTTAAGGCTCAGGATAAATTGGAATTCTAAAAGAGGAAAATCAGGAGGGATAAGAGAAGTTGAGAAAACCAGGCGTGGTGAAAAGTTTAAGCTGTCCGTCTGCGAGCTTCCAGCCCGCCGCCGCTGACAGCCCAACAGACTAAAACCTTCACTTCTGAAACGGAGTGTTTTCCCCGTCTTTGATGTGTAGATGTACTTCTTCCTGCCAAGCTAGCAGCGCTGCGGCGCACAGATACCCCGACCGTGAGATTGCTGCCATATTTGGGTTAGAAAACAGACACTTTTTGTTAGCAGGAAATCAATAAAGCAAAGTGGGAGAAAAGGGAACGGCGAGCACAGTCTGGCACTAAAAAGGTAACTTGTCTTGAAAAAGTCAAGTCTATTTTTGCCGCCGCATTGAAGTGCTGAGTGGGGTGGGCGGCGGCGTGAAGGGTGGGGATGAAGCCAGAGCTGCCGTTTGTCAAAGATGGAGAAGCTGCTGCTGTAAAGCGAGTTAACAGGCCTGAATCCACATCAGGACGGGTCCCCCGGGCCTAAAGCTCTTATGCACTGCAGGATTCTGTCAGAGAGCAGAGCTTTGAGAAGGAACGTGACAGAGCTGGAAGACTCAGCATGGAACACAAAGATCCTTTGATCCCCAAAGGAAAAATAAAATAACAAAAAGGGCTCTTATCCAACAGTTAACACAGGCATGTTTCTTTGATCTGTTCTCTGCTTTGATCCTGATCGCTCATGTTTGATCTTGATCCGCGATCCTGACCTCACATTTTTTTTTCCTGGTCACGAATATTTGATCTTGAACTTTGATCCTAATCACTGGCATTTAATCTTGATACAGTTTTGAACATAATTTATCATCATTGATCCTGATCTGTGATCTTGACCACTCATCTTTTACAATGTACCTACCCCTTTGGTTTTGCTCACAGATGTATGATCTTGATCACTGTTCTTTGATTCTGATCTGTGATCTTGATCACTAGTCTTTAATTCTAACCCTATGGGCTGGATCATGCATCTTTGAACCTGATCTGTGAGTTTTGACTCTGATCACTGAACATAGGTTCCAGTTGTGAAGCATAATTCCCGATCTTTGATCCTGATGACTTATGTTTGATCCTAAACCTTGATTGGTGACTTTTCATCCTAGTCTTAGTCTATAACTGCTTTATTATATGGTAAACAAGAAAATTGGGAGTTTGTCAAACATACTAAAACTGAAAAATCAATCTCAAGTTTCAAATGTTTATTATTACTATCATACTGCACCATCTGACATCCCATTGATCGACTGGAGATGCCTGTTAAGTCCGTGATGTAGAGTCATCAGGCTTGTTTTCTTCTAAAGTTCGCCATTCGCCTGTCTAGCTTCCATGTAAAATCGACCGAGTACTCCGTCAAACATCCGTCTGTCATAAGTTTCAAAGTTATGCGCATGTCCCTTTTCAGTGACGTACTTGCGAAACAGGTTGGCTGCTGACTGTTTATTTCTGCTGGTGTTCTTTTTCATGTAAAATTAGTTTTAAGTCAGCGTCGCTAACAGATGCAAACCTGTCTTCTGCCATCTGGTCAACAAACTGACAGCTAAAGTAGGCGTTGTATCGCGTTATCTGATTGGTCACTATCAATAGAAGGCGTTGATTGATTAGCTAGCGCTACGCTGCACGTGAGGTGTACTCGTTTCGCACGCGTGGTCTACTTGGCTCCACCAGCGATCAACTCGGCATGTGGTACAGCTCAGAAAGTGGCGAATGGGCCAATCAGAAGTTGGCAAAATCCCATACCATATAATAATAAAGGATTATTAACCTCACTTGCTCGGTCTCTATGGGGTATTATCAGACTGAGGTGTTTCTACAGATATATATATATATACACAAACACACGCACAATATCGCCCAAATATGCTGATGGATTTGGGCTCGTAGTCAGACCCATTCACTTTCTTCACCTCCATGAAAAACTTGCTAACAGGTGGTCCAGTCGTTAGCTTGTAAGCTTTCAATCTATGTTTTTTTCCGATGCTGTTTAGATATGTATAGAGTATGTTCATGTCTGACTTGGTTTTTCTAATCATGTTTTTAGCTTCCTGGTTTGTAATGAAAATACACGTTCTGGTTGTCATAGTAACTGGTCCAGTATGGGAGAATATTCGACCGGTATCAACAATCAGAGCGTGTGTAGCGTCGCAGCCATATAATAATATGGAATATTGTGCAATTAATGGTACTAACGTACCATCAGAGAGGTTGGTGCTCCAGTATTTCCACTGAGGAAAGTCTTAGTATTATTTAATTTGTATGTTAGCACTGTTAGCATTAACGAGCAAGTATTGATAGCTTGTTGATGTTAGCTACACTGATGGAGTATCTTCACTCAAGCCATAAGAACCACGAAAACTAGAAAAACACTCATTTTCAAGCCTCCAAACCAAAGTTAGCCCGTGAGCCGTAAACTTTGAGATAGGTGGCCGTGTTCTGGCTTCATTTGTCCCACACCGTTCCTGCTCACGCTCCCCCTCTGTATCCATGTGTGGTTTGGCCGTAAGTTAGGCGGAGTCAGGCCAGTATGGTGACATTTAAGTCAAATCATTTGAGGTTCAAACCCGCTGAGTAGAAAACCTCTGAGTGATGTCACCGAGGTTTTGTCCCGTATATTTGGTCTGTGTTTTGTACCTGCGTGACTCACGTTTTGCGTGTGTGTCCAGGCAGAGCGTCTCTGCACGGGAAGGCCTCCCTGCAGATTGATCCGGTTCGCTCTGAGGACCAGAGCTGGTACGAATGCAGGGTCCTGATGCTGGAGCAACAGTACGACACCTTCCACAATGGCAGCTGGGTGCACCTCACGGTCAATGGTGAGTGACACGGTGCCCTCTCATGGATTGGACAAAAACTTAACTTCTGTCACAAGGTACAGCGTCAGATGTGACCAATAACTCATTAACAGCACACGGTAGACACTTTATACTGACACCATAGGTATCCCATTTTAGTGTTGTTTGGTGCAGACATGAGTGGATAACTGAGGATGAAATATTTTGTTGTAAGTTTTGTTTTAGGCATATTTTATCTTGTTTTTCATACACAATGAAAGACTTTTATGATTCAGGAAATCATTTCAATAACGTAATGTCAAATGGCAAAATAGCAAAATGTTAAACATTTTAACATAATTAAGAATTAAAGAATTAAGATTTTGTATCTTTGCTGTTGCAAATAATTCACTTATTGGTTTTCTATACCCGCTTATGAGGCGGGGTTCACCCTGGACAGGACACCGGGCCTATCGCAGTGCTGCAAATGAGTGCAAGGTTCTCCATGCTTCTGCCAACCACAACAATCCAGTGCAACCAGGGCAGGACAAAACAATGTAGAGTAAAGGAACGTCGGCGCAACACAGATGTCTACATGATTATATTATTTATTTAAAGGTGTGTGACAATGGCTAGTGACTAATTTTTCGATGTAAGGTTACATTATCATCACTCTGATGAAGATGTAACCTTACATCGAAACATTAATCACTTGCCATTGTCACACACCTTTAAATGAGTACTGTATTTTCCAGAATATAAGTCGCACCTGTCATTTTTAACACTGCATTTCCCTGGGTACACATTTTACAACAGACAGGGGGAACTCACTACAGCACATGTGCACACCACAGCATGTGCTGTTATTTAACATAAAGACTTTTAAATTCAAACAGAAGAGAAGATGGACAAATAATCATCTGGCAGGTCCCCGAATCTTTCCCCTCCCCCCTCCCCTCCTCTTTGAACGCCTTACAAGACCACCAATGGTGTCCATTGCTTGCTGTATGTGATTGCTTCATTCAGCCAAAACAGGCAAAACTGGCTTCTGCCGGTGATGATGCCAATTGGTTATCTGTGCAAAAACACAGGTCTGAAACTGTTTTAATCCTCTTCAGCTGCGTCAAGATGGGCGCCGTGCAAATCTCCTACATGTTCAGTTTGATGACGTTTTGCAACTGATGTGATTCCTGCATTTAAACGCTGACTCCAAAGTGCTGCAAAAAAAGCTGATGCTCATAAATGGTTATCCACGTGTGTTAGTGTTATTACACCGTTACACTGTTACTGCATTGTTACACAGTTATTACTTTGTTATTACTCTGCAGTGAATTTCTGCACTGTGTTCTAGTCTGTGGTTAAGTGAGCTTCCTGAGCACTGATAGGTCAGCGAGTGTCACCTGCACACTCTGGAGCTGTTTGCCGTTTGTCGGCGTGTGTGTGTGTTTGTGTGTGAATGTGCATCTGTGAAGCTTCCTTCATCTTTATTCACTCGAAACTCCTGACTGCTCCGTCTCACTGCTGCTGTTTACCTCGTCAGGCTTTTCTGCAGCATCCGAGCCGTTACGCACAACTACCAGCAACCCCAACTGATGACGACGCTTTTCATGTCACGGTTACAACGACACAAACATACGTAGTTCTAGTGTTTCCCGTTAAGCTGTTTGGTTGGGTAAGAGGCCACACCCACAAAGGCTCTTACACCTGAAAGGAGAGTCGAGGTATAAATAGAGAGTCATAGTCATCGTCACTACGTCCACTTTGTTGACAGCATTGTTCTGTTTTGTCATAAAAATAAAGACATTTATAGACACAACGTCACATTCAGGCTAAATGCGTAAAACACGTGTAATAGTGTGATTACCCGTGTTGGGTAAAAACACTACAGTTGATGTCACCACATGTCGTTAAAGCATGATAAATATTAGTGAAGTCTTCATGCTGCACCTTTTCTACTGTGTTGTGTCTTTACTGCGAAAGATTAGCCGTAAATAACGTGTGGTTGTAAGATTTGGATGCTAACCAGTGACCCAAGACGATGACTGGATGTCTTTGGTACCAGGTCTCTTTGGGTTCTGCTGGAATGACATTGTGAGAAGTGACCGGTTACTTAGTGAGACTGTGATGAGGAGGATCACCCGCACTGTGAGGGAGCGTCACATACAACATTTTGGACACGTGGCACGTTTCTTTGTGCCTCGGTGTTGATGACCCCAGTGACCGATTGGGTGCCTGTGTGGTTTTATTCCATCAGTGTGTAGCGAGGGGTGTTACCCGAGGCCAAAATATGGCCATCGGGTATTGTGAAGGCTTTGCGTCTGTCTGTCTGTCTGTCTGTGCTCAGCATAAGTCCAGTCCTATGACCACCAAGGTGGTCAAATTTACAGCAAACATTCTTGGGAAACAGACCTTGGACAACTTCAAAGATGGCTAACATTGGCCTATTTTAAGAGGTCAAAAGGTCACATTCTGTTTCCTGTTGTTATGCTCATACGGCTGAGGGTATTTTAGCATTGCGTTATATTTGGTTTTGTGTGTGACTTTGGCCGTCTGTCCATGTGTGAATGAGATAACTGAGTTTTTAATCTGATTTGGGCCAAACCTGGTAAAAATGTTTGAGGGTCAAAAAAGGCCAGACTCATTTGACTTTGAGACAAATGAGTTGAAAGAGGCCAAGGTCGTAATTTGGACCCCAATGCTTATATACGAGGTCTGTTAGAAAACTATCTGACCTTTTTATTTTTTTTAAAAACTATATGGATTTGAATCGTGCGCTTGCATCAGCCAAGCTTGAACCTTCATGCGCATGCGTGAGTTTTTACACGCCTGTCGGTTGCGTCATTCGCCTGTGGGCAGGCTTTGATTGAGCACTGGTCCAGCCCCCTCGGCGGATTTTCATTGTCAGGGAAATGGCTCAGTGACTGGAGCAGCGCTGAATCAAATTTTTCCAGAAACTGTGAGAGACAGTCAGGTGGAAACCATTCGGAAGATTCAGATGGCTTTCGGTGAGGATACTCTGGGCGTCACACAGATTAAGGAGCGTTACAACCGGTTTAAGGATGGCGCACAATGGCGGAGGGTGCGCCGCGCTCCGAGCGGCCATCGACAGGCTGAGATGACCAGATCATTTCCAAAGTGAAGGCTGTGTTGATCCGGGATGTCGTCTGACTACCAGAGAAATTGCAGAAGAGGTGCACATCAGCACTTTTGTGGCACATTCCACTGTTACAGGAGATTTTGTAATGAAAGACGTGCGGAGGAATTCGCACGTTGGGACGGAGCCGCAATGGCGCGCTACAAAAAGCACGTAGTTCCTAGGGTTTTTAAGAGTAGAATGGGAGGCAGAGCCTTCAGCTTTCAGGCTCCTCTCCTGTGGAACCAGCTCCCAATTCGGATTAGGGAGACAGACACCCTCTCTACTTTTAAGATTAGGCTTAAAATTTTCCTTTTTGCTAAAGCTTATAGTTAGGGCTGGATCAGGTGACCCTGAACCATCCCTTAGTTATGCTGCTATAGACTTAGACTGCTGGGGGGTTCCCATGATGCACTGAGTGTTTCTTTCTCTTTTTGCTCTGTATGCACCACTCTGCATTTAATCATTAGTGATTGATCTCTGCTCTCTTCCACAGCATGTCTTTTTCCTGATTCTCTCCTCTCAGCCCAACCAGTCCCAGCAGAAGACTGCCCCTCCCTGAGCCTGGTTCTGCTGGAGGTTTCTTCCTGTTAAAAGGGAGTTTTTTCCTTCACACTGTCACCAAGTGCTTGCTCATAGGGGGTCGTTTTGACCGTTGGGGTTTTTCTGTAATTAATGTATGGCTTTTGCCTTACAATATAAAGCGCCTTGGGGAAACTGTTTGTTGTGATTTGGCGCTATATAAATAAAATTGATTTGATTTGATTTGATCAAATGATCAAATTCTCCATCTGCACACCAAATTTCATCAACACCCCTTGGAATTTTTTGAGTTAAATGTTATGATGTGCCACACGTTCTTTTGGATCTTAGTTCCAGAATATATTCTGGATCACCCTCAAAATTAAATCATGTATTTCCTGGATCATTATCTTTCTGCTGTGGAGATAATGATCATGAAACACAAATTGACACAGTTTGCAGGATACAAACAACATTAGAAACTTTATAATGTTGCATAGTCACATGATTAGAAACTACAAATACAATAAAATAATTTACCAAATAAGAGACTTGAGAGAATCAAGTTTGAAGTTTGAAAGATTGAAAACAATATATCGTCTAATCTCAGCAGGAAAATTATTTCAGATGCTTAAAGCACTAAAAGATTTCGATTGATAATTAATGCTGAGTTTTAATCTTTACAATGGAAGGGAGACTATCTTTATTTTACTTGGTGCATTTTTGGCGTTTAAACGTGCCAGCAGATATTTTGGTGTCTAGACGTCTTTGAAAGGCTGTGAAGACGTTACGTTGTCCTCTAAATGGGTGTCTGTGAGCGAAGCAGGTGCCGTTTGCTCACGCACAAACACACAGGAGGATTCCGATTTCCTTGAGCCGTTGGTGTTTGTGCACACTCCTTTCAGATCCTGTTTGTTGCCCTTAACTTCCTGCCAAGCGGACAGGAAACTGGTGCCCACTCAGTGGCAGGTGTCAGATGGCGAGGCCTCATGCCCGAAAAAGACACTGAGGCCTCTCTCTGTCTTCCCTCCTCCTCCCGTCCTCCTGCTGTCCTCCTCTGCCATCATGTCTCAGCCTCTTCTTCTCCTCCATGAAACTTAAAAGCGTCAGAGATCAAAAATAAAGAAAAGAAAAAGGAGCATTGCTGAGTAACATAAAAACACTGAAGACCTGTTGCTGGCTGAAATTTAACAACTATGTTTTTAGATCATTGCACCTCCCCAAACAAAAATCTGTCTGTTCATCTCTCTATGGGTTTTTTAAGCACAACTCATAAACCGTTTTGTGGATTTCAGTGAAACTTCACACAGTGGCACCACACCACGTGTGGATGTGCCTGAAGGAAATTAATATCTGTCTGATGTCTTCAAGGGGTTTTGAGTTGAATTTTGTCTAATTGATGCATGATATACTGTTCAACTCAATTCATTTTATTTATATAGCACCAAAACACAACAGATTAGCCTCAAGGCGCTTCACGTGGGTCAGGTCTAACCTTTCCAACCCTCCTGAGCAAGCATACCGCGATGGTGGTAAGGGAAAAACTCCCTCTGGCATTTTTGAGGAAGAAACCTCAAGCAGACCAGACTCAGAAGGGTGAATATAGCCCTCGGAAGTGCAACTCCTCCTAAACTAGTGTGTGGATTTGGGTGAAACTTCACACAATGATAGCCCACCATGTGAGGATTTGCAAGAAGGAAAATAATTCTCATCTGATGTCTGCAAGGGGAGATAATTGGAATTTTGTGCCTAATTGATGCGTGATATAATATTCCCCTCTAAAGTGCAACTCCTCCTAAAGTGGTTTTCAATTCAATTTCAGTTTATTTTCATTTATATAGCGCCAAATCACAACAGAGTTGCCTCAAAGCGCTTCACACAGGTAAGGTCTAACCTTACCAACCCCCAGAGCAACAGTGGTAAGGAAAAACTCCCTCTGAGGAAGAAACCTCAAGCAGACCAGACTCAAAGGGGTGACCCTCTGCTTGGGCCATGCTACAAACATAAATTACAGAACAATTCATTCATTCAGTTCAGTAGTGTGTGCATTTCAATGAAACTTCACACAATGTTACCACACCATGTGAGGATATGCATGACGGAAAATAATAGGAGACCGCAGTCTCGTTTGGGGGCGGGCAGTGCTTAATTTGTAAAGTGGGAGGTCCCGGAGCACAGAGGATGGGTGGCTCCGGTGCAGAAAAAAAAAAGGGGGGGGGGGGGGCTTGCGAACAATGCTGTGCGCCACACTGAAAATAAACTGGGCATGTATTGTAGGCCTAATAACAGTAGTCACACCAAATCCGGATAGAGTACAAATTCCTGTTTAATGATGTACAGTGGTCCCTCGTTTATCGCGGGAGTTACGTTCTAAAAATAACCCACGATAAACGAAATCCGCGAAGTAGCCAGCGCTATTTTTTACAATTATTATAGATGTTTTAAGGCTGTAAAACCCCTCACTACACACTTTTCTCAAACAGGCATTAACATTTTCTCACTTTTCTCTCTTGTGTAAACACTCTCTTTTTTCTTCTGTGCGAGAAGATTATAAACAGACACACGCAGAACACAATGCGCAGCTCTCCCTTTGCTCACTGCCTCCGGGGTATGGATGCGGGACCCGCAAAGAATCCAAGTCCTCTCTCGGTGGCCACGGAGCTCTGCGGCTACGGTCAACATCCGGATCAAAACAGCGAGCGTAGCCTCTGGGCCTGTAGCCAGATTTGGCGCAATTCCGCACAGCAGACAGGAGGGCGGTATGAGTGGCAGTGAGAGCAATCGCGGTGATTTTTAAAAAAAAATATTTTGTTAGTCAAGAGAAGTGGCGGATCACCGGATCCAGTATAAATAGCTGGCGGAGCCAACGTCAGAGGTTCCCGAGCGCGCTCCGGCTTGCTCCTCCTCAAATTAAGCCCTGGGGGCGGGCACTAAAGGGGTAAGATATGATGTAATTTCTCTACTTCCAGGGGACCAACCACAGCATTTTCAAATGGTTTTTGGACAAATTACACACAAAGTGAAAATGCAAAGAAAAAGTGACTATGTGGTGGGAAAGTGGACATGTGTTGTGGTTTGTTTATGATCCGGAGCACAAATGTGTCAAGGCGGTCTTGTAGGCGAGAGAATGGAGCTACTCTGGTTAGCTGTGTAGGCTAACACTTACCAACACAACGTCTCCCATTCGCTTAGTCTTTTCTTCTCCACGGGGAACTGGAAAAAAAAAACTTTTCGCGACCACTTGCAGCAGAAAACAAAACAGTACACCATTTACCCGTGTGAAGTTATGCTATGTATATATTAAATGAGGTCCAAGTAAGTGGTCAAATCCCACGATATCGTGGAGGGTTCAAACGAGACTGCGGTCTCCTACTCTGGTCTGATGTCTATAAGGGGAGAGAATTGGAATTTTGTTGGGTTATTAAAAATCCCTCATATTTGTCAATCACATAAACTGAGATTGGCTGGTTGGTTAACTCAGGTGATTTGTTTACACTGACGTATCGGGAAAACTGAGGGAGACAACGGCACAAACAGTCCAGCTCATATCCATTACCTCTTAACCTATTTCCCAGCGTTCTTTGCTCTTGTGACCCACTAAGGAGTCCATCGTGTCTGAGTCCACATGCATCCCCACAAAAGGCAAAGTGCAGATTTAAATAAGGGAAAATCAAAAATGTGTTTATTGATGCTTTTATTTCATTCTGTTGTGGTGAAGCTTTTTTTTTTAAGCTTTTGTCTGAGCACCAGTCAAAATTTTTCAGTTTATGAGGCAATAAAACAGTTTGAAATCACAGAATGTTTCCCTTGATGAATTATTGAGACACTGCTTTTGTGTTGGAGCTTTTTGGCGTCTCTGCTGCGTCACGTTCATCCAGGCACCGCTTGTTTTCTCTGTCACGTCCTGTCAGGCGTTCAGTCTCGCTCCACCAACTCCCCTTCTCCTTATCGCCACCCGTCCGACCTCATTTATCCGGTGATGAGTCGCAGATCAGGATCGGTCCCTCCCTACATCTTTACCCAGATCACCTCGGTTAATAGTTTGTGACCAGGCTTAAACTTTCACCAGGTTCCAGGAAAACAGTTAGGTTTTTTTTTTGAGGATCGTCTGCCCGGCAGAAATAAATCATCACTTCAAACCACAGTTTTCCCAAAAGAAGCTGTAAAAAGCCCCCCCGTCTGATCATTTGCTCATTTTGCAATGCAGATCCAGATAAGTAATTCAATCCAGATCACATCATACTGGTGCTGTGGAAGGGATTCTGCCTGTTTCTGTTCCGAATCCTAAACCTTCGCTTGCACTTCCCTGTAAATGGAGGGGGGCTGCATTAAGCGCCTCAAATTCTCTGTGAAAACATAACCTTTGAAGACACAAAAAAATACTTTGTACAAGGATTTGTCTCTTTTTCACCTGTTAGATTGTTTTATTGCTTCAGATTTGAGGGAGTTTCAGGTCAAATTGTTGTGTGGGCTGCTGAAGAGGAGGTACTGCTGGCCCACCACCACCAGAGGGCACCCTGCCTGGAGTGCGGGCTCCAGGCACCAGAGGGCGCTGCCGCCTCACAGGAGCAGCCGGGGTGACAGCTGACACTCATCACCTGTGACAGCTGTCACCACTCATCTGATCTGCATCGGTATATCAGCAAGACGTCATCTCCACCTCTTTGCCGAGATATCGTTCTACCTGAAAGGTAATATCCTCAGCCTGACTGCTTGATAGAAAGCCTTTTTGTTGTGATTTTTGTGAGTGATAACAGACTTTTTCTCCAACGAGAGGTGGAGGTAGCTTCCCTGCCGTGCAGATTGCTGGGTGCAGACGCACCCACGTTTAATTGTGTTTTTGTTCCTCGCCAGCAGTACCAGGTCCGACACGCGGAGGCAGTGGCCACCTGGGAGTTCGGGACTTGGCGGCTCCAGTATTCCCGGGGTCTGGTGGCGGAGGAAATCGTGTGGTTCCGGTTCTGCTTTGGACAGGCGTCTCCTATCTTCGAGCCTGCCCACACGACACCTTGTAATTTGACCTTTGATCTATTGTGGAATCTGTTGTGTTTGTTGTGCACGTTCGCAACAGTAAAGTGTTGTTATTTGACCTATTCTATTGTCCGTTCATTTGCGCCCCCTGTTGTGGGTCCGTGTACTTACACTTTCCCAACAGGATATCTCGGCCAACGTCATGGATCCCGAGGGGCGTCAACCGGCTGTTGAACGGCCAATGGAAGAACAGGGCGCACAGGCGCCCGCAGGAGGAATGATCGGTGAGTTGCAGCGGATCCTCACCGTTTTCACGGCTCGGTTGGATTTAATGACCGAGCAGAACGTCCTCCTTAACCGCAGGGTGGAGGCTCTCGCCGCGCAGGTGGAAGCGCGCCCTCAGGGCGCTGCTGCGGCTCTCCCTCCTGTCGACCCTGTGCGTAACAGTGACGTTCCACTGGTCGTTCAACGACCCCTCCCACCTTCCCCTGAAGCATACATAAGCCCTCCAGAGCCGTACGGAGGTTGTGTGGAGACGTGCGCGGACTTCCTTATGCAGTGTTCGCTCGTCTTCACACAACGTCCCGTCATGTACGCGACTGATGCTAGTAAGATAGCTTATGTAATTAATCTGCTTCGCGGCAAGGCACGCGCTTGGGCTACAGCGCTTTGGGAGCAAAATTCACGGCTCCTTCTGACATATGATGGGTTTGTGAGGGAGTTCAGAACAGTGTTCGATCATCCAAATAGAGGAGAGACCGCTTCAGCCGTGCTGCTGTCAATGAGACAGGGGCGCCGGAGCGCAGCTGCTTATGCAGTCGACTTCCGCATCGCGGCTGCGAGGTCCGGCTGGAATAACACTGCCCTCCGCGCCGCCTTCATAAACGGACTGTCGTTGGTCCTGAAGGAGCTCCTGGTGGCTAAGGACGAACCGCGGGATTTAGACGGGCTTATTAATCTCGTTATACGATTAGACAATCGGTTAGAGGAACGCCGTCGGGAGCGAGACGAAGGACGTGACCGGATACGCGCCGCCCCTCTCCCTTCCGGGTTCGAAAAGGGGCCGTCCTCCCCACGCTCCACAGCCGCAGCGCTTTGTGGGGCAACAGCTCCCCCTGCTGACGTTGTTAGGGAAACGCACAGGGCCAAAATGGGGAGGCTGATCCGTGGAGAGTGTTTTCTCTGCAGCTCAACAGAGCACACACAGAGAGACTGCCCCAAACGGCCAAAACGTCAACACTCGCCCTTAGAGACTGGGCTAAGGGGGGGTCAAGACATTCAAGTGAGACACACACAAATTGCCACACGACTCCCAGTCACAATCCTGAGCGGGGATTTAACCCTTCAAGCCTGAGCACTGGTGGACACGGGGTCAGAAGGGAATCTGCTAGACAGCAGATGGGCAAAGGAGGTAGGGCTCCCTCTGGTGGCGCTTCCTACGTCATTGCAGGTGCGGGCACTAGATGGCACCCTCCTCCCTTTACTCACACACAAGACACCACCAGTAACTCTGGTGGTGTCTGGAAACCACCGGGAGGAGATTGAGTTTTTTGTAACTCCTGCCACCTCCCGCGTGATTTTGGGCATCCCATGGATGTTAAAGCACAATCCCGGATCGATTGGCCGTCTGGGGTGGTGGTTCAGTGGAGCGAAACCTGCCATCGGGTGTGTTTAGGATCCTCGGTTCCTCCCGGTTTCCCAGGCTAAGGAGGAGGTCAAAGTCCCGCCCAATCTGACGGCGGTGCCGGTTGAGTACCACGATCTTGCTGACGTCTTCAGCAAGGACCTGGCACTCACCCCTTCCCCCGCACCGTCCGTACGATTGTGCCATTGATTTGGTTCCGGGCGCTGAGTTCCCGTCCAGCAGGCTGTACAACCTCTCACGACCTGAGCGCGAATCAATGGAGACCTACATCGGGACTCATTAGCTGCCGGGCTGATCCGGAACTCCACCTCCCCGATGGGGGCAGGTTTCTTTTTTGTGGGCAAGAAAGATGGCGGACTTCGTCCATGTATTGATTACAGGGGGCTGAATGAGATTACGGTTCGCAACCGATACCCGTTGCCATTATTAGATTCCGTGTTCACCCCCCCTGCATGGAGCCAAAATCTTTACTAAACTGGATCTTAGAAATGCGTATCACCTGGTTCGGATCCGGAAGGGAGACGAATGGAAGACGGCATTCAACACCCCATTAGGTCACTTTGAGTACCTGGTCATGCCGTTCGGCCTCACCAACGCCCCCGCGACGTTCCAAGCATTAGTTAATGATGTCTTGCGGGATTTCCTGCACCAATTCGTCTTCGTATATCTAGACGATATACTCATCTTTTCTCCGGATCCTGAGACTCATGTCCGGCATGTACGTCAGGTCCTGCAGCGGTTGTTGGAGAACCGGCTGTTTGTGAAGGGCGAGAAGTGTGAGTTCCACCGCACCTCTTTGTCCTTCCTGGGGTTTATCATCTCCCCCAACTCCGTCGCTCCTGATCCGGCCAAGGTTGCGGCGGTGAGAGACTGGCCCCAACCCACTAGCCGTAGGAAGCTGCAACAGTTCCTCGGCTTTGCTAATTTCTACAGGAGGTTCATTAAGGGCTACAGTCAGGTAGTTAGCCCCCTGACAGCCCTGACCTCACCAAAAGTTCCCTTCACCTGGTCGGATCGTTGCGATGCCGCGTTCAAGGAGTTGAAACGGCGCTTCTCGTCTGCACCTGTTCTGGTGCAGCCCGACCCTAGTCGCCAGTTAGTGGTTGAAGTGGACGCCTCGGACTCAGGGATAGGAGCTGTGCTTTCCCAGAGCGGGAAGACCGATAAGGTCCTTCACCCGTGTGCCTATTTTTCCCGCAGGTTGACCCCGGCCGAACGGAACTATGACGTCGGCAATCGAGAACTCCTTGCGGTGAAAGAGGCTCTTGAAGAGTGGAGACATCTGTTGGAGGGAACGTGCGTGCCATTCACGGTTTTCACTGACCACCGGAACCTGGAGTATATCAGGACCGCCAAGCGGCTGAATCCCAGGCAAGCCCGCTGGTCACTGTTCTTCAGCCGTTTTGACTTCCGGATCACCTACCGTCCCGGGACCAAGAACCAGAGATCGGATGCCTTGTCCCGGGTACATGAAGATGAAGTCAAAACGGAGTTGTCGGATCCACCGGAACCCATCATCCCGGAGTCCACTATCGTGGCCACCCTCACCTGGGACGTAGAGAGAACCGTCCGGGAGGCCCTGGCACGAAGCCCGGACCCCGGAACTGGGCCGAAGAACAGACTTTACGTCCCACCAGAAGCTAGGGCTGCAGTCCTGGACTTCTGTCACGGCTCTAAGCTCTCCTGTCATCCAGGGGTGCGAAGAACCGTGGCAGTTGTCCGGCAGCGCTTCTGGTGGGCGTCCCTAGAGGCCGACATCCGGGATTATATCCAGGCCTGCACCACCTGCGCCAGGGGCAAGGCTGACCATCGTAGGGCTTCGGGTCTGCTCCAGCCGCTGCCCGTGCCCCATCGCCCCTGGTCCCACATCGGCCTGGATTTTGTCACGGGTCTCCCGCCGTCCCAGGGCAACACCACCATCCTCACGATAGTGGACCGATTCTCCAAGGCGGCCCACTTCGTGGCCCTCCCGAAGCTCCCGACGGCCCAGGAGACAGCGGACCTCCTGGTTCACCACGTCGTCCGGCTGCATGGGATCCCAACAGACATTGTCTCAGATCGCGGTCCCCAGTTCTCCTCGCACGTCTGGAGGAGCTTCTGCCGGGAACTGGGGGCCACGGTGAGTCTCTCATCCGGGTACCATCCCCAGACCAATGGGCAAGCAGAACGGGCCAACCAGGAGATGGAGCAGGCCCTGCGTTGCGTGACAGCCGCGCACCCGGCGGCCTGGAGTACCCATCTGGCCTGGATCGAGTATGCCCATAACAGCCAGGTGTCGTCAGCCACCGGCCTCTCCCCTTTCGAGGTATGTCTGGGGTACCAACCGCCTTTGTTTCCAGTGGTTGAGGGAGAGGTCGGTGTGCCCTCGGTCCAGGCCCACCTACGGAAGTGCCGTCGGGTGTGGCGTGCCGCCCGTTCTGCCTTGCTGAGGGCCCGGATGAGGTCAAAGGCCCATGCCGGACCGTCGGCGGACCCCGGCCCCTGCGTATCGGCCAGGGCAGGAGGTGTGGTTGTCGACAAAGGACATCCCCCTCAAAGTGGACTCCCCCAAGTTACAGGACCGTTACATCGGTCCCTTCAAGATCCAGAAGGTCATCAGTCCAGCCGCAGTGAGGCTTCAGCTGCCGGCCTCACTGCGGATCCATCCTGTATTTCACGTGTCCCGAATCAAACCACATCACACCTCACCCCTCTGTACTCCGGGTCCGGCACCGCCTCCTGCCCGGATCATCGATGGCGAGCCGGCTTGGACTGTACGCCGGCTTTTGGATGTCCGTAGGATGGGCCGGGGTTTCCAGTATTTGGTGGACTGGGAGGGGTACGGACCTGAAGAACGCTCCTGGGTGAAGAGGAGCTTCATTCTGGACCCGGCCCTCCTGGCCGATTTCTACCGCCGCCACCCGGACAAGCCTGGTCGGGCGCCAGGAGGCGCCCGTTGAGGGGGGGGTCCTGTTGTGTGGGCTGCTGAAGAGGAGGTACTGCTGGCCCACCACCACCAGAGGGCACCCTGCCTGGAGTGCGGGCTCCAGGCACCAGAGGGCGCTGCCGCCTCACAGGAGCAGCCGGGGTGACAGCTGACACTCATCACCTGTGACAGCTGTCACCACTCATCTGATCTGCATCGGTATATCAGCAAGACGTCATCTCCACCTCTTTGCCGAGATATCGTTCTACCTGAAAGGTAATATCCTCAGCCTGACTGCTTGATAGAAAGCCTTTTTGTTGTGATTTTTGTGAGTGATAACAGACTTTTTCTCCAACGAGAGGTGGAGGTAGCTTCCCTGCCGTGCAGATTGCTGGGTGCAGACGCACCCACGTTTAATTGTGTTTTTGTTCCTCGCCAGCAGTACCAGGTCCGACACGCGGAGGCAGTGGCCACCTGGGAGTTCGGGACTTGGCGGCTCCAGTATTCCCGGGGTCTGGTGGCGGAGGAAATCGTGTGGTTCCGGTTCTGCTTTGGACAGGCGTCTCCTATCTTCGAGCCTGCCCACACGACACCTTGTAATTTGACCTTTGATCTATTGTGGAATCTGTTGTGTTTGTTGTGCACGTTCGCAACAGTAAAGTGTTGTTATTTGACCTATTCTATTGTCCGTTCATTTGCGCCCCCTGTTGTGGGTCCGTGTACTTACACTTTCCCAACACAAATCCTACTTTAACTAACAGGTATCAGATTTGAACCACTGAAAAAAAAAGTAAATATGAACATTGCATATTTCCAGCTAATTAATACATCACCATGTTTGTTACAAACGGTTATTAAGGGCCCCTTCACACATAGTGCCTGCTTCCAGACCACCAATAACCAGCAAAAATCTATTTAAGCATAAAAATTCAAAAAGAAAAAACAATATAGCACCTTCAACTGCACCACAGACTAAAACAGTTAAATGTGGTCTATTAAACATTAGGTCTCTCTCTTCTAAGTCCCTGTTAGTAAATGATATAATAATTGATCAACATATTGATTTATTCTGCCTTACAGAAACCTGGTTACAGTAGGATGAATATGTTAGTTTAAATGAGTCAACACCCCCGAGTCACACTAACTGCCAGAATGCTCGTAGCACGGGCCGAGGAGGAGGATTAGCAGCAATCTTCCACTCCAGCTTATTAATTAATCAAAAACCCAGACAGAGCTTTAATTCATTTGAAAGCTTGTCTCTTAGTCTTGTCCATCCAAATTGGAAGTCCCAAAACCCAGTTTTATTTGTTCTTATCTATCGTCCACCTGGTCGTTACTGTGAGTTTCTCTGTGAATTTTCGGACATTTTGTCTGACTTGGTGCTTAGCTCAGATAAGATAATTATAGTGGGCGATTTTAACATCCACACAGATGCTGAGAATGACAGCCTCAACACTGCATTTAATCTATTATTAGACTCGATTGGCTTTGCTCAAAATGTAAATGAGTCCACCCACCACTTTAATCATACCTTAGATCTTGTTCTGACTTATGGTATGGAAATTGAAGAGTTAACAGTATTCCCTGAAAACCCCCTTCTGTCTGATCATTTCTTAATAACATTTACATTTACTCTGATGGACTACCCAGCAGTGGGGAATAAGTTTCATTACAGTAGAAGTCTTTCAGAAAGCGCTGTAACTAGGTTTAAGGATATGATTCCTTCCTTATGTTATCCAATGCCATATACCAACACAGGGCAGAGTAGCTTCCTAAACTCTGTGAGTGAGATAGATTATCTTGTCAATAGTTTTATATCCTCATTGAGGACAACTTTGGATGCTGTAGCTCCTCTGAAAAAGAGAGCCTTAAATCAGAAGTGCCTAACTCCGTTGTATAACTCACAAACTCGCAGCTTAAAGCAGATAACCCGTAAGTTGGAGAGGAAATGGCGTCTCACTAATTTAGAAGACCTTTCTTAGCCTGGAAAAGAGTCTGTTGCTCTATAAAAAAAGCCCCCCGTAAAGCTAGGACATTTTACTACTCATCACTAATTGAAGAAAATAAGAACAACCCCAGGTTTCTTTTCAGCACTGTAGCCAGGCTGACAAAGAGTCAGAGCTCTATTGAGCCGAGTATTCCTTTAACTTTAACTAGTAATGACTTCATGACTTTCTTTGCTAATAAAAATTTAACTATTAGAGCAAAAGTTACTCATAACCATCCCAAAGACATATCGTTCTCTTTGGCTGCTTTCAGTGATGCTGGTATTTGGTTAGACTCTTTCTCTCCGATTGTTCTGTCTGAGTTATTTTCATTAGTTACTTCTTCCAAACCATCAACATGTCTGTTAGACCCCATTCCTACCAGGCTGCTCAAGGAAGCCCTACCATTAATTAATGCTTCGATCTTAAATATGATCAATCTGTCTTTATTAGTTGGCTATGTACCACAGGCTTTTAAGGTGGCAATAATTAAACCATTACTTAAAAAGCCATCACTTGACCCAGCTATCTTAGCTAATTATAGGACAATCTCCAACCTTCCTTTTCTCTCAAAAAAGGGTAGTTGTAAAACAGCTAACTGATCATCTGCAGAGGAATGGTCTATTTGAAGAGTTTCAGTCAGGGTTTATAATTCATCATAGTACAGAAACAGCATTAGTGATGATCTTCTTATGGCCTCAGACAGTGGACTCAACTCTGTGCTTGTTCTGTTAGACCTCAGTGCTGCTTTTGATACTGTTGACCATAAAATTTTATTACAGAGATTAGAGCATGCCATAGGTATTAAAGGCACTGCGCTGCGGTGGTTTGAATCATATTTATCTAATAGATTACAATTTGTTCATGTAAATGGGGAATCTTCTTCACAGACTAAGGTTAATTATGGAGTTCCACAGGGTTCTGTGCTAGGACCAATTTTATTCACTTTATACATGCTTCCCTTAGGCAGTATTATTAGACAGCATTGCTTAAATTTTCATTGTTACGCAGATGATACCCAGCTTTATCTATCCGTGAAGCCAGAGGACACACACCAATTAGCTAAACTGCAGGATTGTCTTACAGACATAAAGACATGGATGACCTCTAATTTCCTGCTTTTAAACTCAGATAAAACTGAAGTTATTGTACTTGGCCCCACAAATCTTAGAAACATGGTGTCATACCAGATCCTTACTCTGGATGGCATTACCCTGACCTCTAGTAATACTGTGAGAAATCTTGGAGTCATTTTTGATCAGGATATGTCCTTCAATGCGCATATTAAACAAATATGCAGGACTGCTTTTTTGCAGTTGCGCAATATCTCTAAAATTAGAAAGGTCTTGTCTCAGAGTTATGCTGAAAAACTAATTCATGCATTTATTTCCTCTAGGCTGGACTATTGTAATTCATTATTATCAGGTTGTCCTAAAAGTTCCCTGAAAAGCCTTCAGTTAATTCAAAATGCTGCAGCTAGAGTACTGACAGGGACTAGAAGGAGAGAGCATATCTCACCCATATTGGCTTCTCTTCATTGGCTTCCTGTTAATTCTAGAATAGAATTTAAAATTCTTCTTCTTACTTATAAGGTTTTGAATAATCAGGTCCCATCTTATCTTAGGGACCTCATAGTACCATATCACCCCAATAGAGCGCTTCGCTCTCAGACTGCAGGCTTGCTTGTAGTTCCTAGGGTTTGTAAGAGTACAATGGGAGGCAGAGCCTTCAGCTTTCAGGCTCCTCTCCTCTGGAACCAGCTCCCAATTCAGATCAGGGAGACAGACACCCTCTCTACTTTTAAGATTAGGCTTAAAACTTTCCTTTTTGCTAAAGCTTATAGTTAGGGCTGGATCAGGTGACCCTGAACCATCCCTTAGTTATGCTGCTATAGACTTAGACTGCTGGGGGGTTCCCATGATGTGTTTCTTTCTCTTTTTGCTCTGTATGCACCACTCTGCATTTAATCATTAGTGATTGATCTCTGCTCTCTTCCACAGCATGTCTTTTTCCTGGTTCTCTCCCTCAGCCCCAACCAGTCCCAGCAGAAGACTGCCCCTCCCTGAGCCTGGTTCTGCTGGAGGTTTCTTCCTGTTAAAAGGGAGTTTTTCCTTCCCACTGTCGCCAAGTGCTTGCTCACAGGGGGTCGTTTTGACCGTTGGGGTTTTTACGTAATTATTGTATGGCCTTGCCTTACAATATAAAGCACCTTGGGGCAACTGTTTGTTGTGATTTGGCTCTGTATAAATAAATTTGATTTGATTTGATTTGATAGTGCAAAGTTTGGATGAAGTGCACACTTGGTGCGCATGACTCAGGAATCGTGTGCAAACCGTGTAATGTCGTCCCTTCCTCCAACGCCTTGTGCACCTGTTGCTACAACTATTTGCGTACACAAGCGCCTGAAAGACAAAGTGTGCGCTGTGCGAACCCATCACACCCTCTCGCGGCAGGTGCCGGCCAAATTCCATGTGACACGCACAAACAGCTAACACCGCTCGCATGGCACTTAGAAAATATGTGGTCAGTCACACTCTTGGCTCGATAACAGACTGCAGACAATCACTGTCATACTCGCAGACAAATTTGTCTAAGTCCCACACGAGTGTGGCTTTGGTCTGTGCACTGAGATGACAGGAGGTGTGTCCTCCCACTAAAGCGGCTGTGGAAATTTGTGGATCTGGACATTCCATCTGGACACCACATACTGTGTTTGGACGGACATGGACAAACAACTGCCCACTGTGACGCACATGTCTGTTTGTTGTTATCAAGTGGACCTAAATAAAAACATATATCACTGTGGTGACGTGCTGCAGCCAGTGAGTGTGCGATCCCACTGTTACGTCACCCACGTGAGCTCTGTTCCACATGACGTGGTGTCCTGCGGCGCATCGTCCACAAGACATGCGCACGTGGCCGGTTGGAGATGCGCCAGCAGATGTGGACATGAATGAGATGAGTTAACTGCTCTCATTCATGTCATTTCATGACTGTATGTCTGTGGCCATGGGTCATTTACACAGAAACAGACAGATCATATTTGTATTGCTCACTTGATAAATGCAGTGTTTTTATATGATGTGTGATTTTTTTCTTTCTTTTTGTTGTAATACTTCCATGTCCTCCCGATATGAGACAGATTCCCTCATCTTTCAAAGAACAGCTCCGTAGCTCAGTGGTAAAGTCTCTGACTGGTAACCAGAGCTTTTGGACGGCATGGGTTCACGTCCAGTGATTCGTATGATTTTTATTTTTTTTTCCCCACATAAGCGGCGCGATGTGGTCCCACAGGTACCGACGGTTTTTTGTACTGTATTTCCTCCACATAAGTGGTGCGATGTCCTGCAGCTGGCACTGTGTGTTCCTCCCCAGAAAACACCGGCACATGCACAAACTCTCGCACTGGGTTTGTGCACGCCCTGCTCGCCGGCGCAATGTTTCGTGGTGCGCTAATTTTGAACTGTTTCGTGCTGTTTCGCCGTTTTCGTCCAAACGCTGTCCAAACTTCACACTATGTGTGAAGTGGCCATCAAGACAGTGAGGTGATGCATAAAAAAACATAACAAAACAGGCCTGTTTTCACATTTGTAAGAAGTAATATTTTTCTGTGCCTGTTCCTTTAAATGGAAAGGAGCTGGTGGCGAGGGGGGCTGTTTTATGTGGAGTCCCTTTATTCAGAGAGTAGCAACAACTGAGAACATGGCGCCATTTTGGGGCCAGTTGTGCTGAACTAGTGAATGAACTTTTTATGTTTTCAACATTTTTTTTCAGTTAACCACATATAGCAACACATCCAGGTACAGGTACTATCAAAATAACTATAAAAATAGTTAAGACAGCAAATTTACAATTTATGAATTTAAAGCCTGATTTATGCTCTGTAACTCTGTGTCACAGTGTGTGACAGTTTTAAAGTTCTCCGTCACTGGATTATACTTTATTCTGGATTAATTTGACCCTCAACAAGATTTTCTTTCCTCAGTCGTCACCTCCAATTCAAAGGTAAGGTGTACAGTTTCATCTTTTTCAGACTCCATGTTGTAAATGTGAAAGAGTGAAAGTGTCAAATCACAGCCTTTTGTGTCTTATTTAACAGATGCACATCAGGCTGCGGGTCAGACTCTGAACATGGTGTGAAAAAAATAAACGGTTGCGCTTTTAATCAGGGAAATGACTCCGGTCCCACATGCGAGGGGTTTTTAATGGAAATACATTGCGATTGGATGGGACATTTTATCCGATGTGAGCGAAAAATCTGTTATATATGGTGTTTATTACATGGAAAACAAAACAAAAACACTGGGACTTTTTTTTGTCTTGTGACTGCCAATATCCAATTTTTTTAGGTGTGTTTTATGGTACATGGGACTGAACAATAAATGGGAATAAAGGGAATCTGTACATCTTGAAGCCCTTGATGTGTCTATTTGTGCATCCAAATGCACAACAACCCAGCTTTTTCAGCGAATAAATAAATAATTAAGATGGATTTACATGCAAATTGTTTAACCGCAAAAGCTATTTTGGCCCTAGATGGCACCACGAGTCACATGACCATGTTTTTTTGGCTCATCATGTCGCTACTCTCTGTATAAAGGGACTCTATCTTTATGTCCCCCTCCCAGACAGTGTGGGCGTGTCACACAGAGTGGATCAGTGGGTGTTCCTTATATAGAAAAGTAGAGTCCTTATATGGACTTCCGCAACATATGTCACAGAAATCTGAAACGGGTTGTAGTACAGCTATCAGGTTTTTTCAAGTGCTGTCGTAGAAATGTGCTATGAGGGTGTTTATCATGAAACCTGAAACACATTCAAGTGTAAAAACAACAAAAACATTTTCTTTAATATGACCCCTTTAAAAACAAACAAACAAAAAAAGTAGAATCTTCATCCATCTGATACTGACAGCTATGGTGACGGACGACATTTTCCAAAGTTTTTCCAATTGAGCAGCCATTTTTGAGTGATCACTAAAAAAAAAAAGAAGAAGAAAGTGTTTGCCGTTAATCTGGGTCAGCGCAGAAAAGAAGCTGTAACGGGGGGGGGGGGTGCTCTTCTCCTCTTTATTTCTCAAATCTGAGCTAATGTGAATTTACTGGAGGTCGCAAAGTCGGCATAAGAAGCTTTTACGCGTGTGCTTCTCTTCCTCAAACAGTTTATACTGAAACGTTTGAGCCTCATGATGTGAAATCAATGAAAGACGTGTTCTGTGTCCTCGCCGGGGCTGCAGAAAAGAGAGAACCAGAGAGGGAATGAAACTGTGCATGGGTTTAGCGCAGAAACGAGGATGCAGGCACCGAAAGAATGGGCCGAACGCTGCGTCTGAGGATCCAGGCCATCTGCTGACGCGGCGTGCAGAGGAGAACAGAAGGAGTGCAGCGTTCCAGCAGCATATATAATCTATATATTTAATGAAGAGCTGCATTAAGTAGGACGGGAACCTCACTTCTTCTGCAGAGCAACTCCCAGGTTTCCAAACTACGGTGACACAACTCCCAGGATGGCCATGATTGCATGTGTCATGGAGTTCATTATCAGCGCCTGTAAATCCCTTTGAAGATGCATCAGAAACAGGATTAGAATTAATAGGAGGACGCGCATATTTACAGGATTACAATCATCGAGGCGAGGCTCAGTGCAGAAATAATTAGCATGGATCAACCTTCAAGGAGCAACCTTCCCAACGAGCATCAAGAGCTACATGAAGCACAGACACGTAGGTCAGCTCGGACACGTAGGTCAGCTCTGAAGCAGGCGCTGGTTCCACCTGGGTCCTTTTTGAAGAGTACCCCATCAGAAATCCAGTCCATCCGGACCTCCCAAATGTAGCTAAATATCTGCCACCAGGAGAATCCTTCCACAGGATCAGCCAGTCATCAAATCCAGATCTTGCATTCGTACAGTAAAGCTGGAAGCACCAGGATCCTGAAGACCTTAGATCTTCTTTCTAGTATTGGTTTCACCAAACTGTGTCAGGCAACTTCTTCTCCTTCTTCTTCTTCTTCATTTTATGTCACAGCAACTCCCTGCACATCCATAAACCTCTTCTTTGGCCTCGCTCTTCTCCTCCTGCCTTGTGGCTCCATCCTCATCATCTTTCTCCCTATATACCCTGCATGCCTCCTCTGTATCCCCGCTCTTTTTTTTTTCTTTTTTTTTACCATGTTGTGCACACTTTAGCACATGAAGTTCCGCAGTGGTGTTATCACTATTTTCTGGATTATAAATTGCACTGGAGTATATTTAACAACAACAAAAAAGTTTATAAGTCATTCCAGAGTATGTTGTATTTATTTTTTACATTTCATTTTACATTACATTTCATAACAATAAAGGACTATTGAGTCACACACTAACTAGCCTGAGGAACATGCGCTAAATATGTTGAATATTGTGTTTCGTGTTTCTACTGTACTGAAAACACATTGAACCGTGATTTTTGTGTGCTGTTACACCCCTATTTTTTTTTTTTTTTTTTTTACATATAAATCGCTTCAGAATACCCATGACTTATCTTTGGTAAAATGCAGTATTGATTATTGAATCTGTTTTGTATGTTCTGGTGCATCTGCAGTGATGTACCTAATCCTGAAATAATAATTTTTAAAAAAGGATGGGGGGCCTTACATCCCATCACTAATCTCAAATAGACCACATGAAATTATCCAGATTATCTGATTAATCGGGATCTGATGGGATAAATATGTGTTGGGAAAGTGATCAGGGGGTGAGAGTGGGGGATTTAGAGAGTGAGAGGGCAGTTTGGACAGACAGATGTCTGTCCAAACTGTTTACTTACTGTTTACTTTCTGTGAGCAGTCTGAATCATGGCGTGACCAGCAGTGGCCCAGATCCATCGCGACACTACGTATTCTTCACTGGACGCAGCATTTATCATCAGATTCTTACATGGCAAAAATTTTGACAGGTTATTTAGGATAGTTTGCGTCATAGTCTTGATTAAAATGTCATTTAGTGTTAGTCATAATTTAGTCGTCTGAATTGTTTTTGTCTAATTTTTGTTAAATCAGCATCACAAGATTTGACTCGACTCAAATCTTATGCTTCCACAACTCAAGCTAAAACTAAAACAATTTAGATGTCTAAATTATGATTAAAACTAAATGACATTTTAACCAAGACAATGACTCAAGACTGATGATATTAAAGAAAGGTCAATGTTCAGGAAAGCGGTTTAGTTACACCAGTATTAGTCAAAGAATTTCTGACCAAATTTGGTGATGGGTTTGAGGTTGAGCCAACAAGAAAGTGACTTGATTTTGAGAAGATTCAGTCCAAGGTCACAGTGAGAGTTTAAGGTCAAGCGTTTGTCCCAGTGCTTCTGTTATCAGGATATTTGCAATGGCTATTTAAATAAATTGATTACACATACACACATGGTTACTATTTAACACTAATAGTAACACATGTAATCACATGTCACCCCTTTGACGTTTGACCTTGCGTGACCTTAAAAAGACATCATCACTTATAATAGATATTTTGAGGAATTACACAAACTTAGAGGTGAGGTTGAGATAGTTTGGACATGTGCAGACCCAGGCTATATAGGGAGAAGGATGCTGAGGATGGAGCCACCAGGCAGGAGGAGAAAGAGAGAGGCCAAAGAGGAGGTTCGGGGATCTACTGAGGGAGGAAGGTTGGTGTGACAGGAAGATACAGAGGACAGAGTGCAGGGAGCAGCCGAAAGAAAAAGTTACAGAAATCATCTACACATACTAATATTCAGTGGTGGGTACAGTTCCGATAATCCGATAACCAATAATTATCAAAGATAATGTTTTCATTATCGGATTATCTTTTTAGATAACTTTAAAAAACATTATCAGACTAATTATCTTGCGATAAATTTTTGTCCGATAACTTTTAGACCGATAACATGCTAAATAAACCTGAACAGCTACAAATATTTATAAAACTTAAAATCAGTTGAGCACCTACCTGTTAAATGTTTCATAGCTGATGTGTAGTTCTACCCTCTGCAAAACAGAGAAGAGCTAAAACCGCTCTATCCTCTGCAGACAGAGGAGAACTGGTCCCCCCCCCCCCCCCCCCCCCCCCAAAAAAAAACCATTTCTCTTAACCCCATACTGAAGTGCGGGCAATATCACCCAAGTCATCCAATTTTCAGTTTCAATTCATTCACTTTATATAACGCTAAATCACAACAGAGTTGCCTCAAGGCGCTTCACACAGGTAAGGTCTAACCTTACCAACCCCCAGAGCAACAGTGGTAAGGAAAAACTCCCTCTGAGGAAGAAACCTCAAGCAGACCACATTCAAAGTGGTGACCCTCTGCTTGGGCAATGCTACAAACATAAATTACAGAAACAATTCACGGACGAATATACAAGAATTGCTGTTGGTGCACAGGACAGGAAGGTCGCCAACACAAATACAACTCCCTTCTCTGGATGGAGTTGCACCTTAAACAGAGAAAAAACAGAATCAGGCATCAGAAAGACAAAAAATACTGTATAATTTGCCAGCATTAATCAACAAGAAAAACAGAAGAAATACTAAGGTGATCGCCATCCAGAGGCATGCATTTTTAACTTATGTTTCAACTTTTAACCAAACTAATTTCGGACAAGTTATTTAAATTATTGTCATGTCTGAAGTTTTATAAAGTGAAAATATCAGATATATGTTTTAGTCTTAAAGTAATGCCTTAATTTTTAAGGTTTTAGTGTGGATATAAGTTTGTGGTATAACTCACAAACTCGTAGCTTAAAGCAGATAACCCGTAAGTTGGAGAGGAAATGGCATCTCACTAATTTAGAAGATCTTCACTTAGCCTGGAAAAAGAGTCTGTTGCTCTATAAAAAAGCCCTCCGTAAAGCTAGGACATCTTTCTACTCATCACTAATTGAAGAAAATAAGAACAACCCCAGGTTTCTTTTCAGCACTGTAGCCAGGCTGACAAAGAGTCAGAGCTCTATTGAGCTGAGTATTCCATTAACTTTAACTAGTAATGACTTCATGACTTTCTTTGCTAACAAAATTTTAACTATTAGAGAAAAAATTACTCATAACCATCCCAAAGACGTATCGTTATCTTTGGCTGCTTTCAGTGATGCCGGTATTTGGTTAGACTCTTTCTCTCCGATTGTTCTGTCTGAGTTATTTTCATTAGTTACTTCATCCAAACCATCAACATGTTTATTAGACCCCATTCCTACCAGGCTGCTCAAGGAAGCCCTACCATATTTAATGCTTCGATCTTAAATATGATCAATCTATCTTGTTAGTTGGCTATGTACCACAGGCTTTTAAGGTGGCAGTAATTAACCATTACTTAAAAAGCCATCACTTGACCCAGCTATCTTAGCTAATTATAGGCCAATCTCCAACCTTCCTTTTCTCTCAAAAATTCTTGAAAGGGTAGTTGTAAAACAGCTAACTGATCATCTGCAGAGGAATGGTCTATTTGAAGAGTTTCAGTCAGGGTTTAGAATTCATCATAGTACAGAAACAGCATTAGTGAAGGTTACAAATGATCTTCTTATGGCCTCGGACAAATTATCTTCTTATGGCCTCGGACAGTGGACTCATCTCTGTGCTTGTTCTGTTAGACCTCAGTGCTGCTTTTGATACTGTTGACCATAAAATTTTATTACAGAGATTAGAGCATGCCATAGGTATTAAAGGCACTGCGCTGCGGTGGTTTGAATCATATTTGTCTAATAGATTACAATTTGTTCATGTAAATGGGGAATCTTCTTCACAGACTAAAGTTAATTATGGAGTTCCACAAGGTTCTGTGCTAGGACCAATTTTATTCACTTTATACATGCTTCCCTTAGGCAGTATTATTAGACGGTATTGCTTAAATTTTCATTGTTACGCAGAGGACACACACCAATTAGCTAAACTGCAGGATTGTCTTACAGACATAAAGACATGGATGACCTCTAATTTCCTGCTTTTAAACTCAGATAAAACTGAAGTTATTGTACTTGGCCCCACAAATCTTAGAAACATGGTGTCTAACCAGATCCTTACTCTGGATGGCATTACCCTGACCTCTAGTAATACTGTGAGAAATCTTGGAGTCATTTTTGAATCAGGATATGTCATTCAAAGCGCATATTAAACAAATATGTAGGACTGCTTTTTTGCATTTACGCAATATCTCTAAAATCAGAAAGGTCTTGTCTCAGAGTGATGCTGAAAAACTAATTCATGCATTTATTTCCTCTAGGCTGGACTATTGTAATTCATTATTATCAGGTTGTCCTAAAAGTTCCCTAAAAAGCCTTCAGTTAATTCAAAATGCTGCAGCTAGAGTACTGACAGGGACTAGAAGGAAAGAGCATATCTCACCCATATTGGCCTCTCTTCATTGGCTTCCTGTTAATTCTAGAATAGAATTTAAAATTCTTCTTCTTACTTATAAGGTTTTGAATAATCAGGTCCCATCTTATCTTAGGGACCTCGTAGTACCATATCACCCCAATAGAGCGCTTCGCTCTCAGACTGCAGGCTTACTTGTAGTTCCTAGGGTTTGTAAGAGTAGAATGGGAGGCAGAGCCTTCAGCTTTCAGGCTCCTCTCCTGTGGAACCAGCTCCCAATTCAGATCAGGGAGACAGACACCCTCTCTACTTTTAAGATTAGGCTTAAAACTTTCCTTTTTGCTAAAGCTTATAGTTAGGGCTGGATCAGGTGACCCTGAACCATCCCTTAGTTATGCTGCTATAGACGTAGACTGCTGGGGGGTTCCATGATGCACTGTTTCTTTCTCTTTTTGCTCTGTATGCACCACTCTGCATTTAATCATTAGTGATTGATCTCTGCTCCCCTCCACAGCATGTCTTTTTCCTGGTTCTCTCCCTCAGCCCCAACCAGTCCCAGCAGAAGACTGCCCCTCCCTGAGCCTGGTTCTGCTGGAGGTTTCTTCCTGTTAAAAGGGAGTTTTTCCTTCCCACTGTAGCCAAGTGCTTGCTCACAGGGGGTCGTTTTGACCGTTGGGGTTTTACATAATTATTGTGTGGCCTTGCCTTACAATATAAAGCGCCTTGGGGCAACTGTTTGTTGTGATTTGGCGCTATATAAAAAAATTGATTGAATTGATTGATTGATATGCTGTGCCCAGCAGTGCATTATGGGTAGGATAGGGTAATAGTACGTTCACGACATGACAAATGCATTTGAAACGCTCTGATCAGGCTCTACGGACAACAGCATTAAACTCTAGTGCCTAAAAGTCTCGTGAATATGTTCTCTGGGTTTATAGACGTTGTTATTGTGTCTGTGTTTATTAAATTCCACGCATTTTAAATGTAGCAGACACGGATTATCTGGAATTTTGTTTTGGCAGGTTTTCAAGGTTTCTACTGCCATCTACTGGCCAGTAGTGTTCATTCACCCTATTGATGTATCCCATAATCCCTTGCGTGCCAGAGAGCCGCTGCAGTGAAACAACATATAGAGTATCAACACGATGACAATTGTAAATTAATATTATACTACAAAAATGTATTTTTTATGCTTTTCATCACGTTAATAAGAGACTGCTGCATGATACCCTGAAAACTTGCTAAAACAACTATAACAAATAATCCGTGTCTGTTACGTTTAATCTGCGTGGAATTTAATAAACGCGAACCGAATTTCAGACATATTATATATATATTAGTCTCGAACAAAGAGGACAAACAGTGTTGTAAAGAACAGTAATCAAGATGTTAAAGAGCAAACTTCATTTTCCCCAGAACGACATGATCAGGAAGCGATTGTAGCTCACAGCAGCTCCCATTGAAAATAACGGAGAGACAGCCTGTGATTCTCGCATGTTTACATAAAACACATGCAATAACAACATCTATACATTTATCTGTAAACACCAACACACATCACATTAACGTGTTGGTTTACATAATGAATGACTGAACCAATCAGTGTTTATCAGAGGCACTTTTACCCATAATCCTTTGCGATCTGTCTGTGTTTGTTACAAAACCTCAGAATTAGTGCATTATTCAACATTAAAAGATATATGTTATATTTTAACTTTGTACAAATGACAGAATTAACATTAATGGAGTTATTCTATCAGTATTCACACCAAACCATAAGTCAGCATGACTTTATTTTCCAAGACCTCCGCCTGACTGGAGCGTTGTGATTAGTAGAGAGCTGGTTTTATGGCTGCTCTCAGGGTGCTTCTGTGCTTGAAGCTGTGTAGTAAACAAGAGCTACCAGCAGGCAGGGCAGGATGTGCAAAGACAGAAGTGTGGGCTCATTGTTTGGGTCTGTTGTCGTTTTTGATGCTACTAGAAGCGATCGTGGTGTTAAAACTCAAATTCAGTTTATTAGTAGTTGCAGATGTACCAGAGACGATACTGGAATTTATCGGTTATCGGTTATCTGTAACTTCCGATACATTTTTGGATGGTTTATCGTTTCATCTTTATCAAAGATAACTTTTCAGTTATCTGATGATCTGTTATCGAAGTTAATTTTTTGGTTATCTGTGCCCACCACTGCTAATACGAAATTATATATCACCATTCTACTGGTTACATGACTTTTGGCCTTGAGTGACACTGAGAGGTCAAAGTCAAGGTCATTTTATTGTTTATGGTTACTGTATATATATATTTTAAAATATTTTAAGTTCACATTGTGCGCATAATCAGTTTGATTGCTTTTTTGTATGTCGATGTGTAATTGTGCTGTACAAATAAAGTTGTTATAAGTAACTGTTAAACTCAAACAATTTAGAACATGGTGGAATGTTTTGTGTTACTTAAGGTAAAAACGGTTTACTTTTGGACAGAATTGATGAAATGTCAAGGCCATGCAGAACCACCTGTTACTGTATCAGTGAATAACAAAGAAATGTTTGACATAAATTTATGTCAAATGTGTTTGACACCCTCAGAGTCCTTTCTAGCTACATTTTACATCATGTATCCACAAATCAATTTTTTTTTGCTGTGGGTTCAGTGTGATGCATTTCCATCAGTTTGGCTAATAAATGTCCGTGGACATTTGCATTGATTTTAGTAAGAAAATATCGTGAAAATGCCAAAGAGCTTGTAGTTAGTAAATGAGAGGTGAAATGTTATTTTCACAGTTCACTCATTTTATTAGCTATTTTAATACACCCAGTTGATTTAGCTACATGCTATTAGCAAGTAGCACCCAAATCCTCATTCTGTAGTTACAAGTTAAATGGAGAAAAAAAATTTATACAGGTTCAAATAAATTTTTCTTGGCATTAATTAAAGCATACTATTATAATTTAACATATCTACTGTTGGTAACTTCAGTGTGACTGATAATAATGTAGGAATAATAATTTGTGATATCTCTCAGTAAATATTGACTAGTTAGTCACATTCACAAAGAACTTATAATTATTTAAATGGAAATTAGCATACTTAAAATTGAATTATATGTATCTTTAATTACAATCATTGCTCATACAATACATTTATAAATGCAATTACAGCTATGTGAAAGAACTACATAAAATTTAGAAACACTGAGCACACTTAATTGCAATACACATTTTTAATAATAATGGTTTTCTCTTTTCCAACAGCCCCGCCTACTTTTACAGCGACTCCGCCACAGTATGTGGAGGCAAAGGAGGGGGGAAGTACTCTACTTAGCTGCTCCGCCCAGGGAAATCCTAAACCAATGATCAGCTGGTTGAGGGAGGGGGAGGCGCTTGCAACCAATGAAAAATACTCGGTAAGATGCAAATAACTTTGCCTTTTATTTGTTTTTCCCCCTCATCCGCATATATGGCTGTGAGTCACAGCTCACGCCATTAGGAATATATATTTCTCCTTTTGGGAGCTTCCATTAGGGGGCGCCACAGCTGATCATCTCCATCTCACCCCATCCTCTGCCTCTTTTTCTGTCTCACCAACCACCTGCATGTCTTTCCTCAGCATATCCACGAAGCTCCTCTTTGGCCTCCATCTTCTCCTCCTGCCTGGCCCCTCCATCCTCAGCATCCTTCTCTCTATATACACTACATCTCTCCTCTATATGTTTCCAAACCATCTCTGCCTCACTAATCTCACTTAGACCCTATCTTAGACCACTTGCACTCATGTGGCACTCTCACATACTTCTGGTTGTGGTTAATGTAACCTGTTGTTCACCCAAACACACATTAGTTTATTGTATTTTTGTTGCTGCAAACAAAAATGACATTTTCCACAGTAGATTTCTAATAGGGTTGATAACAACGGTTTTCTGGAATCTGTGGCACTGAGGCTTTTGTATGTAATAGTTTTATGCTGCAGAACGGCACTCAGTAGAGCACATTCTTCTATTAAAGATCATTACTGTCTGTCCATTAAAAAACTAAATACTTGGATTGAATGTCAGTGAATATGTAACACACACGTGATCATTTTACTGGAAAAAATTGCAGTATTTAGTTCTGTGTGCTGGACAGTATGTCTGCTAAGAAGTCCTCATCTTCCTTCCTCACCTCTTGTTTTAAACAGTTCTTTCACTAAATGATTATACAACTGCTGCATTATTAATCTCCTCTGACTGCATCAATATTACATTTCTCCTAATATGAATGTTGCACTAAAAGCGAATGTTGCCAGTGAGAACCGGAGCCTTGTTTCTTGAGCTCCAGCCATGGATATTGTGAGGCGAGGAAGCTGTTTGAGAACGTCTGCGAGGGTGCAGCGTGTTTGCTCACCCACATGCTCTGTTCCATGGAGATGTCATGGAGAAAGAGAAGAATGTGACAGACTGGGGAGGAGGAGGAGGAGTTGAGCTTATCTGCCTCTACTGACTGTAGTTTCTGATTTCTTTGCAGAGAAAAGAAAAATTCACAATGACACATCAGATTTTTTTCAGACTTTTGTAGTGAAACTGAGGCTGTTTATTTGGTTTTGGTTTATGTTTCAGTGCTCATGTAGGGCCATGAACTTTGCTTACTATATTTTCTAGGTGGCACTAGTCTATAAGTTGAAATGTTGTTCTGCTACTTTATGCAACAAGGAGCAAAATTAATTTATTTATCTTAGGAATATAAGCCACAGGATCTTCAAAATTGTTAAAAAAAAAAAAAAAAAAGCTGTGACTTATGGTCTGGAAAATACAGACCATAAGTCACCCTCCCTTTGGAGGTCTCCTGGGCATAGCTGACTGGGAGTAAGCCCTGGAGAATAGAGGCATAACCACATTGGAATCCTCCAGGAAGTGCCAGACAGTTTGCTTTGGGGAGGGATGTCTGGGCTTCTGTACAGAACCTACTACCACCACATCGTGGTGCAGGATGGACAGATTTGTGTCTGACTTAGAAGAGTGACCCATGGTGACACCATGCCAACCATCTGTACCGTATGTAATTAATTTGAGGGTATATCTGTGGACGTAGAGGCCAAAATGTCTTATGTATTAATGGAAAAGAATTTTATGAGGTGCTTCTCGAACCTACATCCCTGTAGCTAGCAAAGCTCAGGACACTTGTTTCCCCCTCAAAAAGCTAAGCAGCACTGCTGCCATATCAGTGAAACAATACATCAAGTATCATAAAATTGTATTTTTTTTTAAATGACTATCATGATAAAATGAAAAGTGAACTACTGCATGGAAGAACTAATCTCTTGCAGAAGAATCATAACTGATTTCTAAAATATAAAATTAGGAAACAGATAAATTCATGGCTTACATTTGAACTTCAGAATAATGTTTCTTTAAAGTCAAACATTAACCATAGATTACTTTCTGCATAATTATTGTGAACAAAGCTTGATATGTATTGGATCATTAAGCAAGTGTTGTTGTGTGGGCCGCTGAAGAGGAGGGACTGCTGGCCCACCACCACCAGATGGCGCCCTGCTTGAAGTGCGGGCTTCAAGCACGAGAGGGCGTCATAGCAACCGGGAGTGACAGCTGTCACTCGTCATCAGCACCAGCTGTCACTCATCCACATCACCACCACCATAAAGGCCAGACTGCAACTCCACCTCCCAGCCGAGAAATCCTGTTGTGAAAGTGTAGGAACACAGACCCACAACAGGGGGCGTAAATGAACGGGCAATGGATAAGCCAAACAGTAACAATTTAATGTTGTAAATTGTGCACAACGGAATACAGACAATAACAAGTTTGGAACTACAGTCAATTACACGTTGGGTGACGCGTGGGCAGGCTCGAGGATAGGAGATGCCCGTCCAGAACCGAGCCGGATCCACACGGCCCTCACCGCCAACGGATCTGAAGAACACCGGAGCCGCCAAGTCCTGGATCCCCAGGTGGCCTGTCTAACCACTTATCTGGTTGGGGTGTGAAGCAAAGCCGTCGCTGATCACACCAAACGCCAATCCCACAGATAAGGCAAACCCCACAGGAAAACGGCTGCAAAAGAGTTCAGACTATTGTTCAGTATTAAGTCAGCAGAGAAATTACCTCCAAGGTAGCTGACTTAATACTGAACAATAGTCTGAACTCTTTTGCAGCCGTTATCCTGTGGTGTTTGCCTTATCTGTGGGATTGGCGTTTGGTGTGATCAGCGACGGCTTTGCTTCACACCCCAACCAGATAAGTGGTTAGACAGGAGCTGCACGAGTGTGTGATTGGAGGTGGAGGTGCTCCCTCCCAAAAGAACACAGACTGTGGGATTACTGAGTGTGTGTACTCACACTCACCTGTGCTGTTTTTGTTCTCTGCCAGTAGTGCCAGGTCTGACAGCTGGAGACGGTGGCCACCTGGGGACCCAGGACTTGGCGGCTCCGGTGTTCTTCAGATCCGTTGGCGGTGAGGGCCGTGTGGGATCCGGCTCGGTTCTGGACGGGCATCTCCTATCCTCGAGCCTGCCCACAGGTCACCCAACGTGTAATTGACTGTAGTTCCAAACTTGTTATTGTCTGTATTCCGTTGTGCACAATTTACAACATTAAATTGTTACTGTTTGGCTTATCCATTGCCCTTATTCATTTACACCCCCTGTTGTGGGTCCGTGTTCCTACACTTTCACAACAAGTGTATCGTTCCACTCCTGCTGTTAGTGTTAATTGTTCATTTATCAGCAGGAACAATATTGTCAGCAGAGCTGGTTTATGGAAGTACCTTCAAAAAAAGGGGATTTTGATTTATACACTGAGTTCCTTTTGGGTTTTTATTGGAAACAAGGCAACACGGAACAAATACATTAAGATAGAAACCATCATATCCCATAAACGTATGAGAGGCCCAAATAAAATTGCCTGGTTTGCCTCCTTTCCGGAGCTGCTTATGTCCGATAAGACGTCTGCTCCTTATGAGGGGACGAGGGTCAGAAAAGTAAGGAGAAAAGCCAAAGGAGCTCAGCCTTCCCTGCTGTTTCCAAAGTGCAGGTGTGATAATCGTTCATGTGAAAGATTCAGCCCCTCGTCTTATGCCGGCTCTCCTTATCTGCTGCTCCTTCTCTCTCCTCTGCCTCTTCCTCCCTTCTAATCTGGTTTTGCTCTGTTTGGATTGAGTGCAGCTACGGCACGGACAGTATTGCAGTGGACTGACGCCCTTTGCATATCATCACATCCTGTTCAGATTATTCTTGGAGGACTGCATGTTTGCTGGACTGTAGCCACTCAGTGCAGTAGTTATTTTATTCAACTTCCATGCTTTCTTGAAGATCTTGTGCAGGGACAGACATTAAAATTTAATTATTTCTATGGAAAACCAGTGCCTTGTCCAAGGAAATGTAACTTTCCCTATTCTTTTTTTTTTTTTTTTTTTTGACGTTTTTAAAAAGTGTTCCATAAACACTGCACTGTTTCAAGAAATATCTGCATCCACACAAAACCGCTGAAAAGGCTTTAAAACACTGTAGTATATATATATGCCAGACCTGTATGTGGCACTGTAACATTCCTCCAAAAAAATGGAGAAGACGGCGTGGAGCATGCGCATAAGACTTGCACACTGTCTAACACAGAAGAAGAAGAAGAAGATATCATCTTTTCACAGAAGTTGCATATTGGTTGTACACACGAAATCACAAAGGCGTTCTGTGTGGACGAAATGGCGATATGATACAAGACTTTTGTGGAGACCCCTAACCTCATCTCAGTGTGGACGGGCCCTAAAATTACAGTTAGCTTGGTTACTAATGGCAGGACGGAAAGAAAATCTGCAGGAGGCCACTTCTGTCAATAACCATTAATTTTTTCCCAGTGTTTTTTGCCACCATCTGGTGGTGGTTAGGTACAGTTGCAGTTTTTTTCAGAAGACAAAGGCCAAAGTGATAGCAGGTAGGATATGAATGATGAATGATATAGGCAAGCGCCTTGGGGCAACTGTTTGTTGTGATTTGGCGCTATATAAATAAAATTGATTTGATTTGATTTGATGATGTGCACTAAAGAGAGATTGACTGAAATGATATTTACATGAAAGAGAAAATGGATTTGGCTACATTGTTGTGCAGGAGATTGTAAAAATACTCTTAGGAATGTCCCAGATAAATCTCCCTGTACAAGCTGTAGCGAGAGGAGGCGGCTTGACCATCAACTGGTTCTGAAGAGCAGAAGAGCTTGAACAAGTAATTCCCTTTGGCTGCTCCCTTGTTTTCACTTGGGACCGTCACAGCAAATCCGAGGTGGATCTGCATACTAAATTGGCACAAGTTTTACGTCAGATGCCCTTCGTGACACGACTCCTCGTTAGATCTTCAAGAAATATTTAAAAACCAATATCTGACAGTTGGTTCGTTTAAAGAACCCAAGAGCACGTGACGGTCAGTGAGGGTAGTAGCTCACTGGGCACGACTGTTGGAGAGCAGTTTGAGATGCGAATTAGTGACCAAACACACGAACAAGTGACAGTTTTGCAGTTGATACCTCACTGAAGTGGCCATTCACAGCTGAAATGATGACACGTTTGCACACAAACTGTTCAGCTCTTATTATCTCACTGTTACCCATATGAATAGACTGTGGAAATTCCTCTGACTGTACCCAGTAATGACAAAATAAAATAAAATGAATAATAAAATAACAATAAATTAAAAAATTATAATAAAGCCTACAGTGCACTCAACAACTTGCAGAATGATGTTCCTACTGGATATATACACTTCCTGTTCCGGAGCACAGCGGTGTTTTGCTGTATCTGTTAATTTTGGCTCTCTGTTGGGACTGTTTACACAGAGACTGCTACCTGCTGCTTTGGACTTTGAACTAATAGTCTTTTTCAAGACTTTTTTACTTTTTTACCTTTTTATTTTTATTTTTTATTTTTTTTTACTTTTTTACTTGACTCTACTGGTGGTCGGCTCTCACTGCGGTATTGTATCACTTCTTGTTCCGGAGCACAGCGGTGTTTTTCTGTATCTGTTAGCTGTTTGATCTGCGCAGTTAGATTGATCTAGTTATCTAGATTACGATTTGTTTCCCAGTGTAATCTTTACGTGCCTTAACTAAAGCACTCCTTCTGCTGAATCACCTCTAAATTATTTACACATTATTCGCTTTGCGTGTTTTTAGGAATCCGCTAGCTTAGCGTAGCTACTAGCTCTTAGCCGATTTAGCATGGCGGCTTCTCCTGTCTCTCCCGCACTTTTCTGCTCTGGGTGTGAAATGTTTAGTTATTCCTCGGCCTCCTTTAGCAGTAATGGTACTTGTAATAAGTGTAGCTTATTCGTAGCTTTGGAGGCCAGGCTGGGCGAATTGGAGACTCGGCTCCGCACCGTGGAAAATTCTACAGCTAGCAAGGCCCCTGTAGTCGGTGCGGACCAAGGTAGCTTAGCCGCCGTTAGTTCCCCCCTGGCAGATCCCGAGCAGCCGGGAAAGCAGGCCGACTGGGTGACTGTGAGGAGGAAGCGTAGCCCTAAACAGAAGCCCCGTGTACACCACCAACCCGTTCACATCTTTAACCGTTTTTCCCCACTCGACGATACACCCGCCGAGGATCAAACTCTGGTTATTGGCGACTCTGTTTTGAGAAATGTGAAGTTAGCGACACCAGCAACCATAGTCAATTGTCTTCCGGGGGCCAGAGCAGGCGACATTGAAGGAAATTTGAAACTGCTGGCTAAGGCTAAGCGTAAATTTGGTAAGATTGTAATTCACGTCGGCAGTAATGACACCCGGTTACGCCAATCGGAGGTCACTAAAATTAACATTGAATCGGTGTGTAACTTTGCAAAAACAATGTCGGACTCTGTAGTTTTCTCTGGGCCCCTCCCCAATCAGACCGGGAGTGACATGTTTAGCCGCATGTTCTCCTTGAATTGCTGGCTGTCTGAGTGGTGTCCAAAAAATGAGGTGGGCTTCATAGATAATTGGCAAAGCTTCTGGGGAAAACCTGGTCTTGTTAGGAGAGACGGCAGCCATCCCACTTTGGATGGAGCAGCTCTCATTTCTAGAAATCTGGCCAATTTTCTTAAATCCTCCAAACCGTGACTATCCAGGGTTGGGACCAGGAAGCAGAGTTGTAGTCTTACACACCTCTCTGCAGCTTCTCTCCCCCTGCCATCCCCTCATTACCCCATCCCCGTAGAGACGGTGCCTGCTCCCAGACTACCAATAACCAGCAAAAATCTATTTAAGCATAAAAATTCAAAAAGAAAAAATAATATAGCACCTTCAACTGCACCACAGACTAAAACAGTTAAATGTGGTCTATTAAACATTAGGTCTCTCTCTTCTAAGTCCCTGTTGGTAAATGATATAATAATTGATCAACATATTGATTTATTCTGCCTAACAGAAACCTGGTTACAGCAGGATGAATATGTTAGTTTAAATGAGTCAACACCCCCGAGTCACACTAACTGTCAGAATGCTCGTAGCACGGGCCGGGGTGGAGGATTAGCAGCAATCTTCCATTCCAGCTTATTAATTAATCCAAAACCCAGACAGAGCTTTAATTCATTTGAAAGCTTGTCTCTTAGTCTTGTCCATCCAAATTGGAAGTCCCAAAAACCAGTTTTATTTGTTATTATCTATCGTCCACCTGGTCGTTACTGTGAGTTTCTCTGTGAATTTTCAGACCTTTTGTCTGACTTAGTGCTTAGCTCAGATAAGATAATTATAGTGGGCGATTTTAACATCCACACAGATGCTGAGAATGACAGCCTCAACACTGCATTTAATCTATTATTAGACTCTATTGGCTTTGCTCAAAAGTAAATGAGTCCACCCACCACTTTAATCATATCTTAGATCTTGTTCTGACTTATGGTATGGAAATAGAAGACTTAACAGTATTCCCTGATAACTCCCTTCTGTCTGATCATTTCTTAATAACATTTACATTTACTCTGATGGACTACCCAGCAGTGGGGAATAAGTTTCATTACACTAGAAGTCTTTCAGAAAGCGCTGTAACTAGGTTTAAGGATATGATTCCTTCTTTATGTTCTCTAATGCCATATACCAACACAGTGCAGAGTAGCTACCTAAACTCTGTAAGGGAGATAGAGTATCTCGTCAATAGTTTTACATCCTCATTGAAGACAACTTTGGATGCTGTAGCTCCTCTGAAAAAGAGAGCTTTAAATCAGAAGTGTCTGACTCCGTGGTATAACTCACAAACTCGTAGCTTAAAGCAGATAACCCGTAAGTTGGAGAGGAAATGGCGTCTCACTAATTTAGAAGATCTTCACTTAGCCTGGAAAAAGAGTCTGTTGCTCTATAAAAAAGCCCTTCGTAAAGCTAGGACATCTTTCTACTCATCACTAATTGAAGAAAATAAGAACAACCCCAGGTTTCTTTTCAGCACTGTAGCCAGGCTGACAAAGAGTCAGAGCTCTATTGAGCTGAGTATTCCATTAACTTTAACTAGTAATGACTTCATGACTTCTTTGCTAACAAAATTTTAACTATTAGAGAAAAAATTACTCATAACCATCCCAAAGACGTATCGTTATCTTTGGCTGCTTTCAGTGATGCCGGTATTTGGTTAGACTCTTTCTCTCCGATTGTTCTGTCTGAGTTATTCTCATTAGTTACTTCATCCAAACCATCAACATGTTTATTAGACCCCATTCCTACCAGGCTGCTCAAGGAAGCCCTACCATTATTTAATGCTTCGATCTTAAATATGATCAATCTATCTTTGTTAGTTGGCTATGTACCACAGGCTTTTAAGGTGGCAGTAATTAAACCATTACTTAAAAAGCCATCACTTGACCCAGCTATCTTAGCTAATTATAGGCCAATCTCCAACCTTCCTTTTCTCTCAAAAATTCTTGAAAGGGTAGTTGTAAAACAGCTAACTGATCATCTGCAGAGGAATGGTCTATTTGAAGAGTTTCAGTCAGGTTTTAGAATTCATCATAGTACAGAAACAGCATTAGTGAAGGTTACAAATGATCTTCTTATGGCCTCGGACAGTGGACTCATCTCTGTGCTTGTTCTGTTAGATCTCAGTGCTGCTTTTGATACTGTTGACCATAAAATTTTATTACAGAGATTAGAGCATGCCATAGGTATTAAAGGCACTGCGCTGCGGTGGTTTGAATCATATTTGTCTAATAGATTACAATTTGTTCATGTAAATGGGGAATCTTCTTCACAGACTAAAGTTAATTATGGAGTTCCACAAGGTTCTGTGCTAGGACCAATTTTATTCACTTTATACATGCTTCCCTTAGGCAGTATTATTAGACGGTATTGCTTAAATTTTCATTGTTACGCAGATGATACCCAGCTTTATCTATCCATGAAGCCAGAGGACACACACCAATTAGCTAAACTGCAGGATTGTCTTACAGACATAAAGACATGGATGACCTCTAATTTCCTGCTTTTAAACTCAGATAAAACTGAAGTTATTGTACTTGGCCCCACAAATCTTAGAAACATGGTGTCTAACCAGATCCTTACTCTGGATGGCATTACCCTGACCTCTAGTAATACTGTGAGAAATCTTGGAGTCATTTTTGATCAGGATATGTCATTCAAAGTGCATATTAAACAAATATGTAGGACTGCTTTTTTGCATTTACGCAATATCTCTAAAATCAGAAAGGTCTTGTCTCAGAGTGATGCTGAAAAACTAATTCATGCATTTATTTCCTCTAGGCTGGACTATTGTAATTCATTATTATCAGGTTGTCCTAAAAGTTCCCTAAAAAGCCTTCAGTTAATTCAAAATGCTGCAGCTAGAGTACTGACGGGGACTAGAAGGAGAGAGCATATCTCACCCATATTGGCCTCTCTTCATTGGCTTCCTGTTAATTCTAGAATAGAATTTAAAATTCTTCTTCTTACTTATAAGGTTTTGAATAATCAGGTCCCATCTTATCTTAGGGACCTCGTAGTACCATATTACCCCAATAGAGCGCTTCGCTCTCAGACTGCAGGCTTACTTGTAGTTCCTAGGGTTTGTAAGAGTAGAATGGGAGGCAGAGCCTTCAGCTTTCAGGCTCCTCTCCTGTGGAACCAGCTCCCAATTCAGATCAGGGAGACAGACACCCTCTCTACTTTTAAGATTAGGCTTAAAACTTTCCTTTTTGCTAAAGCTTATAGTTAGGGCTGGATCAGGTGACCCTGAACCATCCCTTAGTTATGCTGCTATAGACGTAGACTGCTGGGGGGTTCCCATGATGCACTGTTTCTTTTTCTTTTTGCTCTGTATGCACCACTCTGCATTTAATCATTAGTGATCGATCTCTGCTCCCCTCCACAGCATGTCTTTTTCCTGGTTCTCTCCCTCAGCCCCAACCAGTCCCAGCAGAAGACTGCCCCTCCCTGAGCCTGGTTCTGCTGGAGGTTTCTTCCTGTTAAAAGGGAGTTTTTCCTTCCCACTGTAGCCAAGTGCTTGCTCACAGGGGGTCGTTTTGACCGTTGGGGTTTTACATAATTATTGTATGGCCTTGCCTTACAATATAAAGCGCCTTGGGGCAACTGTTTGTTGTGATTTGGCGCTATATAAAAAAAAAAATTGATTGATTGAAATTGATATATAATCCTGCCCTTAAAACACAATAGTCAACAAACCCTGCTTTTTTAAAGTGAATGCTGCTATAATGCTGCACCGAGCGGAATTTTTAAAAACCATTTAACAAAAATCTATTTATTTAAAAAAAAAAAAACATTAAGCAGGTTGGCTTGCAGGTATTTTTTCTTAATAAATTGCAAAACTGGTTAATCTTCCAGCATAGTTCACTGCCTTTGGCGCTATATAAATAAAATTGATTTGATTTGATTTGATAGTGTGTTTCCACTGGTCGATGTGCAAGTGTGTTATCTGCGGAAATAAAAGTATCAGATTGGGACTCGGTATCTTCCAATAAAATCAGGATCAGGGGCAAAAGCAAAAAAAAAAAAAAAAAAACTTGATTGTGAGATCCTTAATTGAAAAACTCAATTGATTAGTGGTGAGGGCTGTGAGTTGTTACATCTGATGTGATCTGTGAAAACTTGGAGATGACTTCATGAACAGGATCAACCACACAACCTTTGTGTGTGTATATATATATATATATATATATATATATATATACGAGGTCTGTCCAAAAAGTATCAGACCTTTTTATTTTTTTCAAAAACCTTATGGATTTGAATCACGTGTGCTTGCATGAGCCAACCTTGAACCTTCGTGTGCATGCGTGAGTTTTTTCACGCCTGTCAGTTGCGTCATTCGCCTGTGAGTAGGCTTTGAGTGAGCACTGATCCTCCCCCCTCGTTGGATTTTCATTTCGAGGAAAATGTCTGAACGATTGGAGCAGCACTGAATCAAATTTTTCCAGAAACTGTGAGAGACACCCAGGTGGAAACCATTCAGAAGATTCAAACGGCTTTCAGTGGCTTTTCAGTCGAGTGAGTATCCGAGGAATTGTGTAAGAGCTGGACATGTCACAACATGTCCTGTGAGACTTCCAACTTCCGCACGTCTTTCATTACAAAATCTCCTGTAACAGTGGAATGTGCCGAAAAAGTGCTGATGTCCACCTCTTCTACAATTTCTCTGGTAGTCAGACGACGTCCCGGATCAACACAGCATTCACTTTGGAAATGATCTTGTCGTTTCAGCCTGTCGATGGCCGCTCGGAGCACGGCGCGCCCTCCGCCATTGTGTGCCGTCTTTAAACCGGTTGTAACACTCCTTAATCTGTGTGATGCCCATAGGATCGTCACCGAAAGCCGTCTGAATCTTCTGAATGGTTTCCACCTGGCTGTCTCTCACAGTTTCTGGAAAAATTTGATGCAGCAAAGCTCCAAATCGTTCCACCTCGCAATGAAAATCCAACGAGAGGGGAGGACCAGTGCTCACACAAAGCCTGCTCACAGGCGAATGATGCAACCGACGGGCATGAAAAAAAATCCCGCATGCGCATGAAGGTTCAAGGTTGGCTCATGCAAGCACACATGATTCAAATCCATATGGTTTTTGAAAAAAATAAAAAGGTCTGATACTTTTTGGACAGACCTCGTATATATATATATATATATATATATATATATATATATATATATATATATATATATATATATATATATATATATATATATATAGGAGAATTGCATTTCTCATGTAAAATTTCATGTAATATCATTTAACATAACTGCAAATTGAAAACAGCAAACATGTACGAGGTCTGTTAGAAAAGTATCCGACCTTATTATTTTTTTCAAAAACCATATGGATTTGAATCACTTGTGATTGTGTCAGCCAAGCTTGAACCCTCGTGCGATTGCGTGAGTTTTTTCATGCCTGTCGGTTGCTTCATTTGCCTGTGAGCAGGCTTTGAGTGAGGTGTGGTCTACCCCTCTCCTCTATTTTTTATTGCGAATAAATGAACGATTTTGATCTTTGCTGCATCAATTTTTTTCTAGAAACTGTAAGAGACCTCCAGGTGGACACCGTTCGAAAAATTAATATGGCTTTCAGGGACGATTTTATGGGGATTAAACAGATTAAGGAGTGTTACTGCCCCTTTAAGGACGGCCCACAACTGCTGAGAGCGCAGCGCGCTCCCAGCGCCGATGGACAGGCTGACACCCCGCACAAACAACCAGATCATTTCCAACCTGAAAGCTTTGTTGATCTGGGACCTCATCTGACTTTCACAAAAAGGCAGAAGATGTGGACATCAGCACGTTTTCCAGCACATTCCACCGTTACAGGAGTTTGTTTTTTTTTCATGGAAAAAGAAGCCAAGGGACGTGCCACGGAGCCGTTCATTACGTGGGACAAAACCACCTCGGTGTTGGTCTCACAGGACGGCTTAAAGGTGGATTTCAGATGGATTCCGGTTGCTTTCCAGTCGTGTGAATATCCAGTTGTGATTGTGCATGAGCTGGACATGCCAGAACATGTCCTGTGAGGCTTCATCGTGGCATTTCTTTTCACCATGCAGCTCCGCCGCGACGCACGGAATTCCTCCGCCTTTGTTCCTCTTTCCATGACAAAAACTCCTGTAACAGTGGAATGTGCCATTCATTTCTAAACTGGACGCTGTCTTGATCCGGTATGTCCTCTGACTAGCACAGGAATTGTGAAAAGATGTGGACATCAGCACTTTTCCCGGCATATTCCGGACAAGCCCCAACATGTCCTGTGAGGCTTCATCACGGCGTTTCTTTGCGCCGAGCGGCTGCACCACAACGCGCCAAACTCCTCCGCACGTCTGTCTTAATGCGCTGAAAAAGTGCTGATGTCCATGTCTTTTCACAATTCCTGTGCTAGTCAGAGGACATACCGGATCAAGACAGCGTCCAGTTTAGAAATGAACGGCACATTTCACTGTTACTGTTCGTCCCTTAGCTTCTTTTTCCATGAAAAAAAAACTCCTGTAACGGTGGAATGTGCCGGAAACAGTGCTGATGTCCACATCTTCTGTCTTTTTGTGAAAGTCAGACGAGGTCCCGGATCAACAAAGCTTTCACGTTGGAAATGATCTGGTTGTTTGTGCGGGGTGTCAGCCTGTCCATCGGCGCTCTCAGCAGTTGTGGGCCGTCCTTAATGGGGCAGTAACACTCCTTAATCTGTTTAATCCCCATAAAATTGTCCCTGAAAGCCATATTAATTTTTCGAACGGTGTCCTCTGGAGGTCTCTTATAGTTTCTGGAAAAAACTGATGCAGCAAAGATCCAAATCATTCAGACATTTATTCACAATAAAAAATAGACGAGAGGGCTGGACCATACCTCACTCAAAGCCTGCTCACAGGCGAATGAAGCAACCGACAGGCATGAAAAAACTCACGCATGCGCACGAGGGTTCAAGCTTGTCTGACGCAATCACACGTGATTCAAATCCATATGGTTTTTGAAAAACAATAATAAGGTCGGATACTTTTCTAACAGACCTCGTAGAAACTGTTCCAAAGCAACGACACAGCAGACAGTGACAAGAGAAACACCTTTTAGAGCGTCCACCTCTGCCAAAAGCAAGGGCCAGATTTGGGCATTACGACACCAAATCAGTGCTAAATTTATTGTAGCAAAGTCATGTAAATAAATTAATTGCATTTGATAATCCATATAGTAAAAGGGGAGTGGTCTCTGTGTGTTTGTTTATCTGGAGCATCAATTGAAATCCAGAAAGAGCTGACTTTTGTCCATTGACGTACTGATGTATTTTTTCACGAGGATTCAAGTCGTGAAAAGGGCAATGTGATCAGACCAATACGCACTTCCACAACAAGAGCCTGTGTTTCAAAATAAAAGCCTGTGAAGTTGATGCAGACCTGACAAAATTCATCAGTCTGTCCATCCTCTAACATCCCAGACAGCAGGTTCAAATCTGGACATTTTCTTTATGCATGTGACCCCAAACCCAGAATTAACTAAACAGCAGCATTGTGTCTCAGCAGTGTCTCACACAGGCCAAAAAAGAAGGAGGGGGGGGGGGAGGATTTGATCTAATGTGAACACTGTCACAGTGCAAATATAAAACGTCAGTTATTCATAATTTCTTTACATGGAATATTTTTCTGGTTAAGCAGCTTCAGAAAAGCAACTGGCAGCAAAAATTCATGTTAGAAAATGTATAAATTTCATTTAATAAATTCCTAGAATATTTTCCATGTCAATACTTTAAAAAGTGTAGCATAACTGTAAACAGATTTTCCTCAAAAGTCAACTGTTCCTGCTCTACAACTGACCACATTGGGAACCCGTGGTTCTACCACGGCCCATCGTCCTGGTGAACTATATATCATTTTGCCTTGAATTGACAATTTACCCTACGGTCACATTAGCTACAAGCACCAGAGACAAAGCAGTGACTTGCCATTGATTTTAATTCAGCTGTGTTTGGCATTTTTTCTCATATATTTTGTAAATGTTAGTGAGAAATAAACTCTTCTAAATCTGAAAAAAACCCCGCTGTTTTTGTAACTAAAGTGTAATCTAAAGTGATTTACAAGACATCTTACGGTGTGCATGCAAAACATTGTAAATCTGTGCTTCAGCCTTACACACATCTGCTGAAATATGAATAAGGAGGCAGATGTTGAATATCCTGGAAAATTGCAAAAGATTCCCAATAATACAGTCTGTATTCCTGCAGCTTTGCAGCGTGCCACTGCTGTATTTACTGTTTATTCATGCAATACAAGCATCATGATCACCAATGCTCACACAAACAACCAAACACCAAAACAAAAACCCATCCATCCATCCATCCATTTTCTTCCGCTTTATCAGGAGTCGGGTCGCGGGGGCAGCAGCTCAAGCAAAGCTGTCCAGACCTCCCAATCCACACACACCTCCTCCAGCTCCTCCGGGGGAACCCTGAGGCATTCCCAAGCCAGCCAAGAGACGTAGTCCCTCCAGCGTGTCCTGGGTCTTCCCCGGGGCCTCCTCCCAATGGGACGTGCCCGGAACACCTCTCCAGCGAGGTGTCCAGGGGGCATCCGGAAAAGATGCCCGAGCCACCTCAGCTGGCTCCTTTTGACGTGGAGGAGCAGCGGCTCGACTCAAAAACAAAAATGCAAAAAGACTCATTTGAGGAAAGATGTTTTCCACCAGCTTTTCTCTGGTTCAAACAGCTGTAAGGTGCACAGCTGTAATGCACAGAGCTGCGCGCACACACACACACACACACACACACACCATAGAGCCAAATAAATAAACTAGAGCAACAGTAAGCAGGAAAACAAAACCAGCTGAATCAGTTTAAAGATTGCAGAACGTTGCGCTGACTCGCTGCAAGTTGACCCGTTCTGCAATGGACGCGCCGCTGCTGTGGTGGTAACATAATGAGTCAGCCCTCTCTTTCTTCTGTCTGGCCGCATGGTATAAATCTACAGGATTTTTTGCTTTCTTCTTTTTCTGCTATAACAACAAACATTTCTGCCCTTTGGTGGGAAAAAGCTTCATAACCATTTTTCTTTTTTTTCTTTTTTATAAGTTGGTGGTAACTCACGGGAATGTGAGCTTCAGTCAGTTTTATGATGTTCCATCTTTTTTAATGGATGCAGATTTTGTTCTGTTCTTCACACTGATGCATCCCAGCACGTCCGTGTTTTGTTGACACTGCTCGCGCTCAGCGTGCTGCACATGTTGTGTGTTGGGCAGCGATGCACAAAGTGTGAAGCTTGTGTGAGACACAGTTTAGCAGCACACTGACAGAAATTCAATTTTGCTCAGGCTGATATAGCGCCATCTGTTGGCTAAAGCAGCTGACAAATGAGTCGTTCTGCAGGCGTGTCTGGAGCTGTGCGTGACTTCAGTGCATATGTTGCACCATTTGTGAGTGCATTCCTCTCAGTTTTGTTTGAGGCGTTTCTGCACCGATTCCTGGTTCTCGTCAGAGGCAGAGGCCGAGGTAAAGAATTCCTGTTAGCATCGACGCTTATCACAGACTTCTGATCTACAGGTTCACGATGGCAGTCTAACCATTCTGAGCATCACCAGAGATGACAGAGGGGCGTACACCTGCCGCGCCTACAGCGACCAGGGGGAAGTTCTCCACACGACCCGGCTGCTGGTTCAAGGTACTGACCGAGTGACATCACTGCGTTTGTGCCGCGTCTCTATTGGGTGTCAAGTCGAGGGATCAAATGTAAAATATCAGGAGATGTTTGGGTCATGTTAGTATGGAAGCCTGTTGATGTTTCGGTGAGGTCAAAGGTTAGCGTTACTGGAAGGTTAAAAAAAAAGGAGATAAAACCTGCTTGTGAGCACGATAACTTTTATGGTACACACCAGATTATTACCAAACTTGATGTATATACTGGGTAACCTGAGTCCAAGAACTGTATTGATTGGGGGGTCAGGAGGTTAAAGGTTATTATGGGAGGAGATTTTTAAAACTATAAAATGCTCCAGAAAAATCTCCAGTGCATTCTCGATCATGATGTAATGTATATACCGTATTTTCCAGAGTATAAGTCGCCCTCTTTGTCTACATGTGGAACTCACTCTTTAATGCCGCATTCACGCCGGACGCCACGCGAGCGACGGCTGCGACAGGTTGCCATGTACTCCCTATGGAAGGACGCGTTGTGGTGCCACAAAAGTCCAAGCCACGCGATGGACGTGAATGAAGTGATTTTGAGCAATTGGCGCGGTTGTGGTGCGATATCGCATTGCGTCGCATCGCCCTCTTCCCCAAGTTGAAAAATCTGAACTTTTTCATCTTGTCACGTCGCAATGACCAATCAGGGACTGGATATGTAGTGACGTGGAGATGTCTGGAGTTTATACTTGATGTGGACATGTCCTGACTCTGGCAGCCATCCTGTGAACAGGACTTATGTCCCTTTTGTCCTTTATTTCACAATTATGACAGAGTTTGAGGGGAGAGCGAGCAGCAGCAGCAACCAGTTTCGTTTTTCTTTTCTTTTTTCCCACGTGCGTGTGCGAAAGAATCGTCCGTGAAGATAATTTTATTAACCACACAGATGTATAATAACACAAATGGTGAATGGTTTATAACACAATTATGACAAAGTTTGAGGGGAGAGCGAGGAACTGCAGCGGCAGCCAGTTTTTTTTTTATTTATTTTTTTTTTTATTCACGTGCGTGCGCGAACGGGACAGGAGGTCCTCAGACTGGGTCCTGGAGAGGCGGAAGTACCCCTGAAAGCGGCCGTCATCCAGACGCAGCTCCTGCAGCAAATGATGAATTTGTGGCATTGCGTGGCGTCCGGACGATGGTGACGCGTCCGTCGCCAGGCAAGAGATGCAAATTTGTGGCGTCCGGTGCGAATGTGGCATAACACAGCATTTCCCTGTCTGTGTGCATTTCACAGCCCAACTCCAAGAACCCTGTTGGTTATTGGTCGATAAGGTCAAGGTCACTAGAAGCATTTATTTAAAAAACAACTGCTTGTGAGCATGATAACTTCTACCGTAGCCTGACTCCAAGAACCCTGTTGGTTATGGTCTAATGAGGTCAAAGGTCACAGTAACCTGAAGGTTTAAAAAAAACTGCTTGTGAGCATTAATTTCTTTCTTATCAACCAAAATGTGAGCAAACTTTGTATGTATGTTACACAGTCTGACTATAAGAACCATATTGATTTTGTGCTCTAAAGGTCAAAGGTCACAGTAACCTGAAGGTAAAAAAAAAACTGCTTGTGACATTAATTTTTTTCTTATGAACCAAACTGTGAGCAAACTTTATATGTATGTCACACAGCCATATTGATTTTGCCCTCTAAAGGTCAAAGGTCAGTGGAAGCATTTATGATCCTAAAGTTGCCTCGTAAGGCACTGCTATGTCGTTCCTCTGCAACGCCTGCTTCTCGTTTCTTCCACTTGAAGCTGAGCAGTGCTCTGATGCTTTGATGTACCTGCGATACCTTGCAGGTCTGGCTATCCATCAGTCAATAGCTTCGTCTGGGGCTCTCGGTGCATGTGTACGTGCAGAGCGGGATGTGTGTGTGTGTCAGAACACAGCCGCCTGTCTCCGCTCCATTAACTTGGCTCTCTGCTCGCCGCTCTGCAGATAGGTAGATGGGTGTGATACGAGTCCGGCTGACGGGCTGCAGGAGCGAAACGTGTGTATTTTAAAAGCAGAGAGAGTGCGAGCTTTGCTTTGTTGCTCGACTTCATCAGCTGCAAACAGACAAACAACGTTCTTCCATATGTGCAGCTGATGTGGGCAAGTGCACGCACAGTACTCATAAAAACTAAAACGGCACTCACTGCAGAGCACAGTGACAACGTCCAATGAGCAGGTTTTAATTACTGTCATTGTTATTAGTATTGTTATTATTTATTTATTTATTTTAGTAAATAAATACCATTCTAATACAGTTACATTTTTTCCGCAAATCTGATTGGTTAATCGTGTAAAATATCATGCGTATAATATCTGTGGAACAGTGGCCAAAGATGTATTACTCCGCGCCCTGACCGTTGAATGTCATTCCTGTCCTCCGCGCGAAACTGTGCATGTGCAGTATTGTTGGACACAGAACTGTGGAGGCGCACAATTCATCAGAACACCGGCTGCGCGTGCTGCTAGCTGTTAGCGCTGTTAGCTCAGAGTGAGAAAAAGTTGCGTGCCAGCGCCACCGCAGAAATGGGTGAATTTAAGCTACTGTACGAAAGTATTGATTTGGATTCTGATACAGAATTACAGTTGTATGTTTGATGGACTTTCACATTTGATGGATTACTCCGTGCCCTGACTGTTGGAGAGACGCTCACTGCCTCACGGTAAGCTTCGCCGACCGAATTACCAACAGGAAAAATAAACCGTGCAAACGATGGAATTGGATTAGAATGAGAATAACCCCGTTATGTCTCATGATGTGCGGACGTTCATGCTGTTATACGGTCGAACATATTCCGTTATCCGTAAAACTACCTTTTATCGGCTCCACTACACATCGCCGGTAAAGCTGTATGTTCAAGATGAGATGTCAAACTTAATAATTTATTATTAATGTACAGATTTTTTGGAATAGGTAACAGCAGTTCAAAATGGCTGATAACTTATCTTGGCGCAAGTGGGTTTGGCCTCTCCAGTTAGGTGTAGAAGGACCCACGGGATCCAGCAAAAAAAAAAAAAGAAGAAGCTTGATTGTATGACTCACAGTTCAGAAGTTATAACCAGAATGTTAAAAAAAGGGGGGTCATTATAGTGCCACCATGAGGATGATGATTTTTTTTTATTTTTATCTTGAGGAGTGGTGGTGATTTTGGTTCTACTTGCTAAGTTTCGTTTTTCTAACCCTTGCAGTTTCTGACGTCCAGCTATTTCTGGAGGAGAAATTAATAATTCGGAATAACAATAACTATGGATGACTTTTTGCCTTACTGACAAAAATGGTCTTAAACAGGTGATTTTAAAGTGCGATTTAAAGTCACAGTCGACTTGCTGATCTGGGTCTGGATCCAGAGTTTAATTGGTGCCTTCTCTTCAAACAGTATTTGCAGTCAGTGTTTAGTGTTTGTGTGCTCGTGCTCAGCAGTTTGTTGGAGATAAATCTGTGTTTTGGACCTGCGTGGAAGCGGCGATGCGTGTGATGTAAATGCATTAAGGCTTCAGGCCTTTAGTGGACTCGCTGAGACTTCAGCATCTGTCAACATGCTGCAGACGGACCGTTCATTTTTACCGTTTTATTAAAAGGGACAGACTAACTCTGTTAAATCATTGTTACTAATTAACCATCTACTTATCTTTTACAGCTGGGTTATATGAGGCTAAATCCCTCTTTCAAAAGTAATTACTGAAAAGGAAATGCAAAGTAAAATAAACGTAAATCACATTTTCCCAAACTTTAAAATTACATCTCATTATTAACAGTAAACAAACTGAGCAGCTCTACAGTAAACAAACTGAGCAGCTCCGCAGTAAACAAACTGAGCAGCTCTACAGTAAACAAACTGAGCAGCTCTGCAGTAAACAAACTGAGCAGCTCTACAGTAAACAAACTGAGCAGCTCTGCAGTAAACAAAGTGAGCAGCTCTGCAGTAAACAAACTGAGCAGCTCCGCAGTAAACAAACTGAGCAGCTCCGCAGTAAACAAACTGAGCAGCTCTGCAGTAAACAAACTGAGCAGCTCTGCAGTAAACAAACTGAGCAGCTCTACAGTAAACAAACTGAGCAGCTCTGCATTTGTCGTTTTCCCTGGCCATTTATCCACAATGCAAATCAAAGAAGGGTTTTATGCAATCGCGGGTAATTACTAATATCAAAATAGGTCTAATGCATGTCCATTAATTAGGCGAAGTAGGGCTTATCAAGCTATGAATATAAACCTACCGTTCTGAAGGATGTTTTTATATTTCATCTTCACCTGCTGCCAGGTGCGTTTGGCACTGCTATTGCATCTGAAATATTGACAGGATTAGGAATAGCAATCATCCAGTCAAGGTAGCCTATTTAGGAAATATTAAATTAACCTAACATTTATTAGTAGGCCTATGCCCACTTCTGAATCATGTTGCATCTGGGCGTAATTAATGAAAGAAGGTCATTTTTTTTACACATATTAGACATTCCACAGGTTAATCATCTGTAAGAGATTTGGAGAACAATTGAATTGTACGTACGCATTTACCCGATCAGCAATACGTTGCCAACAAGCCTGTCTTGCTTTATTGGCAGACGATGTGTTCAATTTCCCCCTTAACATTAATTTAAATTCCTCGTAGCTCCGCATAATAATTGTGCGTTCTTCTTCGGTAAAGTAAGGTGACCGCGGCATCATTGAAAAATGGTGACGTGTGCTGCAACCTGCCCCTTTTATGTGAACGCGCACAAACTCCAATTAGGTTAACACAGGTTCAACAAATCAACATCTTATTCAGCGTTGTAGTACCGATTAACACCACTTGAGGGAACCAGGTTTTGTCAACCACGGTTTAAGAGGTTGACTCTGGGTTACATCTGAGTAAGTTAACCCCGCTACGTAGTACAGGCCCCAGCTCTACAGTAAACAAACTGAGCAGATCCACAGTAAACAAACTGAGCAGCTCTACTGTAAGGTGAATGATTCAGCTCCACTCAGCTCATGTTAGTTGTGATACACCTGCCCGGCCATGTTTCTTCTGTTGTCCCACTGATACACCAACACTTATAAAGTAGGCTACCAGCGAACAGCGGATTTTTGTAGCGTCCAATCCAGCTGTCTTGTTGAAGCTTATTTTTCCACAAATGTATTTCTCGCAAACAAGGTTGCTGCAAAATGTAAGTACAGCGCTCAGAGGCTTGATTACTAATGATATCTAAAGACCCCAAGCAGACTGGGGTTGGCATAACCATAACCCTCACTGAATGGGTTTTCTATCCAGCTCAATTCACATCTCGTGTGTGTGTGTGTGTGTGTGTGTATATACACGTTAATTAAGGTAATAAGGGCCTTTGTTGTCATTGTACAGTCATACAGAGAGATGTGTCCTCCGCGTTTAACCCATCCTAATTACACTTAGACACAACCCAACCACTGGGGGCAGTAGACAGCCACAGCCCGGCACCCGGAGAGAAACTCCAGATGCAGAGACGCTGCCTTGTTCAGGGGCAGAGAAAGGAGCAAACCCTAATTAAGCAGGGTTTTTTTTTTTTTTTTATTGTGGGAAGAAACCAAGTACCTGGAGGAAACCCACACAGACACGGAGGAGAGAATGAAGGACCAGGTGCGAAGCAATCCCACGACCTTCTTGCTGTGAGGCAACAGTGCTAACCCACAGTGAGTTTGTGCGTGCATGTACGCGATGTGTCCAGGAAATGGCCTTCAACTGTTGCATTCCAACTGTCAAGGCACTCTTGAACCAGAGACATCTGGAATAAGGAGGAAAAGAACTGGACCGGGGAGGTGATGGTCTAGTGGTTAAGTGTTGAGCTTCAGACCAGAGGAACCTCAGTTCAAGCCCCAGTCTGGCCGTACAATCACTACAAGGTCCTTAATCCCCAAGTTGCTCCCGGTGTGTAGTGAGCGCCTTGCACGGCAGCACCATGACATCGGTGTGTGAGTGTGTCTGTGTGAATGGGTGAATGCGAGGCGTCATTGTAAAGCACTTTGAGCTTCTGATACAGATGGAAAAGTGCTATATAAATGCAGTCCATTTACCATTTGACTGTTGCTCAGTGGTCCAAAGTCCTCTTTTCTGGTAAAAGTGACAGTCCCGTAGTACCCCCCTCCTTCCCAGTCTGATGTCCACAAAATGTGTCACACATAAGGTGATGGGTTCTGGAATTGCTCAGGCTACACCCAAATTTATCAAAGGTCAATCTTTGGGGTCAGGATTATTGGAGTCAAAGGTCAACCCTTTTTCCCACTACAAAATCCTTCGTAGGTGGATTGGTCAGGTATTTTTGATTTTTTTTTTTTTTTTTTTTTTTTTTTTTTTAATTTTACCTAAAGGTCAAGGAATTTAATGTTCAATCCAGTTTGGACAAAATATGACGCTCAGTTGGGTAGATTCCAGAATGGGTCTGGTAAAGTCAGCTACCCATCAACCATTTGGGTGAAGGTCAAGGTCATTGGGGTCAGTAGGCAGTTTGCTGTCGTCCTTCCTGTCTTCATGCCCACGAGTGCATTTATTTAATCTGTCCCAACTTTATGTCGTTATCAGGCCGCTGTGTCTTTTTTAGCCCCTGCAACAGACTGGCGTGTGTGGAAACGACACGCTAATGTCTTCTGATCATTTTGTCAAGTCCCCGATTCTCAGCGAGTGCAACAGAAACTTTAACCTGTGTCATATTAAATGGGCGTGAAAAGAATATTGCAACAGGTCTCAAGGGAAATATGTTACGCCACTATCTGTGCACGCACACACACACGTTCAAGTCCTAGATCACTTTTTATTAGTATTTAAAGCATGTGGTTTTTATTAGCATTTAAAGCAGGCGATAGAAAAGCAGAGTACACTTGAAATAAGATGTAAAAGTTTGGGTGCTGTGAGAAGCAGCAGCGTGACTTAAGAACCACAACGAGGAGTCGTGAGTCTGATGTCAACTGAGTCAACTGATGTATGAAGCCGTGCACGTCGAGAGGAAAATAAGCAAGAGGCTCAGAGCAAGAGGCTGGGCCTGGACTCATAAAAGGCAGCTTACCTCTCATGGCTTCGACTGTTTTATTGAGACTTAAGCAAAACCTTTTCACAGTGTGAAGTATGCACAAGTTCTGAGGCGGACTGTTAAGGCTGCCTGCATGCCGTGGTGATGTATCGTAAATAACGCGTCACGTGGGCTTTTTCTCATCGACTCGGCCCAAAAACAAGCCGACATTTCCAAACGTGGAACCACACAGGTTAGATTTTAAAAGTTACTTTATTGTGCAGGTAATGTGTGTAGTAGTTGTGCAACACGTGACAGTGTTCACTTTTCTAGAGATTTTTTTTTTTCTTTTGGATGAGAAACGAAGAACAGTTTGTTGGATTTTCCACAAATTAAGAGTGAAAAATGTAAACTCACGTGTTCAGATGGAGCAAGAAAATCAGTTGGAAAGGCAAAAGTTTCACATGAGAGCAGCTATAACATTTAGTTTTACATTCAAAATGTCCAATTGGGTCTAAACTTGGTGAAATGATTGAGGGTCAGCCAAGGGTGCAGTAATTCAGTTTAGAGAAAAATCAGTTCGTTACAAGTCATGGTCACAAACAAAGGTCAAATTTTGGGTCCAGTGCTTATACATGGGGGGAATTTAGATATTTAGCTATTTTGAGAAATTGGTTAAAGTTACAGCTATGGTTGCTATTAAACACAAATATGAAGTCATATGTCACCTTTCTATTGGTCACGTGACTTTTAACCTTGACTGGCATTGAAAGTTTAAATTCAAGGTCATAACTGTTTAATGCAGTCAGTTTGGGGACAGTATGGATTAAACACAGTGGACAGGTTGTGTGTTATTCAAAGATACAGTGGTTTAATTTTGGACAGATTTGATGACATATCAAGGCCAAACACAGAGAGATATATTAATGTATGACTGAATTGGGTGTTACATGTTACATAGGGTTAGGTGATAAAACAATCACAGTAACATATCACGATAAAGTTTACATTGATATCGATGAAATAAGAGCCTGTTATACAGCAGAATACATATATATAAATGTCCAGTATGGTGTGGAACTGGATTGAAATGCAGATCTTGCTGTTTGATTTCTGACAGAAGACATTTGTTGTTTCTAAAACCATTTTCTTTTTCTTTTAGGGCCTCCATTCATTGTCTCACCACCTGAAAACATCACCGTAAACATATCCCAGAATGCACTCTTCACCTGCCAAGCGGAGGCATATCCTGGCAATCTGACCTACACCTGGTTTTGGGAAGAAGACAACGTCTATTTCAAGAAGTAAAGTTATGAACAACTTTACTTCTGTACTGTAGCTGCTGTTTGACCAAAGGAAACGTCTTACTTAGTGTGCAGTGGCATAAAAAATTGAAGTTTGTTGGCGATTGTCGGACCTTCTGCAGCTACTGTGTTGTTGGAAGTGGAAAAAGTAATCACACGTCAATACCTAATGTCACAATCGCAAGGTTATATTATTTAGTGAAGCCAAGCTAGCTCCATTAGCAGTTGTGTTAGCTAGCTTGCTTGCATAGTTATTAGCCAAATAATAAAATAGCACTTTAAAATAATGAATTTGTGTTATCCAGCTGTGTTTTAAAGTTTGCTACAAATTTGGCAGAATTTTAGAAAAATTTATAGTTTGATGTCATTAGCTAATATGGCAGCGCTGGTATTTTCAACACTGTTCATTTCTGTCATCTCAAAGGTTCACATCAAATTTTCCAACATCTCTGTCTTGTCCGACATCAGCAAAAAACGCAATGATTAGCACCAATTACTCAAGAAATGATTATGTTTTTTGCCTCATTGGGAGAATTTTCTTGAATCAATTTCATATCAACTAATTATTAGCTGCTGAATTTTGCAGCCAAGATACAAATGTGATCAGTCAGTTAAAAAAAACAAAAAAAAAAAACAAAAAAACAGAAATGGACACCTTTAAAAACAAATGTTTGTCTCTTAAAAAAAGCAGAAAAAATACGTAGCATATTCATTATCTTGGAGGAGTTGAAGATACTACAATAACCAGCATGCATTGCATAGAGTGACATCCAAGGTCATACTGATGTTTAATGCAGCTTACTGGAGTCAAGTACTTTCTGACTTGTGCGTTCTACCCTCCAAACAACCAGAACAATCAAAGCTATATTTTGTCCTCCAGCAGCTAATACAGTCCTCGCAATAACTTTAAACTGGTTGAGTGCAGGGACCCCAAATTTCCACCATTTATGCATGTCTGGAGGATTTTTGTCAAGTTCGATAATTTGTGACCTTGATCTAATTTTCAAGGTTACAGAGCATAAAAACTGAAAAATGCAGTGCAGTAACTTTCTACAGATTGGGTGTAAGGTCTCCAAATTTGCACTGTTTATGGGGACATAAGGCCTATAGGCCAGTAGCTCATTTTCATTTTATTTATTTACTTTTGGTTGTCCTCAGTTGTTCAGGGTCATCACAGTGGATCTGATATAGTTTATGAAATTGTAATTGACTTCTTAATTTTGTTTCTTTTTTAAACTCCTATTGCTACATTTGCTCCTATTTTGCTCCTGTTGCTATTGTCTGAGCTCTTGTTGTTTGCAAGCTAGATTTTCTGTGTTATTAGACTCGACCCTTGTGACACCTGCACAGGTGTCGGACACAACAGACTGGTGAGATGCATGTTTTTTGATTGTCACCATCAGAGGGCACTGCAGTCATTTGCAACAAAAATTTAAACCAAAAAAAATGTAAGAATCTGAGTCACTTTAGTTTTAAATCATATGGTTCTTAGTGATGGAGTCTAAAATAATTATTTCTTCCACTGTTGCTATATTGCAGTGATGACATCAGAGCTCTCAGCCAATCAGCACCTGATGGTCAAGTTAAGGACTCATTGGCTCAGTCACTCTTTCACAATCAATAAATCTGCTTGGATCTAGATTGTTTTTTTAAAATTGGGGAGCAGTTACAAAGAGGGTCTGGACTCTTAAGATTGCTTATTTCCATTATCTGGGTGAAAGCAACCCCTCTTGTGGGCTGGAGGGCCAAATACAAGTTGGATTCATTCACCCTATTGAGATATCCCATAATCCCTTGCGCGCCATAGAGTTGCTGCAGTCTAAACAACATAGAGAAACCACATGACAACAATTGCAAATGAACATACTACCAAAATGTAAATTTTTATGCCTTGGGTGTTTATATTGGATGGGATTTTTATTGTTTTTATTATTATGGATTTTACTGTTTTTATTGTGTTTTTTTTCTTCTAATTGTTTTTAATCATGCATTGTATGCAGTATATGAGTCCAAGATGAATTTCCCTTTTTGGGATAATAAAGTATATCGTATCATATCGACTGCATACATGAGACCCTGAAAACTTGTGGGTCGGCTACATTTAACCTGCATGGAACTTCATAAAAACAAACTGAATTTCAGACATATATATTACTCTGGAACAAACAGGACAAACAGTGATGTAAAGGACAATAAGCAGGACGTTAAAGAGAAAACTTCACTTTCCCCCAGAACGACATGTACAGGAAGCGATCGCGGCTCACAGCAACTCCCATTGTAAATTACTGAGAAACAACCTGAGCTTCTCGCATGTTTACATAAAACAAACACAATAACAACATCTACAAACCCAGATAACATATTCACGAGAGTTTTAGGCACAATATACAAAGAGTTTTTTGTGTAGCGGTTAAAGTGCAGCATTATCAGAGCATCTCAATATAGTTCTCAATGTTAATGACATCTTGCAGAGCGGCAAACTCTGAAGTTTTGCAAGATTTTGTGGGATTTGAAACCTCAATAGGGCGAATGCAAAATCTTGAAATTTTTGTGTGTGTCTTGGGGGGGGGTTACAAAGAGGGCTGGACTAGTAAAACAGCTGTATTGTTGGCATTATTTGGATGAATTCCCCCCTCTTGTGGGCTGGAGGACCAAATGCATGTTCTGGCAAAATCTGGGGAGTTTGTAAAAATAAATAAAATGCACACCATCATAGCAACACACACACACACGCTCATCTTCAACGGCTTACACCAATTAAGGATCACGGGGGTGCTGGAGCTTATCCCAGCAGTCAGGGTGTGAGGCGCGGTACACCCTGGACAGGACGCCAGTCTGTCGCAGGGTCACATATAGACAAACAAACATGCACACACCAGCACGCACACCTACAATCCACCGAACCTGCACGTTTTTGGTTGTGGGAGGAAGCTGAAGCACCTGGAGGAAACCCACACAAACACGGGGAGAACATACAAATGCCACAAAGAAAGGCCACAGGTGGGAATCGATCCCATGACCTTCTTGCTCTGAGACAACAGTGCTAACCGCTAATCCACTGTGCTGCCTCATAGTAGCACACTGGTGATAAGTTTTAAAAAAACAGATGAGTTAAACCTTGCGATCTGTCCGTGCACGCCTGTTATCCCAGTACCTGTGAGTGCCGTGCTGCTGTGTGAGTCCGCGACCTTTAGTGTGTGTCGCTGCTGTGTGCTTGTGGTTGTGTGCCAGCACAGTGTCCCACTGTGCCCTCAGTGGCAGAAAAAGTGGCCCTAGCAGTCTGTCCGAATCATGCCAGGCAGGTTAGTTCAGTCTGATGACGATATCACATGACAGCGGCTTTGTGCCATCATATGGCGATCATGCAGTGATGATCTGAAGCTTAGTCCAGACCTCTGCGCTCTCCCCGGAGCTGCTACAGTCTGACACTGAAAACAAGTCCTAGAACAGCTGGAAAGCAAGTGAGCCAGATTTTGATTTTGCAAACAAGCGATTTGGGTACTTGGGGTTTTCATGGAGGAAGTGCGTTGCAAAGCCTCGCCTCGAATTAGCGTGTGAACGCAGATCGGCAGCATGGATTAGCTGCTCCAGGGTCAGCGCAGTAAGTGACTGTGATCATTACACTAGTCAGAATTTGGCAGTTGTGGAAATAAAAAGTTTTCTGTTGAGACCGAAGTATAAACATGGACGTGGAAATGTCAGCTTTCAAATGCAGCTGTACACTTTGTTATAATGTCTGTTAAATTAGCTAATACAAGTCTAGCTAATGACATAGCTAATGCTAGCAGTATTTGGCAGTGGTGTCAAGCATGAGAAAGAGTAGCGCCACCAACAGTCCTGCAGTGTTACAGCTTTGAAACACAATAATGTGAACCCATTAGCCAGACTTTCTCTCGATGTTGTGAAAATCAGTTCAATTAAAATGTCATAATGTTGTAACCAGGCTGCAACGTCCCGCGCTGAAAAATTAAGAAGGAAGTGCAAACCTTGCAGTTCTTTGAATGGGCACTTAAGCCTGGCCCGAAAAGCGAGATAGTCGCCATAAAACCCCATGTTAAAATCTCAAAATTTTCAGCAGAAATAAAAATGTTTACAATTTAGTACAAACACCAGTTTTGGTCTCTTTATCTAGTTTACCCCTTCATGACAACTGTACAGGAGTGAATTTTAATCAGTTTAAGCTATAAACATATGAATAAATGGAGTGCTCTCACTTTGTGTGACAACTACTATGTTGGCTCAAAGTAGCCACCAGCTAGCTACTAGCAGCGACTGCTAGCTGCTGTGGACTTGATTGTCGTTTGTAAGCATTTTATTCCACATATTTGAGAAAATATGGCTTACTACATGGTTAATTGTACTAACTTTCTAAGAAGTCAGTGCTCCAATGTGCGAAATTTGAGCATTATTTGATTTAAGTTAGCACCATTAGCACTAATGAGCAGGTAGTGGGAGATCTTGGTGTTATTTGCTCTATTGTTACTGTCGCAAAATGCTTGCCATCATTTTTAAAGCCAGCACCCAGGCTACCCATAATGAAAACCACCGCTCAGTCCACAAAAATTTAAGTGAATAAAACATCTGGATCATGTTTGTGTTAGCTTGTTTAGTAACTCACAATTCTTGTTTAATAACTCCAGCGTGTTCGGACTTCATTCGTCTCGCCCAGGTGACACTGGTCTTGCCCATGCTCCATCCTTTTATCCATTTATGGGTTGGCATGGAGTTAGGCGGAGTTGGGCGCCGCTAAAATGGCGACATCCAGAACTGCACCATTTGACCTTCAAAGCAACTGTTTGGGAAACCCCTGGGTAACGTCATGGAACGTCATGGAGGGTTTGTTCAGAATATGGACAGTTTGTAGTTGCGACTTGAAATAAACATCACCTCCCCCCCAATGGGAGGTGATGGTCCAGTGGTTAAGCGTTGGGCTTGAGACCAGAGGATCCTCTGTTCAAATCCCAGCCTGACTTGAAAATCACTAAGGGCCCTTGGGCAAGGTCCTTAATCCCCTAGTTGCTCCTGGTGTGTAGTGGGCACCTTGCATGGCAGCAGCCTCACATCGGGGTGAATGTGAGGCACTGATGTGTAAAACGCTTTGAGCGTCTGATGCAGATGGAAAAGTGCTATATAAAATGCAGTCCAAAAAGCCTCCCCCCCCCCATTTTTAGCATTTGTTTCAGACACAGATGTTCTTCTGCTTCCTATAATCACTCACATCCTCAACTTTTGAAAGTTGGTTGAAAGTATTTTGAACTGTTCTAACAAAGAAACATCTTTGAGATCAAACTGCCTTAAACTGCCTTTATCTCATTCTTCCTGGTGTGTGATGAAATGAAGGATTTCACTCAGAAAGTGGCAGATCTCATTATTATTGCCAGTGTGTTTGACTGTCTTGCTCTGTAACCGCTGTCTTGTTGTCAGAGCTGCAGTTTGACTCTCTGCTGCCCTCTTATGGCTGCAGACTGTAATTTACCTAAAATGTGCTGCATGCTGTCAGTGTGTTTCATGAACATGTTGTGCCTTAACGTCTGTGTCTTCTGCAGTGACCTGAAGCTCCGAGTGCGCATCCTCATCGACGGCAGTCTCATCATCTTCCAGGCCAAGCCGGAGGATGCTGGGAAATATACCTGCAGTCCCAGCAACAGCCTCGGCATCTCGCCCTCAGCATCGGCCTACCTGACTGTTCAGTGTGAGTGTTGCCATGACGGCAAAGTTTAGGGGGAGGGGCGGGGAGCCAGTTCAGCGAGCGGCGCGTGCAGGGAAGCAGCAGCAGTACGGAGACTGTTGGATTACTGGCACTGCTGCTATGCCACGCTAATGCAAAATAACCTTCTTGAATTTCAAGGTCACATGTCATAGAGAGGGGCCAGCGTTTGAGCTGACCAGTAGTTTTTTTAAGCGTGGCGTTATTATCTCGTCAGACTCCTGTGCACAAAGATAGCACACCTTCATCCTGCTGCACACTCCATTATTTCCTCCTGAAATCTGCCCCTTAAATGTGACCACGCCAACCTTCACTGTTCGGACCATCTGACTTTTCATCACCGGCTCTCGCGGCGTTGAGCTCACCGTTGGTCATTGATTATTATCCGGCAGTGTGTGGAGAATTCGCAGCACTGCAGCCACTGATTTTTATCATAGAAGCACATAATGAATCCAGCCTGGGCTCAGTCAGCCTTCATACAGAACACGGTCAGCCGTTTCCCGTTGTGCATTACAGCGCGCAGACTTTTTCTGCCATCATGGTGAATTAGATCTTATAGTTAACATGATGGACTCAGGCCAGGTTCTTGAGGTGGTGGATGCAGCAATGTGGTGCCTGATTATTTCCTAGACATTGCTAACGCTTGTTTGTCCTTATGTCCAGACCCTGCCCGAGTGATCAACATGCCCCCAGTCATCTACGTCCCACGGAAACTGCCAGGCATAATCCGCTGCCCGGTGGATGCCAATCCACCAGTGACATCAGTGAAATGGGAAAAAGACGGCTACCCTCTCAGAGTGGAGAAGGTTCGTTTTCTGCTTAAGACTCTCCTTTGTGTTGCAGATTTTACTGTGACTTTTATCTTAAATGTGACTTTTATTCCCCCCCCAAACCACAGAATAAATGATTGCAGAACCATAATCATTGCAGATGGTTCCATTCATGTGTTCTTTCCAGTATTCTATGTCTTGGGGCTGTTCCACAGAGCGCTTTTCCTTCCTGTTTAATTTAATAGCAAATCAGGGTGTGTTTTGAAGAATCACAGTAACTTCTTGATCCATCTTTTCTCAGTCTTGAACAAACTTGTTATATGTGGTAGTTATGTCCATCATCAGCACCAGTTTTGAAATCGGGGTCAAATTTTTTCAAACTTTCATCCCAATTTACAAAATGGTCACTAGTGCGTGGTAACCTCTGAGTGTTCGTAGTCTTAACAGCTTCAGTCATGGTTGAACGTCTTTAAACGGGGCATTCCTTGTGAGTACAGCTTGAAAGTTGTTTGAAAGTTGTGTTCCACTGGGTTACACATTTGAAGCAGAAGTACCACTTGGTGCGATTCTGGCCGAGCGCAGCTCCTTACTTATTTTTTGGGCGGGTTGACCGGTCTGCAGTTAATAAGCCAGCCAGTTGCCACGTCTGCACTTTATAAGCCTGTCTCTTAGGAGGCAAACCGGAGTAAGTCGTTTCATCCCGTTTTTGCTCTTTTTTTTTTTTTGATCGTGGGTGAGCGTAATAGAATGGTACCCTGTGGAATCGGGGCATTAGCTTTGGGCCAGCATTGTTCCCTTAGTGTGAAGGTGTCAAACTGGCGGCTTGATGGCTAAATGTGGTTCACAGGGTGGAAGATTGTGGTCACTGCATACTTTAATACCAAAAAAGCCGGATGGTCATTTTCCTCTGGAGTAAATGTTTTTTCAGTCCACCAAATTGGTATTAAATAATTGCCATAGGTGTTGAATTCTATAAATATATATAAATAGTTATTAATGTTATTATACTGTATATGAATAGTTATGCTAATTATTATTAATAAGTTTGCTATGTGATTTTTTTTTGGGGGGGGGGTGTATAAATCACACCCGAGTATAAGTTGCAAGGCCATAAATCATTGATTTAACTCTTTGTATGCTGGACAGTTAATTTAATTTTCATTATATGTTCAAAATCCAAAGACCATCTCAGTGTGATTTCTGTGCTTAACAGCATGTTTTATCCAACAGACACACATTCATGCCACAGTTTGAGAAAAACAGTATAATTTGGATCACAACTCAATTATTTTTTGTTTGTTTTTGTTTTTGCATCTGATGTGTTGCAGTACCCTGGTTGGAGCCTGATGCCAGATGGAAGTATCCGTGTGGCGGAGGCCACAGAAGACTCCCTGGGCACCTACACCTGTGTGCCTTATAACGCCCTGGGTACCATGGGCATGTCCCCCCCTGCCACTTTGGTGCTAAAGGTACAGCTCCTTCAACAGTTGGCACCGTCTGCAGTTCAGTTTCCGCTAACTAGACCTACATTTATTTTTTTTTATTTTCATTTTCATATTATATAGCGCCAGATCAAAAAAAAGTTGCCTCAGGGCACTTCACACAAGTAAGGTCTAACCTTACCAGACCCTAGAGCAAGTACACAGGAGACAGTGGTAAGGAAAAACTCCCTCTGATGATTTGAGGAAGAAAACTCAAGCAGACCAGACTCAGAGGGGTGACCCTCTGCTTGGGCCATGCTACCGACACAATTGACAATACAGGAAATTATACAGGAAATTTTGGGGGTCCATGCTGGTGCACAAGAAGGGAGGCCTGCAAAAGAAAACTCCCACTCCTATCTCTGGATGGAGCTGTACCTTAAACAGAGAGAAAAATCAGAATCAAGACAACAAATACAGTATAATTTGTCAGCATTTAACAACAAGAAAAAGAAAACCTACATGATGTGTGTGTTTGTTCAGGATCCCCCTTACTTTAACGTGAGGCCTGGGGGGGAGTACCGTCAGGAGGCTGGGAGAGAACTCGTAATCCCCTGTGCTGCTTCTGGAGACCCTGATATCCCGACCATCACCTGGAGGAAGGTGCCGTAAACAAACACTTCAGACATTTTGACAGGAAGCGTCTTTCTGCTCCAGTCATCTGGAAATGAAAAAAGGTGTTTTTGTTTGTGTTGAAGGTGGGGAAGCCGAGCAGGAGTAAGCACAACATCCTCCCCAGCGGCAGCTTACAGTTCGTCTCCCTCGGCAAGGAGGACCACGGAGAGTGGGAGTGTGTCGCCACCAACGTGGTGACGAGCATCACTGCCAGCACGCGCATCCTCGTCATCGGTAACAAGCTACCAATGTTTGACCTTTCAGGGTTTGCATTGGTTTAGAGTGCAAGTTTGACCCCTGATCTCCTCTTTTCTTGTGTTTTCAGTGATGTGCAGGAACAGGAAGGGACTTTAATTCTTTGACTCAGGTTGCCCACAGGCATTATGAAAATTTCTTTTGATCTTATCCGGATGGCCACAGTAGATTTAGAGAGTTAATTTGAAGCCTGCCTGTGTAACTGCAGTCGTGTGGCTGCCTCGCTCTGACTCACTGATCAAGGACATCATTTTACTCTCAAATTAATTAAAGTGTTGACAAGTGAACAAGATTTAGTTACAAACTCCGTCTTAATAGATTCTGGAGCCTCATCTTGTAAAGGTGAAACATTTAAAGGGGAACAAAAATGTTTTTTGAGAATTTGTTTGTGCATTCCTTTGTAAAAAAAAAATGTTATTCATACACTTGCAGAATGTTTGAGCACAGTGTGGATAATAATATTGAAATCACATTTGCTGCTAAATTAACATGTAAATTACTATTGGCTGAAGTCAGTGGAGGGCACTTCCAGTTGACGTCACTGGTTGGGGTGTTCTCAGAAGTTTACTGAGCTCGTGTTCTCGGCAGTTTACTGAGCTTGCTCATTGAAGTTCTATTAGTCTTGTCAAGAAACATGACCCTCAGTTTTAACAAGATTCCCAGTACCTGCACTGGCCCCACAGCCCCACAGCATGATGGAACCACCTCCAAATTTTACTGTAGGTAGCAAGACCATTCTTCTTTACAAACCTCTCAGGTTTGTTGGTTTCCAAGAATGGACAGCCTGCTTAAAATCACACCACAGATTTTCAATAATATTCAGGTCTGGGGACTGAGGTGGTCATTCCAGAACATTGCACTTGTTCCTCTGCATGAATGCTTTAGCAGATTTTGAGCAGATTTTAGGGTCATTGTCTTGATGAAAGATCCAGCTCCAGCACAACTTCAACTTTGTCACTGATTCTTGAACATTGTTCTCAATAATCTACTGATATTGACTGGAATCCATGTGACCCTCAACTTTAACAAGATTCCCAGTACCTGCCCTGGCCACACAGCCACACAGCATGATGGAACCACCTCCAGATTTTACTGTAGGTAGCAAGTGTTTTTCTTGGAATGCTGTGTTCTTTTTCTGCCATGCATGCCACCCCTTGTTATGTCCAAATAACTCAATTTTAGTTTCATCAGTCCACAGCACCTTATTCCAAAATGAAGCTGGCTTGTCCAAATGTGCTTTAGCATACCTCAAGTGACTGTTTGTGGCGTGTATGCTGAAAAGACTTCCTCTGGATTACAGCATAATACAGCATCTCTTTGTGCAAAGTGCGCTGTATAGCTGAACAATGCACAGAGACACTATGTGCAGCAAGATCATGTTGTAGGTCTTTGGAGCAGGTCTGTGGGTTGACTATGACTGTTCTCATCATCCTTCGCTTCAGCTTATCTGAGATTTTTCTTGGCCTGCCACTTCAGGCCTTAACTAGTACTGTGCCTGCGGTGTGCCATTTCCTCACTATGTTTCTCACAGTGGAAACTGACAGCTGAAATCTCTGAGATAACTTTTTGTATCCTTCCCCTAATCCATAATGTTGAACAGTCATTGTTTTCAGGTCATTTGAGAGTTGTTTAGAGGCTCCCATGTTGCCACTCATTAGAAGAGATGCAAAGAGGGGAAACATTTACAAAAGGTCACCTTAAATACCCTTTCTCATGATTGGATTCACCTGTGTAAGGAGGTCAAGGGTCAGTGAGCTTACCAAACCAATTTTGTGTTCCAGTAATTAGTGCTAAATGTCTTCAAATCAATAAAATGACAAGGGTGCCCAAATTTATGCACCTGCCCAATTTTGTTTAAATAATTATTGCACATTTTCTGTTAAGACTAGAAACTTCATTTCACTTCTCAATTATCAGTTTGTCTGTCTGCTATATGATATATTTAACTGAAATTTCTGATCCAGACAACCAATGATTATTAAAGAAAATCATGAAAATTATCAGGGTTGTCCAGACCTTTGCATACAAGTGTATATAAATGTTTCGCAATGGTTTTAGGAGCTGTGCTATGCTGAAAACAGCAGCAGCAGCTCGGTTCAGCCAAGCAGCTCAACTTAACAGCGTGGATCTGTATAACTTTCACTACTAATATTTGGGAATGTGTAGGTGTCAGAGTGTTTAATACTTTCCTGACATGATTTAATGTTAATTAATGTTACTGGCTCGATATCCAGGTCAGAATGGCATTTTAACACTTATGTTGCAAGTGTTTTGCTGAGTGTGTTCAGTCGCGAATCCCCATTGAAAATGCATCAACACCCAGGAACTTTGTCAATATTTCGCGCAGTTATGCCGCGTTCACACCGGACAACACGTGAGCGACGGCGGTGACAGGTTGCCATGTAATCCCTATGGAAGGATGCGTTGTGGCGCCACAAAATTCCAAGCCATGCAATGGACACGAATGAAGCGACGCGAATGAAGCGAATGAGCGATTGGCGCGTTTGTGGCACGATATCACGTTGCATTGCGTCGCATCGCCCTCTTCCCCAAGTTGAAAAATCTGAACTTTTCATTTTGTCACGCTGCAATAACCAATCAGGGACTGGACATGTAGTGACGTGGAGATGTCTGGAGTTTATTCTTGGTGTGGTCATGTCCTGTCTCTGGCAGCTAGCCTGTGAGCAGGACTTGTGTCCCGTTTGTCCTTTATTTCACAATTATGACAGAGTTTGAAGGGAGAACAAGCAGCAGCACCACAGCAGCGGCAGCAGCCAGCGGCAGCAGCCAGTTGTTTTTTTTTTTCACGTGCGCGCGCGAACAAATCGTCCGTGAAGATCATTTTATTAACTACACAGATGTATAATAAAACAAATCAAATCAATTTTATTTATATAGCACCAAATCGCAACAAACAGTTGCCCCAAGGCGCTTTATATTGTAAGGCAAAGCCATACAATAATTGGTGACTGGTTTATAACACAGTTACGACAGAGTTGGAGGGGAGAGTGAGGAACTGCAGCGGCAGCCAGTTTTTTTTTAATTGTTCACATGTACTCGCGCAAATGGGTAGGAGGTCCTCAAACTGGGTCCTGGAGAGGTGAAAGTACCGCTGAAAGCGGCCGTCATCCAAACGCAGCTCTTGCAGTAAATAATGAAACTCCCCGAATTGGGAATGTCTCATGAGGATGTTGTGAACCCAGGGATGGCGCCGCTGGCGACGTTTGTCAGCTTTCCACAACAAATAGAGCACAGCAACTTGCTCCGTGTGATCAAGGTCTGCGATGTTGACGTGACGGCGAGCGAAATGGAAGCTCCTCCTACTTGATGACCCATTGGGGCGAATTTTTGCAGTGAAAGCAGAGTGTCACACCGGGCGATGGTGGCGCATCCATCGCCAGGCGAGGGATGCAAATTTGTGGCGTCGCGTGGCATCCGGTGTGAACGCGGCATCAGGAGGTGTCATGTCGCTCTCCATGAAGGGACGTTCGTTTTTAGTGGGCAGCATTGGGAGTACGGACTCTAGTAGTCATATATAACTCTAGTAGTCATATATGATCTCTGCTCCCCTCCACAGCATGTCTTTTTCCTGGTTCTCTCCCTCAGCCCCAACCAGTCCCAGCAGAAGACTGCCCCTCCCTGAGCCTGGTTCTGCTGGAGGTTTCTTCCTGTTAAAAGGGAGTTTTTCCTTCCCACTGTCGCCAAGTGCTTGCTCACAGGGGGTCGTTTTGACCTTTGGGGTTTTTACGTAATTATTGTATGGCCTTGCCTTACAATATAAAGCGCCTTGGGGCAACTGTTTGTTGTGATTTGGCGCTATATAAATAAAATTGAATTGAATTGAATTAAACAGTTCATCATTTGCAAAAGCAGTCAATACTTTAATACTTATTTTTGTGATTTAGTCATAAAATGTAAAGGTTATGACTGAACAATCAAAAAGTTGATATGGATGTTTACATGAACAAATTAGTTATTTGTGAGTATATTGGCAAAATTATACACACATATACACAATAAAACATCCACTAATTTATGTTAAAGTTGTTGAACATAAACCCTGGATCCATGTTCAGATATATATTCACAACAACATTTAAATGGGTGTTACCTCTCTAATACAAAATTTTTAACACTTTGAGATTCATAAAAATTGTTCCATGAAAAGATTCATAAAAATTGTTTCATAGTGCAATTGTTTCAACATGCAGATCCACCTTGGATCTGCTGCGGCGACCCCGAGTGAAAACAAGGAAGCAGCTGGAGGGACTTACTAAAAATTGTTTCATAGCTTTAGGAGTGGCGAGGGTAACAGCCCAAAAAATAAAACAATTAAAATACTAGTACTGCTACTAGTACTACTAACTACTACTAATAATAATAATAAAAAACAGCAGCAAATGCATAATTTCTTTTGCGGCAGTAATTAATAAATTTGTAATAAAAACTGTCAAATATTGCTTGTTGCATAAGGAAGAACCTGTTAAATTTTGCTGGTTATGAAGATGTGGTTCACGATTTAATTAGAGACATTGCAAATATGTTTTTGATGATTTCCTCCAAAACAGTAGCTAAAGTCCAGACATAATGGATTTCTGGCAGAAACATTTACTGTATATGATGATAGCTGATCTTCTTTTATTTCTCCAGAGTTGTGACATTTTAGTCAAATACATACAATTATCATATATGGTCATACACGGTATATCACAGTCAAATATTGATTTTGTAGCAAATGTACAGTACTGTATACAGTAAAATAGAAAATATAATGTGTATACAAATCTGTAAATTTAACAATTGAAAATTAATATAAGTAGTGTGACCAGTTTTTCTTTTAAAAATTAAAAATTACAATTTTTTTTAACAGGTTTTAGGAGATAAAACTACAATTGATTGGTATTTAATCAGGTTTTTACAATATTTTTACTACTGAGTGACTGTGGGCAACTGTCTTCATGACAATTTAACAATTTATGTCTATTTAGGACTATTATTTGTGTGGATGTGTCAAACGTGAATATCTATTTAGATTTAGGGAATAACCCTGTTGTGTCTGATGATTTGTGGACATTCATGCTGGATTTTACGGTTGCAAATTGAGCTTTACTGGCTATTTGTGGCCATAATCCAGCATGAACGTCCACAAATCACCAGACACAACAGGGTTATTTCCATTCTAATCCAATTCCATTGTTTGCACTTTTTTTTTTTCTGTAAGTAATTCGGTCGGTGAATCGTTGTAATAGGGTGTGGTCAGCTCGTCAGAGCTTACCGTAGCAGCATGTTCATGCCAAACTGGAAATTCTGTGAGCAAACGCAGAATTTCTCCATCTCATCAGCTGAATTGAGTTAAATCCACAGTAAATCCATCAATCAATCCAGGTAAATACATTAAATCCACACATTTCGGCATTGGCATCCCTGCACTAGTTTCTGTCACTCTGCTCATCTGACAGTGCCATTAGTGACACCTGCGCAGCTACGCGCTCAGGGGGTGGAGTAACACATCAAATGTGAAACAGTTTTAATATTTTGCCACTGTCCATGCAATATTTTATGGTCTGAAATCTCACACGAATAACCAGTCAGATTTGTGGAAAAAAATGTAATTGGATTAGATTAGATAATCCAGTTCTGCAATTGGGGAATTTGAATTGCAAGTAGCAGCTGAATCAAATGTAAAAACAGAATGAACAGTGTGCATGTATAGATGGTATATACCAGTTAATTATCAGTGAAGTTATGAACACAGTGTATTATTAAAAAAAACAACAAACACGTCAAATGCTCCATAAAACTTTTGCACTGTACTGGTTTTATATATACGAGGTCTGTTAGAAAAGTAGCCGACCTTATTATTTTTTTCAAAAACCATATGGATTTGAATCACGTGTGATTACATCAGACATGCTTGAACCCTTGTGGGCCTGCAAGAGTTTTTTCACGCCTGTCGGTTACGTCATTCACCTGTGGGCAGTCTTTGAGTGAGGAGTGGCCCACCCTCTCGTCGATTTTTCATTGTTTAGGAATGGCTCAGAGACTGCTGCTTTGTTTGATAAAAATTTTTTCAAAAGCTGTAAGGGACAACTGAGTGGACACCATTCGATAAATTCAGCTGGTTTTCGGTAAAAATTTTAACGGCTGATGAGAGATTTTGGTCTGGTAGTGTCGCCGTGAGGACGGCCCACGGCGCCTGATGGCGATCTGTGCTTCGAGGCGGCAGCGTCTCGCCATTTCCAGTTGAAAACTTCCACATTTCAGGCTCTGTTGACCCAGGAAGTCGTCAGAGAACAGAACTTTCAGAAGAAGTCGGCATGAGGAGTTGATTCGGACATTCCATTGTTAACGGACATTTTGTAATGAAAGAACGTGCGGGCAGAGTCACATGTCGGGCCGGACCCGACCGCGGGGGGTCGCGACAGGAAAAACACCTCCGTTGGAAACCTTAACGGGCAAGTTGGAACATGCCCAAGCTGTTAAACAATTTCTTAGTTACTCACTTGTTGAAAGCCATCAAAAGCCGCCTGAATTTTACAAATGGTTTTCAACACGGAGGTGTTTTTCCTGTCGCAACGCACACAGATTCGCCGAGTCATCACGGAAACGACTCGGCGAATTTGCGTGCACGTCTTTCAATACAAAATGTCCTTAAACAGTGGAATGTCCGCATAAAGTCCTCATGCCGGCCTCTTCTGAATCTTCTCTGTTCTCTCACGACGTCCTGGGTGAATTAAGCCTTAAATTAGGATGTTTTCAGCTCGAAACAGGTGGACGACGGCGCCTGGAAGCGCTGCGCGACGTCCCGCTCCGTGGGAAGTCCTTACACCGACAGAAACATCCCATAATCTCTCATCAGCCGTTAAACTTTTCACCAAAAACCAGCTAAATTTCTCGAATAGTGTCCACTCGGATATTCCTCACAGGTCCAGAAAAAATTTTGATAAAGCAACGCGCGCCGTCTCGAGCAGCGTGTGAAACAAAGGAATTCAGCCGAGAGGGCTGGACCACATCTCACTCAAGGCCTGCCCACAGGGAAATGACGTCACCGACACGCGTGAAAAAACTCACGCATGCACACGAGGGTTCAAGCATGATTGGTGTAATCGCACGTCATTCAAATCCATATAGTTAAAAAAAATAATAAGTGTCGGTTTCTTATCTAATACACCTCATATATATACGAGTGTATATATATATATATATATATATATATATATATAATGTATGTATGTATATACGAGGGTAGGCTGAAAAGTTCTAAGGCTCTCCATGAAGGAGTAATGCATTAACTGCATTATAGTGAGCCTTAGAACTTTTCAGCCTGCCCTCGTATATGTGTGTGTGTGTGTATATATATATATATATATATATATATATATATATATATATATATAAATATATATCTTTGTTTTCTTGTTTCTTGTGAATATGTGGGTTTTAGTGTGTGCTGGTTTTATTGTAGGATTTTGTGTAACAGGAGAACATGAGTAAATCTGCTTCGGTGACAGTTTGCCACTGTACCTATACTGTGGCCCAGCTAACGGGTGTCACCGGGAGAAGCTGTGGAGATAGCTGTGGTCCTCAGACTGCGCTCACATTTTCATTTTGTCCCAGTGAGAACACGTCACCGGCTCAACCAACGTGTGATCCACTGAGCACGCAGACAACATTAACATAACTAATGCAGCATCATGGAGGGAAAAAAGGACATTTGTCATCACCAGTGCCATATGTTTGTATTTGTAGCACCTTCAAATCCAAAACGCTGATGATGACCTCACATCTGAGTGGTACCGAAAAGGTCTAGATTTGGATTGTATCATAATTGGATCATAAAAGTGGTGGATCGTATTTGGTCTGGATCATATTAGGAGCAGATCAAATTAGAGGTGGATTGTACTAGAAATAGATCATAGTCAAGTTGGATCATGTTAGAAGTGGATCATATTAGATCTGGTTCACATTAGAGGTGGGCCATGGTAGAAGTGGATCATGTTAGAAGTGGATTGTATTAGATCTGATCATATTAGAGGTGGATCATGTTTGAGGTTAATCATATTTGATCTCGATCTTATTAGATGTGAAGCAAATTAGAAGTAGATCTTGCTAGAAATGGATTATATTAGATCTGGATCATGTTTAATTTGGATTATGTTAGAGCTGGATCATATTACAAATGGAGCATATTTGATCTGGGTAAAATTATAAGTGGATAATGTTAGATGTTGACCATAATATAAAAAGATCAGACTGCAACTTCAAGTGCAAGTGCAGGACCAACAGACTGAAAAACTCCTCATTCAGGGGGAGGAGGAGTAACAGGAAGACAGAGGACCGTGACGAGTGGAACAGTAGTCGCCAGTAAAACAGTTTTTTCTGGTATTTATATTTGCGTATTTATATTTATATTTGCAAATTGTTTTTTACTTTCACATTTGACCCTCTGTGTGCTTCTTACCCAGTGTGCTGCTGGAACCTCAGTTTCCCTGAGAGAGTCTTCCTAAGGGATTAATAAAATTATATCTAATCTAAACAATTTGGGGGAGGTGATGGTTTAGTGGTTAAGCGCTGGGCTTGAGACCAGAGAATCCTCTGTTCAAACCCCAGCCTTACTGGAAAATCACTAAGGGCCCTTGGGCAAGGTCCTTAATCTCCAAATTGCTCCCGGTGTGTAGTGACTGCCTTGTTTGGCAGCACCCTGACATCGGTGTGTGAGTATCTAAGTGTGAATGTGAGGCATAATTGTAAAGAGCTTTGAGCGTCTGATGCAGATGGAAAAGTGCTCTATCCTCCTGACTACCTTCCTATAAATGCAGTCCATTTGCCATTTAATCTCATCTGTTAGATCTGGGTCATGTGAGCAGTGGATCATATTAGATCTGGATCATATTTGATCATTTCCTTCAGTGAAGTAAACTGCAGATGGAGGTGCTGTTCCACCATAGCACTCAGAACATGGAAATCAGTGGAAACTAAAATTAAAATATTGACTAAAATGTATCCCAGAGCCACACCTGGCTTAAAGTCTACTGTCTGTTGATTCCACCAAATGTCATTGAAGCTTGTTAATAAATATTCTGTGGACAAACTGTGCAGGTTCAGTGAGGAGAGAGAGATTAAATATTAATGCAAGAGACGTATTAAAGGAAAATGTAAAAGGACACTGCAGCATATTAAATAATAATTCTAAGTAGTTGTGTGTTTGATGAGTAAATTGGTACCTGTGTGCGTTTAAATGAATTCTGTGTCTCGCCGTCTCTCCATTAAAGGCACCAGCCCACATGCTCCTGGCAATATCCACGTAATGCCCTCAACGACCTCTGCTAATGTATCGTGGGAACCCGGCTACGACGGCGGCTTCGAGCAGACATTCTCTGTGTGGTACGGTCCAGTGTGAGTGCTCTCAGTTTACTTACAGTCGTCTGTGGATGTGGGAAATACCGCCTGGAGCTCATACGCCGGATCAGGACTCATCACATTCTGACAGTCTGCAGGTTTTCATTCCCAGGAAGTATTCCATCAGCTGATTTGACTCCTTCAAGGAGACGTGAGGAATTCAGCTCACCTTCAGCCTGCTGAGGCGGCTGGTTGGAATGAAAACCAGCAGACTGTCGGACCTCCGTGGTGGAGGCGTAGCTGAGAGAGTGGACTAATGTTCTACGGCAACTGTTCCACTCATAGTGATGTCCGACACCTGGCTCTTTCAAAGTGAATGAAACAACTGCTTTACAAAATAATATGCTGGCTATTTAAAACAGTTGAATCAGTAAATGAAACAACTGCTTCAGCCAACAGTAGTTCATTATTTCAGGACACTTGAGTAAATGAACCAACTGCTTCAGACAATGGTGTACTTTTCTGAAGCACTTGAAACAGTAAATTAAGTAGTTACTTCACAAAATGATTTACTGTTTCAAGATGGTCAGAACATAAAATGAAACACTGTAATCAGATAATGATTCATTGTTTGAAAACACTAATTTAAAAAAATGTTTCTCAAAGTTGTGTACTTTTTTGAAGCACTTGAAACTGCAAATGAAATAGTTACTTCACAAAATTATTTGTTGTTTCAAGATGGCCAGAGCAGGTAATGAAACACTAATCATAAACATGATTCATTGTTTGGGAACACAAAGTAAAATAAATTCAAAGTAATGTACTTTTAGAAAGCACTTGAAATAGTAAAGAAAGTAGTTACTTAAAATGCTTTGTAATTTCAAGATCATCAGAATACTAAGTGAAATGTGTCAGAAACACTTGGAAAAACTAAATGAAACAATTTCTCCACAAACTGATTTACTTTTCTGAAACACTTGAAACAGTAAATGAAGTGTTTGCTCCAGGAACTAGTGAAATGCTTATCAGTAAATGTTCATTGTTTAGAACATTTACAAAATCAAATAATACCAATGTTTCACAAATGATTTAGTTTTCTGAGACATTTGATAGACTAAATTAAACATTTGCTTCAGAAAATGATTCACTGTTTCAAGATGCTCTGAACACTGAATCAGACATTTGCGTCATAAAATTATTTCTTGTTTAGAAATACTTGAAACATGAAATGAAACAGCTGCTTCAGAAAATGACTCAAAGCACACACAAACACACACACACACACACACACACAAAACCTAATTGTTTAAAAAATAAATTCACTTATTCACAATACTTAGGTTTCATTTAGGTACCATTTTCTCATGCAAGTAAAACAAAAGAAATCCAGCTTTAGTCTGAAGTGCTAAATTAATATTCAAATAATGATTTTTTTTTTTTTAGTTTAATGGTACGAATATTTCATGAGGTGAAAGATGGAATGTTCCTGCAAATGGTACGTTCCAGCTTTCACAGAATTAATTCATTATATTCATTTAGAAACAACAGAAAAGGGACTTTTATTTTGATGTTCGTCACTGTTACTTTGACATCAGCATGAACTTTAGAGTCCAAAATTGTTCTCATTCAACTTGGAAAAACAGGTGTAGTCCGTGATAACCCCCCCCAAAAAAAGACTTTGTGTACTTCCTCAGTCCCGCAAAAAATCATGTCAGAAATTTGTCCAGGTTTTCATCCTAACAGCTCTGCATGCCTCCAGACAGCTTACGGCGTAGTGGATGGGGTTTTTTTTGTGTGTGTGTGTTAGAAGAATTAGCACCGTCAATTACCTCGTTCAAATCGTCATCTGTCAGCAAAACAAAATAAACTATGCCATGTTTAGATAGACGCTGCCCCCATAGTGTGTGCGGATGGGGTTCGCAGTGTGCAATGGTACAAAATGTATGGAACCATATTTGCACAGTAAATGGAACCATATTTTCACGCTAAATGCAGCGCAACACAAATGGGACGAATAATTCATGTCACATGACATACAAAGCACCAATCAAATGACAAGGATCCACTCAGCTGTTATATAAATACTAATATATCACATACCACAGCAGTGGTCTGCACAGATCTTTATCACCCAGATCTGATGGCGCTGTACATTCTTCATCTTTGCACCCAGTGCAAAACATTGCTAGCATTAGCCATGTCATTAGCTCAACTTCATTAGCTGCACTTATTTCGAACTTTAAGGTATTTGTATAAATAACCAAACAACTGCTTTTGAAAAACGACATTTGTCTATTCAGTTTTCTGTTTCTTTTTTTTGGTTATTACTTTGATGTCTGCAGGGAAATTTTATTCTTGCAAATTTTTTTTTAAAAAAGCACACGTTTTTAGCATTAGCCTCTCGTTCATAGTGCACAGTCTCTGCCCTCATTTCTCTGACTAAAGGGTGCTGCGCCGCCTTCGACTGGGTCCTTGCACACCCAGGTGCCAGGGTTCTCACCTTGTAGAAGTAGTACAAAGGTCTTCACATTTGAACTGAAGTCAGTAAATTTAAACATGTTTTGCTGCTTCATTCAGTGTCTGTTTTTCATCTTGTATATTTTGTCTCTTTTCTGATGCTCAGGTCAAAGAGGGTCGACTTCGGGCCTCATGACTGGCATTCCATGCCCGTTTCTGGTGCTCAGATTTGGTTGGTGGTACCAGGACTGGAGCCTGGGACCGAGTACCAGTTTAGTGTGTTGGCACAAAACAAACTGGGCACCGGCCCTTTCAGTGAAGTTGTGACAGTCAACACCGCAGGTGGGTGCTGCTCGACTCTGCACACGTGACTCCCCAATGACTCACCTGGTCAAACAAAAGATCTGTGACTTTCTAAATACTCATCATCAAACTCTGGTATGAGATATGCTGCCCTCTAGTGATGTCTAAATTAATGTATAGGTTCCAGGCTTATTTCAACATGATTGTGCTTTCAGGTTGTTTAGAAACACTGCATGTCATCTGACAGGTGTGATAAAGCATGACAAAAGAGAAAGGATCAAAATGACAAAAAAGCACATAAGAAGTGCTGAGATGAACACCGTGGCCCTGACCTTCAGTCAAATGATTGACCTCTGGCTGACATTGCCACAAGTCTGGAATCCATCTAAGCGTGTGTGACATGTGGTCCATATTGGGTTGAAAATCAAGTTAATCAACTTTGACCTTATTTATATATGTCCTAGTAGTCAGGAGGATATATGACCCCAATGACCTTGACCTCAATGATTGACCTTTGGGAAATTTGATCCTATCTAGACAATTAAAGGACCTACCTACACATGTTTGTAGTAGAGAAGCTTGAATCTTTGACTGGACTGGGTTCCTTGACGTGAGGACGTTTCGCTTCAAATCGCAGAACTTCCTCAGCTAAAATTCTTGCTATGATAGTTTGACTTCTGTCTTGACTCTTGTAGAAAAGAATAAACAGAAGCCACAAAAGCTGGAGTTTTAAACCAAACCAGACCCCTCCTGCCGAGAGGCAGACTGCTATTGGCTAGTGACTAAACAATAGCTTTAATTAGCACCTATTGTGCTCTAGTTAGCACCCTCCTAATGACAGGGTAGCTGTCCCTCCTAATGGGGCTGATGCCTCTCCTGACGGCTCTCCTGACGAGTCTCCTGTTGACATGAATGACTCATTACCATAAACAAAAGACTGAAACTGCTTTGACCTGAGTATCCCAGCAACCCAGTCCAGTCGAAGATTCAAGCTTCTCTACTATGGAAACCACCTGGACAACTGATAGCCTTCACAGATACACACATTTGTCAAGTTTTGGTGCAAATCAGACTGAAAAACCTAACTTTTGTCCAATGACCTTGACCTCAGTGATTGACCTTTGGTATAGCTGATCCTGCCTGAGTAATTACAGGACCCACCTACACATATTTGCCAGTTTTTGTCAAAATCAGACTGAAAAACCTAACTTTTGTCCAATGACCTTGACCTCTGTGATTGACCTTTGGTATATCTGATCCTGCCTGAGTAATTACAGGACCCACCTACACATATTTGCCAAATTTAGTCAAAATCAGACTGAAAAACCTAACTTTTGACCTTTGAGCCCAATGACTTTGATCCTGATGACTGATCTTTGAACAGTGTGATCTTGCCTGGGCATTTCCAAAACTTGCCTCCATATGTGTGCCTGATTTGGTGGAAATCAGCCAAAGCACCTGGGAGGAGTTTGATAAAAAAAAACAGGCAAATGTTACTCAAATAGTTTGAATTTGTTTAATAAAATTATGCTAAATCGACAGAAGGCAACTTAATTCTATCAAAATGACACCTGGGGGTGTGACAAAAAATTTTTCGTACCCCCCCCCCCAAAAAAAAAATTGGCCAACATCAGGCCATAAATGTATAAATGTCAATAATTGGTACATGAAAGCAGTTTTTCCTGTTGCAGCTGTGTATTGTGTGTTTGTAGTTTTCGTTGTACTAATGCATTGAGACATTTTTTTTCTGTCCTCGGCACAGTGCCGTTTAGGTGTACCACTACTCTGGTTTTGGCAGACAAAACATCATGCAGGACATTTTTAATTCTGTGTTTGACAGAAGCGTCTCAGTAAAAAAAAAAAACAACAAAAAAAAAACACTTCACTATATGAAGAGAAAACTATAATAAAAAATAAAGCTCACGTTTTTAATGCTTTTGTGTTTCATGTCACAGTGGCACCTGGCCACTTCAGTCTGTGTCTGCCGTCACTCTGGCTGAATTAAAGGTGCTGCGTGGTATTTGAAAGCACCGTCTCAGCAAAAAGCCACAAAAGGTGTGTGTGTCCAGGTTTTATATCAGAGCGGCATAAAGGACAAGGTAGGATTTAATTAAAGCAGCGCGCAGATCCCAGCATCCTCTGTGTGGCCATCAAGTGCTTCTTCTAACGCGTCATCATTTCTGTGCGGGGTCGTTGCGCTTCATGGTTCTGGCTAACAATTTCACAGCTGGGCAGCTTCCTGACAGTAATCCTGCCCAGTTTTATTGGGCTTGAGAGTGGGAGTAATTTGAGGTTCGGTGCTACAGTTACAGTTGGCTAATATCAGACACATCATCAAGAAGTGCTGAGAGCTGAATAAAGTCCTGCATGTTTTCATTATGCTGTACCGAGAAATGTTTGTTACTGTGCAACATCACAAACTATAAGAGCTGGAACAACACATTTATCTCCAGATTCAGTACGCATCATGGTACTTGGATGCTGAATTGATAGGTTTCACAATTTAAGTATTGTAGTTTTGATGATACAATGCTGGAGCTCTTGGAAAAATTCTGTTGTATTTGCATTAATGGTAAATGACCACCAGGTGGAGATATTCCATTTCAAGAACCTTGGGGTGCGATGACGACCATTCTGTTGCTTATAGTAATAGATATTCTGATTTTTGTTTGCTTTTTTTAACACTAGAACACCTGGAATAGTTAAATAATACAGTCCAAGTGACTGTATATCACAAATCATGTTTACAAAAATAATTATCATTTTAGAATTATTTATTTATTTAGTTTCTAACTCCAGGAGAACCATACTGCATGTTGGGTGATTCAAATAAACTGCTTCCTGCTAATGTAGCTCTCTCTCTATGGCTGCAACAAACGATTATTTGGATCATCGATGAATCTGATGGGTTTTCGACACGATTAATCGGATTAGCGGGGAATTTTTTTTAAAAAATGTGCCAGGAAAACAATTTTTCTCTCCTTCCATCACTTTATTTAACAACAGAACATTATTTGAAAACTTAAAATACTTGAAAATCAACAAATCATCAAATGTCCCTTGGCTGTTGAAATATAAAATAATAAAGAATAAACAGTTTATAATAAAGAACAAAAATAATTATTTCAAATGGCACTGCTTTATCAAAGTGCTGAGTTGCCATAAAACAACATTGAAACATATAAATGTTTCAATTTCAATTTATTTTCATTTATATAGCGCCAAATCAAATATGAAAAAAGAGGTATTTTTGTTGCTGCAAATGAGCAATTAGCATAACCAGTTAACCATAAAACCTAAATCTAAAACTGTAGCCTGACTGATTATATGTGCAACATTCTCTATATAACTTGTAAACTGTGGTCATTTCACAATGACATGTGACTCATGTCTCTTTCTCTAAAATTGTATTGTAGCAGTATTAGTTATTATTACTGTTATTATTGTTGCTATTATTATTAATATATAAATAAAAATAAATTAAAAAAATATTATAATTTGTAATACATTTGACTCTTTTACAACAACAAACGCTGAGCCATTAATTATTATACAGAAAACAAATGCACAAACATGCTGAAATGCCAGTAGCTTAATGCTAACTTTAACATTGAAAACGCCATAGACATACCTACGCGTTAGCATCAGCATTAGCATAAAATACATCTATCAACTGTTTGAGAAGACCATAACAGGTCAGTTTAACATAAAAAGGTAAATATTCCTCACAGACATATGCTCTTTAGGGTTTTAGTGGGGAAAAATTAAGATAAAGCAAAATAAAAATAAAACAAATGAAACCAACGAAGCAGCAGCTCAAAGCACTCCTTCATTGGTTCAAAATTCAAAGCAAAGCTCGGTTGATTATATGGAAGAAACGAAACGTGCGGTAAAACAAAGTTATTTAGCAACTAATCGATGACAAAATTAGTTGACAACTATTTTAATAATCGATTTTAATCGATTAACTCAATTAGTTGTTTCAGCTCTACTTGATAGTGAACTGTTCTTGATAACATTGTTTAAACCTTTTTTTTTTTTTTTTTTTTTTTCTTTTGCCATGAAAATTTGAGTGTGAATTAAGTGCCATGGCCAATATGTCCAGCTGGGGTGCAAGTCTGCAAAACACCTGAAACAGTCTGCGCTCTCACAAATGATCGGTGTATCTCAACCCTTTCACATACAAATAAAGAGTAATCCACATCTTTAACTTTTGTGCTGTCTCCTTAAATAACATATTCAGCTGTGCTCAGTTTGATCTTTGGAGAACTTTATCATGGTATGCCACTATTATTTTTTTTTTCACATGCCTGTTTGCAATTGAGGTGACACCACATAATACATGTATTCAGTCTGTAAAACAAATACATTGCACAATTTGCTGGTTGAAAGCGGTACTATATTTTCTTTCCACCTCATTTATAATACTTTGTGTTTGAACTATATCAATTATGGACTTTAAAAATAAATTCTAATCCAATTACATTTGTTCCCCAAATCTGATTGGTTAATCGTGTGAAATTTCAGAGCAAAATATTCAACTGTTTCATATTTGATGTGTTACTCCGCGCCCTGACCGTGTAGCTACACAGATGTCAATAATATCGTAGTCCTCACCAGTAGTGGGCACACTTCCGATAATCCCATAACAGATAATTATCGAAGATAATGTTTTCATTATCGGATTATCTTTTTAGATAACTTTAAAAACCATCATCGGACTAATTATCTTCCGATGAATTGCCAACCGATAACTTTTAGATTAGATTTTAGATTTACTTTTAGATTAACTTTTAGACCGATAAGTAGTAAACCAAGCTGAACAGTGAAAAACATTTTTAAAACTTAAAAGCAGTTGAGACCTACCTGTTTAAAGTTCCCTAATAGGTATATTGTTCTACCCTCTGCAAACAGAAGAAAGCTGTTTTCAGAAAAAATTACTCTATCCTCTGTAGGCAAAGGAGAACTGGTGACCCAAAAAAAAACATTTCCTTTAACACCATACTGATATAACCGCAATATCACCCAAGTCATCCAGAGGCATACATTTTTAACTTATGGTTCAAATTTTAATCTACTCAAGTTATTTAAAATTGCTGTCATGTCTGAAGTTTTATAAAGTGAAAATATCAGATATAAGTTTTCGTTTTAAAGTAATGTGCTAATTTTTACGGTTTTGTGAGCACATGCTGTGCCCGGCCGGCAGCAATGCATTATAGGTATAGGGTAATCTCAGACGTTCACGACAGGACAAATGCATTTCAGACACTCTGTTCAGGCTCCACGGACAACAGCATTAAACTCTTGTGCCTAAAACTCTTGTGAATATATTCTCTGGGTTTACAGACGTTATTGTATTTGCGTTTAAATTCCATGCATCTTAAATGTAGCTGACGGATTATCTGGAATTTTGTTTGGCAAGTTTTCAAGGCCGCTACTGCCATCTACTGGCCAGTAGTGTTCATGGCAGTATTCGCCTCAAGTACTAAGCGTCTGGGCACCAGTAGATGGCAGTGTTCTATTTATTTTGACCCGGTTATCAGATGGTGGTCAAATCAACTTTTTGGCTTTGCAAATGGCTTTTTTTTTTTTACAAATTAAGTTTAAAAACAAAACAACAACTAAAAAAACATTACAAGACAGCTCTGCAGTTGGATGCTTTGTAGCTCTTCAGCAGCAGGAGGTGGTCGTGAGATGTTAAAGCTTGTTACTCCACTACACGATGCAGGACGCACGATTAACCTGAAACTCGGTCCAAAAAATTCTCACACGAATGAAAAATGGCCAAAACACGCACAGTGTAAAGCCAACATTTATGTGTCAAGATAAGGCTTTTCAGATAACCTTGTCCTTTGTTTTATCTATGTTTTTATTATTTATTATTGCATTTTAACCCGTGAAGTGCTTTGTGACTTATGTCTGTGAAAGGCACTATATAAATAAATTTAGTTACTTACTTACTAATATTGAGTGCACGTTTTACAACATCATAAAACGTGCGCACATCATCAAACGTTCTCTCCACATGCAAAACATTCTGTGATGACACTTCCAGTGCTCCGTAAAAAAAGGCCTGTTTTTACAAATAAAAATGGAATATTTTACAAAAGCACATTTATCTTTAAACCAACACACGTCACATTAACGTGTTGGTTTACATAATGAATGACTGAACCAATCAGTGTTTAGCAGGGCACTTTTACCCAGAATACTTTGCAGTCTGTGTTTGTTACAAAACCTCAGAATTAGTGCATTATTCAACATTAAAAGACATATGTTATATTTTAACTTTGTACAAATGACAGAATTGACATTAATGAAGTTATTCTATCAGTATTTTCACAAAACCATAAGTTATTATGACTTTATTTTTCAAGACCTCCGCCTGACCGGAGCATTGTAATTAATTAATTAATTGGGTGCTCTCAGGATTCTTATGTGCAGCTTCCCACAGGGGGCAGCATGGCCAAACATGGAAATACTGGCTCATTCTTTAGGTCTTTTATCGCTTTTGATGCTTTCAAAAGCGATCGTGTTAAAAGTCAATTTCACCTTCTTAGTAATTGCAAATGTACCAGAGCCAATACTGGAATTTATCAGTTATCGATTATCTGTAACTTCTGATACATTTTTGGGTGGTTTATTGGTTTATCTTTATCAAAGATAACTTTTCAATTATCTGTTATCGAAGTTAATTTTTTGGTTATCTGTGCCCACCACTGGTCCTCACTGACCATTCTGTTCTGGAAGAAATAAAAAACACAGACCTTCTGGATAAGGAAGAACCTGGTCAAGCTCCTCAGCTGCAGTTGGCTCTGGATCTTCATATTTATTGTGGACATTGAGTTTGAAAATTATTATAAAATCACCACAGGTGGAGAGTATAGAGTAGATACCGCTCATGACCTCCCTAGTGGCTGAAACATGTCACTGCACTAAGTCTTGAATCCACTGTTCTCTGATTGGCTACTCAAAAACAACAGAACTACCTGAAAATATAAACAAAAGCTACACTCTAGCACTGGGCGTGTGTACTGGCAACTTGACGGGCACCTCTGTTCACAGTACATCCTGCTTTTACCGTAAGGTGTGAAAAATGCACCAAAGGATTTGACAGGGTGGTTTACCTTAATGCACTGTGTGTAAACACACACATTGCCACACATAAGACATTCTGTAGCCTATAAACTATTGGTTTGTGTGCCTCATCCTACTCATGGGCTGCCAGTTTGACACCAGATCAAACCATGTGCATTATGTTTACACAACTGCATTCTATAATTATCTGAGGAATTTGTTCCTAATTGAGAATGCTATTGAATTTTATTTGTACATGGTGTCACTTGAATCACTCATAATCTTTCAGTCAGCAGGAGTGTAACGTAGTCGCTGAGTTTTCTCAGTTTTCTGTCTGAAGTCAGCTGGATCATATGTGTGGCTCAGATCCTAAATGAATCACTCCCTGAAGGCAACAGGTTTCATTTTGAGTGTTTCAAAGCACCGTTTTGAGGTCGCAAAGCAGCTTCCAAATCATGTTTGTTACGCTCAACTCTGTTTATGAAATCCAGCCATATCAGAGCTCAAACAGTTTCTGCATGAAGTATTTCAAGATGCAGCCATGCCACAATCTGCCCCCCCCCTTTTTTTTTTGTTTTAACAGGCTCTCCTCTGGGTACCCCAGAACCTCTGGTGCTTCTTAGTCCACCACGGTGCCTCACAGCCAATCGCACGCAACACGGAGTCCTCCTCACCTGGCTCCCGCCAGCCAACCACTCCTCGCCCATCGACCGTTACATCATGGAGTTTCGCCTCGGGGAGCGGTGGGAGGTTCTGGACGATCTGATCCCGTCCACTGAGACGGAACTCGTAGCCAGAGACCTCATTCAGGTCGGCACTGCGTGCACAGTTCATGTTTTTAACACGTTCCTCTGTTTGGATGTTAAATGGCACAAAGACTTTTACCTGAATGTTTGCTTGTTTGTTGGTTTATTTGCAAATTTACTCAAACGGTAATAGTCTGATTTTAAAGAAACAAAAAGATGAAAAAGGTGAAACTGGATTAGAATAGCAATGATTTAAATTTGAGGCATATCAGTATAAGGGCCCCTTCACACATAGTGCAGATTTGGTCGATTTGCGCATAAAGTGCGCATGAAGTGGGAATTGTGTGCAAAACGTGTATAATCGTAGCTGCCTCGTACACCTGTTGCTACAACTATTTGCGCACACCAGCGGTTGATGGTCGCGGGTGATGGTCTAGTGGTTAAGGTGTTGGGCTTGAGTCCAGAAGATCATGGGTTCAAATCCCTGCCTGACTGGAAAATCACTCAGGGCCCTTGGGCAAGGCCTTTAATCCCCTAGTTGCTCCCGGTGTGTAGTGAGCGCCTTGTATGGCATCGGGGTGAATGTGAGGCATAATTGTAAAGCACTTTGAGCGTCTGATGCAGATGGAAAAGCGCTATATAAATGCAGTCCATTTACCATATTCCCTTTGTTTTCTTTCCACTGGCTTTATGACAACATAAAGACTTGAATCCAGTTGTTCAGAGTAACACACTGCCTTCCTCTGCTGCAGATGGCAAATGTGCGCGCTCTCGGTGCACCTACTTGTTTCTGCACATTCTTCGCCGTATTCAGCGATCTGTGGAAAAGTAACCTTCATCCACTGGCTGCGAGGATTACAGTTTAATTTACTCTTTTTGTCAGCCTTTTTGTATTTCATCATGTCTTAATAAGAACTCAGCTTTAGATTACAGCTTGAAATAAAACTGGAAGAAAGGGCAGAAAAAAATAATACGCAAAGGAAACCATTTGCAGATCATGATATGCTCTCGATCACACAACAGAAGATCAGCAGAAGAGTCTTGATGACTTCTATTTATGGTTCACCTTCCGTCATTAATATTTATAGAACGCAGAATGAAAGGAAATTATTTTTTCACACACTGGCTGAAACATCTGCTTGGTGTCTGTCGTTGGCAGGAGTCGTGGTACGAGTTTCGAGTGATGGCTGTCATGGATGACCTGATTAGCGAGAGCAGCAATGTGGTGGGCGTGTCCAGCACAGGTCAGTCTCCTCACAGAAGACGCTCCGCAAAAAGGACGTGACACAAATTAAAGATTGGCCTTTTTTTTGTTTGTTTTTTGGTCAGATCCCTTCCCGCCTGCGGAGGTGGCTGATGAGGGGCTGGCACGGCCGGTGGTAGCGGGCGTAGTGGCAACAATCTGCTTTCTGGCAGCGGCTGTGCTGTTCAGCACCCTCGCTGCGTGCTTCGTCAATAAGCAACACCGTCGCAAACTCAAGCGCAAACCAGGTTGGGTTTCCCGTCTGATCCGATCGGATCCACTGGTTTGTTATTTTAACCATCAACCTCAGCATGTTTGACTTGGAAGAAAATAATGAATATGAGCACAAAGTGCAGATATTCAGCTCCACCTATGTCTAATATGTTTTATTCTCTCATTTAAAGCTGCAGTGTGGAGGTTTTATTGTGGTTTATTTAACAGAAATTGAATCTAGCATTCATCTGTTAATGAGCGGGTAATTAATGAATCAAATCAGTGAGCTTAGAATGAGCCCTTCCTATCTGCATGGGTGCAGGCCCCCTCATGGAGGCCGACGTTGATACAGTAGCCTAAAAGGGACATACGGTACTTAGTGTTTTACGTTTTTAAATAATTACATTTTTCAAATAATTAAACGTTGAGAGTTTATATGTATTTATATATAAATGCTATAGTGTGATTCTAGAGTCATAACCACTGCCCTCCTCAAAAACACACACACACAAGAATGCATGTGCACACACGCACATACAAAAGTCCAGAGTGAATGTGCACTACAAAAGTCACATCCCAAAACGTTCAGAGAAAAATGCAGTGTGGAATAAAAAATGCTATTGGTTTGAGCAGCAGCTGAAATGCTGCGACTGTCCGATGTAACGTGCAGTGTGCTTCAGGCGTAGCAAAACTCACCCAGAATACGATCTGAGCGTTCAGACCAAAAGAGATTTGCAGCTATTTGAGTCGCACTTCAAACCACCTACGACTGACGCTTGAAATGGATTTTGGGGAAAAAAATAATTTCATGCAGCTTTTGACTGTTCAGACTTAATATGGGATCAGATTCACTGGATTTTCACATGCATCAGGTCACTCCTGCTGTGTGCAGTTGAGCACCTTCAATGATGATGATTGTGTGTGTCTTTGTGTGTTTATACAGCTGTCTTTGTGAGGATAGTTGTGTGTTTAGTGAGGACCATTTTAAAGTGAAGGCATTTAGGCCGGTCATCACACGATTTTTAATGAAAAGGCTTCCACAGGCTGCAAAAATGCTCCTCTCAAAGTGATTCTTCAGAATCTAAGGTGACAACTTGACTTAGAGAGACATCTAGAGTTTAAATGCAGTATCAGTTTATTTCTAAGTATAGCAGAAGGGGTGGCCCTCGCTCTTAATGGGCATTTTCTCAGACCTCACTTTGGTGCCCATACAGAAAGGGGTGTGTGTGTGTGTGTGTGTGTGTGTGTGTGTGTGTGTGTGTGTGTGTGTGTGTGTGTGTGTGTGTGTGTGTGTGTGTGTGTGTGTGTGTGTGTGTGTGTGTGTGTGAGAGAGAGAGAGAGATGTCATTATAAGAAATGGGCATCTGCATGTAACAGAGCAAGAAATTCATTTTGTGAAGGGAAAACACCCAACGAACAAGCAAGAACTGAAGGCGGCTGCAGATGGAGCCTGTCGGAGCAAAACCAGGGCAAGAACTAAAAAACCCCTGACGGTGTCTGTGGGTTCCAGCTCAGGCATTCATTTACTGCCAAGGATTTACTAAAAGGGTTGAGCATGCACAGACTGTGCTGTGATTCCTGCACCATTCATATCCTTAAAGTTTAAACGTGCAGTTTGAGTCATTATTTGCTTCCACCTGCTGTTGTCAGACGGCAAAAATATGAAAAAGTCTTTGTGTGCTGCGACTTTTTTTTGTTGTTTTTTGGTGAGGAAACACTGAACTGAGATGTTTTTGTGTTCTCAGACCCTCCCTTATCTGTGACACACTTCAGGAAAAGCGTTGAGTCACCGTAAGTAAAGACGACACCAAGCCGCTTGTTTTGCACCGTGCATACATTTAGAAAATATACGTATTCTTACTTGCACGCCGTAACACAATAGTAAGAAAAAACTGAAGATGTAAAATTCCACGTATGTTGCAGCTTTGCATTCTCCTCTTAATCTTTTGTGGAACGTGCAGTAAGTATACGGGCTGAGGTGGTGAGGTGTTGGAGGAACACATACAGCAGTAACCTCTAGTGGATCACGTGCACATTAAGGAGTGTTCAAAGCAGCAAAGTCAGCATTTTAAACACATTACCCAGAGTGCCCCAGATGCAGTGTCTGTATTGATTTTTGTTCCATCCGTGTTCTTTAACCTCAAATTCTGTCTGCTTTCTGCATGATTCTTAGTGTTTAATGGTGCCAGTTGTGTTTATTGTTGAACATTTAGTGCACAGTATTGGCTCTGTGTGCGTATTTGTCTGTCTGTTAAAGTTGTGCACATGTACGACTGCATTTCTGTCTCAAAAGAAAACTCATTTGTGAAAATAATCTCTTTAAATCCCATTCCAGTGTTCAGGTCATCAAAGGAGGGCCCCGCCTCTTTTTTTCTTAAAGTCCAACTGAAAGATTTTTTTTTTTTAATTTGTCCTAAATCGTGATGATACAATGTAGAAATATCTTGTGACCTTTCAGAACAAAACAGTGCCTTGAAGGGCGAAATAAAGTTTATATGTGATATATATATATACACCATATTTTCCAGAGTATAAGTCTCTATTGTTTTGTTTTTTTTAGTAGTTTGAGAGGTCTTGAGACTTATACTCTGGTGTGACTTATACACCAAAATATCACACATTCAGTGTTAATAAGAATAACTGTAATGACTATTTATATAGAACTTTCACAAAAATCAAAGTGTGAAACAAAATAAGCTAATAAAAGAATAAATGCCAAAAATTCCAAATTCAAGATCTGATAATACAGAAAAAAAGTGTGACTTGTACTCCAGTGCGACTTATATATGGGTTATTCCTCTTCAAGAGGCATTTTTGTAACAGGTGCGACTTATACTCCGGAAATACGGTATATGTTACGTGATAACGTCCCCTGTTTTTGCATCAAGGAGTCAAAAGGCCATCAGTTCTTGTTTTCTGTAGATGGGGAACATCTTTGCGTGTAGCCAGTCAGGTCACAGCTAATTTATAACAGCTATACACAGCTAATTTCATTCAGTTGTTTAATTTTGTAGAAAAAAAGCAGATCACAGACATGACACAAAACTAAAGTCATTTCAAATGACAACTTTCTGGCTTTAAGAAACACTATAAGAAATCAAGAAAAAAAGATTGTGGCAGTCAGTAACGGTTACTTTTTTAGACCAAGCAGAGGAAAAAAATATGGAATCACTCAATTCTGAGGAAAAAATTATGGAATCACCCTGTAAATTTTCATCCCCCAAACTAACACCTGCATCAAATCAGATCTACTCGTTGACATTGACCCTATGCCATGACATTGACCCTATGTGTCTTTTTACAAGGAATGTTTTCGCAGTTTTTGCTCTATGGCAAGATGCATTATCATCTTGAAACATCCCCAAACATCCTTTCAATTGTCCAAAATATCAACGTAAACTTGTGCATTTATTGATGATGTAATGACAGCCATCTCCCCAGTGCCTTTACCTTACATGCAGCCCCATATCATCAATGACTGTGGAAATTTACATGTTCTCTTCAGGCAGTCATCATTATAAATCTCATTGGAACGGCACCAAACAAAAGTTCCAGCATCATCACCTTGCCCAATGCAGATTCGAGATTCATCACTGAATATGACTTTCATCCAGTCATCCACAGTCCACGAATGCTTTTCCTTAGCCCATTGTAACTTTGTTTTTTTTCTGTTTAGGTGTTAATGATGGCTTTCGTTTAGCTTTTCTGTATGTAAATCCCATTTCCTTTAGGCGGTTTCTTACAGTTCGGTCACAGACGTTGACTCCAGTTTCCTCCCATTCGTTCCTCATTTGTTTTGTTGTGCATTTTTCGATTTTTGAGACATATTGTTTTAAGTTTTCTGTCTTGACGCTTTGATGGCTTCCTTGGTCTACCAGTATGTTTGCCTTTAACAACCTTCCCATGTTGTTTGTATTTGGTCCAGAGTTTAGACACAGCTGACTGTGAATAACCAACATCTTTTGCAACATTGCATGATGATTTACTCTCTTTTAAGAGTTTGATAATCCTCTCCTTTGTTTCAATTGACATCTCTCGTGTTGGAGCCATGATTCATGTCAGTCCACTTGGTGCAACAGCTCTCCAAGGTGTGATCACTCCTTTTTAGATGCAGACTAACGAGCAGATCTGATATGATGCAGGTGTTAGTTTTGGGGATGAAAATTTACAGGGTGATTCCATAATTTTTTCCTCAGAATTGAGTGATTCCATATTTTTTTCCTCTGCTTGGTCTAAAAAAGTAACCGTTACTGACTGCCACAATCTTTTTTTCTTGATTTCTTATAGTGTTTCTTAAAACCAGAAAGTTGCCATTTGAAATGACTTTAGTTTTGTGTCATGTCTGTGATCTGCTTTTTTTCTACAAAATTAAACAACTGAATGAACATCCTCAGAGGCTGGTGATTCCATAATTTTTGCCAGGGGTTGTAGAGGGCAGACTTCTGTATAACACGTGTGCCACCATGGGGAGCTGTTTGCCATCACTGAATGGGGCAAGAAGTGCTGGCAAACAAACTGAAGACTGACTCGACAATAAAGCATTACATTCATATGTTGCAGTGAAATCATGAAAATAAATGAATTATTAGGACTTTTTTGGTTAGCGTACAGTAAGCCGTTAACCCTATGTCGTGGCACCGCATCCGTTTATCTCAAAAACTGTCTGATAACTTTTTTCTAATTTGGCAAGGGCATAAAATGGGTTATTGATATTGTTCCCGTCTAAAGTCATATTCGTAGATTCGTTTGTTTGGAAATGAAAGCCATTTTTATGCTGAAAGTAGCCATTTTGGGCACTCAAAGGCAATTTTCTCAAAAGCTGTCTGATAACTTTTTTCTAATTTGTCAGGGGCACAATGTGGGTCACTGACATATTTCATGTCAAAAAATTATAGTCATAGATTCGTTTGTAAATGGTGGCCATTTTTATGCCAGAAACAGCCAAATTGAACCGAATTTTCTCAAAAAGTGTCTGATTACTTTTCTTTAATTTAACAAGGGCACAATATTGATCATTGACATTGTTCCCATACCGAAATTACTGGCGTGGATTCGTTCATTTGGAAATGGAGCACATTTGTATGCTGAAAATGGCCATTTTGCCTTGGGCTTTGAGCTGGTAACCCACAGGGCCCTTGGCAATCTAGTTTATAAATGCATTTGATAAAAAAAAAAGTACCATGTATTGACAGTTTAGGGACTGAATGTTTTTGCATAGCTTTGAGCTGGGGTCACTTCCTGGAGCTCTGTGCAGTAAACCATGTAATAATATAACATATAAACATATAATATAGCAATATAATGTTTAAAAAGTCTGACTGTGTTTGTCAATCCATGTATCCCCCTCACATACATCATCTTAAATATGAAAAAAGAGGTGGATATTGAATATGCTGGAAAAATGTAAAAGAATATTTCTGCAGCTTTGCAGCATGCTGTTGTGTTTGCATTCATGCACTATGAGCTGTACGCTGCCGTGCGCTGTTATAAGGCATTTCCACAGCAACACAGAAGATGTACATACATTGAGCCAGATAAATGAAGTAGTACAACATTAAACAGGTAATGAAACCGGTTCAGTCAGTTTCAACATTGAGCTTTTTTCCCTGGAGAGGAAAAAAGTGTGATTAAGTCACACTGAATTCACAGTTGGACTTTGACACGTGATTTGGCATTAATGTCCATGATGTCAACTAGATTAATGTAATGCTAGATTGGACAAATACACTATTTTCAAGTGTTTGGGTCCCAACCCAGCCAATGGACCTTGAAAATGGACCTGTTAAACTCATCAGTAAGCATGTCATGTGTCCTGAAAATGTCGTCATCTCACAGCTGCTGCTTTGTAGCTTTACTAATAATTTATTGCATTTGTGACATTAGATATTAAATTAGTTTGATTTGACTCACAATGACAAAACTACAGCTCGTGGAGCCCTACCCATTTTACTAGACAGTGCAGAGATTGTGACTGCCCACTCACTCAGCTTCTACTGGGTTTGACCACGCCCATTCTACTGTTGCATATTAATTAGCTGCCCACCCAGAAGCTTGGAAGCTGAAGGAACTTTTCTAAAAAAATATACTGGAAATGATTATTATTACTATTATTATTATTAGTCATTTTCAACAGCAAAAACTATATCAGTACTTTTAAATATAATTATTTTTAATGTTTTTTTTTGTTTTGTTTTTTGTTTTTTTTTTTTCGAATTTCAGTTGGACTTTAAGTGGTCCAGGCAGGTCAGGGAGTCCACATTTAGTCCTTCCTTCACAGTTTTGGCATAGTCAAAGATAAATCAGACCCGTGTCATTTGTCTCCCATCGCAGGCCTCCTCTCACCCCCTTGCCAGGGGTAGAGCCCTGCTGGGACGAGCCTGCCAGGAGCAGTTTCTTGCTCCCTCCCGCCAGCCCCCTGTGAGTGCCTGCCTGCACCAGAACACAGCGTGCTGCACTGCACTGGCGTGGCTGCATGGTTAATGCACTGCATAAACTGTCAGTGACTGTCTGCATTCTTCTTGCTTATTTGCATGCACAGACTTCCATGCATCACAAACAGGTTACACTGGTTCTGCTGCATGCACAATGCTGTGTGTGTGTGTGTGTGTGTGTGTGTGTGTGTGTGTGTGTGTGTGTGTGTGTGTGTGTGTGTGTGTGTGTGTGTGTGTGTGTGTGTGTGTGTGTGTGTGTGTGTGTGTGTGTGAGAGAGAGAGAGAGAGTTCTGCATTCATTGATCTATGTGTTGACTATGCTGCTCCTGGTGTTCGCAGATGAGGCATGGTTGGGTGTCATCTGCTTTTCTCATATCAACATTTGGTGCAGCATATGGAAATTGGTCTCACGTCTCCTGAAGAAGACGTAGATTCACTAGGGCTACGATGCGGTTGTCATGGTTGCGGACTTAACTCTCCTCTCCTCCTGTCATTCTGGCTTGGCTCATTAGCCGCCGACTTATAAGGGAATGGCCACTGCATTAAACTGCTCATTATCATAATGCGGTTTATTATGGAAGCCTTGATAGAGTGCTTTGGCCTTGGAATGTGTTTAGTTTAGGAATGAAACTGCAACCTTGTCAGTTAATAACACAGCACCAGAATTTTTGTAAATATTTTGTGCAATTTCCTTTAAGGGTTTTCCCATCATTTTGATGTTTGAACCCCAAACATACAGGTGTCATATACGATATGTGAACGGCACTCACACACCTGCGACAACACACCATGTTGGGTATACACACTGTAAACAAACATGCAAGTTGTTGGAGGTACTTGTTTACATTGCAATGGCATCACAGCACTTGTTTAACAACAAGGTTGTTTCAGACTGTCACTTCCTGTTGCTAGTACAAACAGCAAATGTATGTTACATTTATAAATGTAGATCATCACAAACTGTCGTGGTGTTTAATACCTGTGACAGAATTAGAATAACATTGTTCTCATTTAGAATACATTGAACCAACAGTCACAAAGGTGTTGCCACTGGAAGCTGTTTTCTAAACGATTACAAGACGCTTTAAAATCGGTTTGTGGTATATTGCCCCCCATTTCCAAAAGGAGCCTTCCTCTAGCATCCCCCAATACACAACCAAGACTTGGTGTCAATCAGACGACGTTTTCTTTAGTTACTACGTGGAAACTAAAAGTTTACAGATGGATGCTCGAGCGGACTGCATGAAAACATAACCTACCCCCCAAACAACTTCATTGAGTGGAGTTATGAAAAGGAAAGTGTGGTGAAATTTTCCAAGGACACCATGTTTGATACCCCACATGGCAAGAGTGCTTAGCTCAAGCATTTCTTAATGGGCTGAAACCAATTTGTTGCAGCTGATAACTCAAAGAATGGTATGTGACTGTGTCGGTCTGCCCTGCTATGCCAGGGAGATAAAACCAGATGTAACATCTTCTAGCCTTGGGATTACCCTCAGAACAATGACTGATTCACTGCACTCACCTGTACTACTCCCTTGCAAAGAGAAATAAAATACACAAAAGCATTTTTTTCAATTTTGACAACAGTTTATCCATCAAAACGAGAAGACAAAAGGAACTTTAATCTACCCTTCATTCTCATATGACTTCATAATCAAAGTCATGAGAGGTGTGGTCCATCATGGTGAACAGTGTAAGTGCTTGATTGATTGATTGATCGATTAAGCATAGTTTCTCGTGGTACGGTGGTGTCGCAGTAGTGTTCTTGCCTCCCAAACAGAAAGTCTACGGTTCTAAGCCACCCATACCCTAATCTCCATGTACATCTGGAGTTGCATCAGGAAGGACATCCAGTATGAACTGATTGACAAACCACTATGCAGATCCATGTGATCTGTGTGATTTTAATCATGAACCGGAAAGACCAGAAGTCAACGACACCCAGGAAAGGCAGGTAAAACTGTTTTTACCTTCTCATTTTCAGTTTTATGGCTCAGAAAATGGCCTCTAGTAGGATAAAGTGTATGGTTTGGGTTCAAACATCAAAACACCCTATGTTGCCTGTTTAGTTTTGGAACCCTATTTGAGAAGTTAACCAAGCATTTTGTGTCTGCATTCTCTGTGTCAGATTATCATCAGGGAAGATAAGCCCAGAGAGTTCCCCTCCATCTCGGCCCCGCTCCCTTTCTTCAGAGGGTTCTCACGGTCCAGGCCTATATGTCAGAAAGCTGCCCAGCCCTCAGAGAGAAAAAGAGAAGGAGCTGTCCTTCTACAAGAAAACCAAGCGTGCCATAGCCAGCAAGAAATACAGCGTGTCCAAGCACGAGGCAGAAGTCACCACACCTATTGAGCTGATCAGCCGCGGTCCTGATGGCCGCTTTGTCATGGAGAGCAGCCCACTGCCCCGCAGGATCCAGGGATTCCCCTTCGCAGAGGAGTCTGACATGTACCCCGAGTTCCGGCAGTCGGACGAGGAGAACGACTTTGACCCTGGGCCTCTGCCGCCCATCATGCCCACGCTGCGGCCCCAGCTGTCCCCAACGTCCTCCAGCCTGGAATCAATGCAGCCCCCCACCTACAGCCCCCGCCTGCACAGGCCCATGGAAGGTATGAGCTTTGCAGAGGGCAGTGCACTTCATGCCTCGGGGCAAGCTCCGGCCTCCCGCTACAGGGGCTTTCCCCAGGGCCCATTCTATGGGTATCTAGGCAGCCGTGCTGAATCAGGGATTCCACCACCATTCTACATGCCTGACATCAGCCCGCGTAGCTCTGCTCTGTCCTCCCCTCCAGGCACCGCCGAGGGCCCATTTGGTTACCCCTCCATTCCTGAGGAGAGTGGAGAGATGGAGCACCATCAGTACACTGCCTCTCGTCATTCTCTGTCTCACACCCACAGCCCTCCTCCTCGCTCACCTGAAAGCTGGCAACCTCATGATTTACCCTTCTTAGGTTTAGAGGCTCCACGGTTTGTATATCCATCTCACCATCCTTTACATCATCCCCAGGACCTCCCTGACCCACCTCCATACCCTCCTCACTCTCTCCCACCCAGTCGCATGCACCTCCCTTCGCTAAAGGATCCAACAAGCCCTGGACTCCTGCAGCTGGAGGTTCCCGTGGCTCCCCCAGGCAGAGATAGACCTCCGGTTAGGCGTTTAACTATGCAACAGGCCCAGAGTCTTGGCCAGCTTAGACACACGTCCCACGGAGTGGGTGTACCAGTGTTGCCTTACCCTGACCCGGCAGCCCGTGCAGGGAGCCCAAGCACAGCCCCCAGTAGTAGCCCTCAGTCCTGGCTTAGCCCAAGGGCAGGGCGCCGGGCAGATCCCAGCCTACCCCCACTAGTACTCCAGCCCTCTCGCCTCTCTCCGCTCTCCCAAAGTCCTCTTAGCACCCAGCCAGGTTCCCCTGATATTCTAGTGCGCCCTCCGCCCCGCCCCAGCATCCTCCGCACCTCTCGGTCTCTGGAGATGCCCGAGATCACCCTGCAGCCCTCAGCTGCTGCCAGTTTCTCTCGGAGGTCCTCCCTGACCGCCTCTCCCACTCAGAGCCAGGGTACCAAGCAGCCCAGCCCGAGTTACCATGCCCACATGTCCTACGCATCTACTGCAGCCAGTTATCCCTCGCAGTCACCCTCTCCCCCTCCAGAGGGCAGGGATGTTTTCGGGCAGACGCCATCCCAGAGAAGGACAGAGGAGGAGATGCTACCCTCAGAGCCCTCTCAGCTCCAGATATCAGCCTCAGGGTAGGTGGTACATTCCTGTCCAGAATAGTCAAATAGATATTTAAAGGAGGAGACTTTTCTCCTTGTCAGCTCTCTTCCATATTGCTTCAGATTCACGTTATCTTTCCATTCAGGCTCAGTTAAGATGCATATTGTATTGTAATATGCAGAAAGCATGTAATTGCATTTGGCGCACATTCCATCAGTTAACCCTGATAGTAATTTTTAACAAATTGGTGGCATGTGAAAGATGATTTAGATTTTAAAATAATTCAGCAAATAAACAGATTTTTAGTGTAAAATCATATTTTTTTAAGTAGTATGGAAATCATTTTTTCACATATTGACTAGAGGAGGATTGAAAGTGAGACACTGTAGTTAGTCACTGTCACGTTCACTGTTATTAAAATGTTATTCTGTCCTTGATGAGAAATTTTTTTAACTTTGACAATCGAGGATTGAAGGAAATGAACACTTTTCATAATTGTTCAAGTGCAAAGCAGTGGCCCAAATCCTAGTTTTGAGCAGTATTGCATTGTTGTTTGTATGAATGAAAACAACGCCTCGGAAGCCCCGTTTTATACCTGAGAGAGTGTCTGTCTAACTGATATTTTGCCACTGTTAAGATTTAGATTTGTCAGTAGTTTCCCATGATAATGAAGAAAATGTACCAAGAAGTTGCCTTCATGGTCATCTTTAGGGTGCTGGTCACACTAGCATTTTGGCACATAGGGCCTGATTTACTAAAGTTCACTTTCAAGTTAATTTTATTTATATAGCACCAAATCACAACAATGCAGCCCCAAGGTGCTCCATATGAGCAAGGTCTAACCATACCAACCCCCTGAGCGACGCTACCTCACGGTAAGCCTCGCCAACCGAATTACCTACAGTAAAATAAATCGTGCAAACGATGGAATTGGGTTAGAATGGGAATAACCCCCTTGTGTCTGATGATTTGTGGACATCACTGGTAAAGCTCAATTTACAACTGTATGACCAGCATGAACGTCTGCAAATCATCAGACACAACAGGGTTATTCCCTAAATGTTTTGTTAAGAATAAACGCCTTCATGAATAACAGGTTGATCATAGTTGTGCGCTTTTTTTTCACTAAGTACAAAATACATTTTAGCACGACTCCTGATCATTCCTGTCATTGCATTGTACTTTAAAGTCACTTTCTCGTGAAGGCTTCCACTGACATAAAAATGTGTTTTTTGAATGTAAACTGCGTTATAGATTTGCGATGCACAGAACGAAAAGATAGAACCCCCAATCAAATTAGTTAATTAATGTTGTACTCATCTTGTGTCACGCTGTGACCGCATTGCGTGGGCAATACACACAATGCTCATTAGCTGGGATTTTAGGAAATCAGGTCCTTCATGTTCTGAGCAGTGTTCAATTAATTTCAGTGGAGTCCATGAATTATCTTGGATTTGTTCAAAGAAGAATGGTTTCCACCTGGCTGTCACCCAGTTTCTGGCAAAATTTGATGCGCCACTGCTCCAGTCGTTTCATCTTTTTCCTTGAAATGAAAATCCACCTAGTGCACTACACATGTCCTCACACAAAGGCTGCTTACCAGGAAATGATGCAATCGACAGGCGTGAAAACGTTCATGCATGCGCACGAAGGTTCAAGGTTTACTCATGCAAGCACACGTGATTCAAATCCATCAGGTTTTTGCAAAAAATGACCAAAAAAGGTCCGATACTTTTCTAACAGACCTCATATATCATACTAGTTAGCTGTGTAAAGCACCTTCCAGTCGAGTTTGGTGTCAACTGAATTCCCAAACTGGGTGAAACAGTTCTCACATCTGTCTGAGTTTGGTGCCGAGTTTTCTCGAGTATCAGCTCATCACAACTTGTTTGGGAAAGGTAGCAGAGTACTGGAAGGGCTCGAAATAGTATGTGCATGTGCTAGTTTGTGCACGTATTATTCGAGCGGTGCACATAATTTTATACTGCACTTGCACTGGTGCGAGTAACTTTATCCAAGTTTTATTAACTATAAGCACCAGTAAAATGAACCAATAAATGAATAAATAAATAAATAATAAATGTGTTGTCTTCGTCTTTCCTGCGTTTTATGACTCAGACACACGGAGCAAGTTGCTGTGCTCTATTTGTTGTGTTCGCACGCACACATGTAAACATTCATTCATTCATCTTCTATTGCTTAGTCCAATTAAGGGTCGCGGGGGGCTGGAGCCTATCCCAGCAGTCATAGAGCGCGAGGCGGGGTACACCCAGGTAAGGACGCCAGTCTGTCGCAGGGCCACAAACAGACAAACAAGCACAGACACACCCACACACACATCTACGGACAATTTTTAAAGACTCCAATCCACCTAACCCGCATGTCTTTGGATGTGGGAGGAAACCGAAGCACCCGGAGGAAACCCACGCACACACGGGGAAAACATGCAAACTCCACACAGAAAGGCCACGGGAATTGAACCCACGACCTTCTCGCTGTGAGGCAACAGTGCTAACCACTAATCCACCGTGCTGCCCACATGTAAACAAAGAAAAGAAAAAAACTGGCTGGCTGCAGTTCCTCTCTCTCTTTGCCCTCAAACTGTCATCATTGTGTTATAAACCAGTTACCATTTATTTTATTATACATCTGTGTAGTTAATAAAATTATCTTCATGGACGATTAGTTCGCGCGCGCACGTGCAAAAAAAAGTGGCTGCCGCTGCGGTTCCTTTACGGAACCCAGGAGACGTCACTTAAAGTGATATTTTTTCTATGCCCATGATAATTTGTGCGCACGTTTTCCTTTAATTGAGCACACAAATTAATAACACGTGCTGTCAAATTACTAAAACATGCGCACGTTTTCCTTTAATCGAGCCCTCGAATTAATAAAATGTGCACACGTTTTCCTTTAATTGAGCCCTAGAATTAATAAAACGTGTGCACATTTTCCTTTCGTTCAAAATGAACTTCATAATATGACCTAAATTGTCATCCTCATGACGCTTCGACCTCAGCATCCTTTTTAATGTGCTTAAACTCCAGATGATGCCATGCTGGGCAGCTGGAGTTCTCTGTATGTCCTTGTGCGCCCAAACCATGATGATATACCCTGACCAGATCCATTTCTAATGGGGAAATGTATTACACTGTCTCCTGGTTTGTTGACTAATAGTCAGCATTTATGTGTCAAGACAATATTGAGTGCACGTTTTTCAAATTGTGGCCATCTTTTAGATCATGCCCTTGTCTTACTCAAACGATGCTTAAAAGAAGCGCACAATATCATAAAACGAGCGCACAATATAATAAAACGTGCGCACGATATAATAAAACGTGTGCACATTCTCTCCACATGCAAAACATTTTGCGATGACACTTCCAGGGCTCCGTAGTTCCTCGCTCTCTCTCCCCTAAAACTCTGTCATAATTGTGTTATAAACCAGTCACCATTTGTTTTATTATACATCTGTGTAATTAATAAATAAAATAATCTTCACGGACGATTCATTCGCGCGCGCACGAGAGAAAAAAAAAACTGAGGGGAGAGCAGCGGCAAACTCTCCCCCGAGAGGAATTAAGAGTCTGATACATCAGAGGAGGAGTTGTAAGGTTGATATAAGACTGACTTTTGGTTGTGCAAGTAACTTTTTTTGGTGCAAGTAATTTTTTTGTTACTAGCACCAGTGCAAGTAGGTTAAAAAATGTATTTTGACCCCTGACTGGACATATAGGAACTGGACAAGACGTTGCACTAAGCATACCCCAAAAGTATCCTGAGTTGAGTACATGTTAAGTTAGCTCAAAGTTTGACTGAGTTCTCAAAAGTTTTGAACGTCTTCAAAACTAGCATGACTTTAATAGACCTTTTTCAAATAGTTCACAGTTGTATACAAGTTGTGCAGAGTTGCTATTCGGGGAAAACCCCTGAGAGCTGTTTTACTGTACATGATCCAGTTTTGCACAATCCCTTTCAAATGACATAAACTGTTCCAAAGACAGTTTCACTTTAGTTTGCAGTTAGTGGACAGTACAGAAACTGAACCAATTGGCAAGCTAGCTAGCCCAGTCTGGTATCTTCTGTGGTTAGTTAAGCAAGCTGTTTTAGCTAAATAGTGTATAACTGGTTGCTTGTGAATACAGTTTGTAATTATTGGGTAATTTAAGATGTAAGAAGAACTGGTTTTACTGAGTAGTTAACATTGCAGTTGCAATTTTATATCATGTCACATCGCTTGACGACAGATTTGCCAATGCCTAGTGTGACCAGTGGCTAACAGTTTACTGTTTAGAGAACAGTTATGTTTCAGTTTGATTTTGCTGTATATTGTATAAAGTTAAAACACAATTCTGTAAGAAAATATAGTTATCAAATCTGATTACTTTATGATGATTTTTGAGTCGTCAGCCCAAAAAATTCTCAGACACAAGACAGAATATTTCTGAAATACTCTTTGAAATGCACATACTTTGATGCCATATATTAGTTCTGCACTGCACTCATTCCTACGCCCCCCTCACACCCACGCCAGCTATCCTAGAAGCTACAGCAAAGCTGTAGCGTGCTGCTAACGCCGGAAAGGTAACAGGTAGGGCTGCTGCTTTATAGAGGGTAAGGGTCTTACCTCATTTGTTTTTGATTGATCTCAGCTATCTGGGCAGCGTTGTGACCCGGTCCCCTACGCCGCAATAGGTAAGGGTCGGACCCATGTCTGAGAGGGGAGGGGTCAGCAGGGGGAGGGCTCTAATCACTCTCTTCTTTAAAGGGGAATCGCTTTGTGCTTCTGTGCATGATTCAAGTGATGTACTACTAATGGTAATAACTGCAAGATGATGGTAATAACTTCAGTATAATGCTAATAACTGCAGTATAATGCTAATGACAGCAGTATAATGTAATAGCTGCAGTATAATGGTCAGAACTGCAGGATAATGATAATAACTGCAGTATAATGGTAATTACTCCAGTTTAATGACAATAACTGAAGGATAATGGTAACAACTGTACTGTAGGCTGTGGTTTTTGCAGTGTGGAGTTAACATTTGAGTTTGTCTTGTTAAATATGGACATTTTTCCTGCAAAGGAAAAAAAAGCCTTGAATCAGTAGAGGACACACCTGAATGATAATCTGAAGTATTCCCCTTTAAAGTTTTGTTCCATGTGCAAAATGCCATGCATGCATTCTCTAAACTTCTCTCTTTGACCAAACAAATAACAATTTTTCAAACTAAATTCTTTGTCACATTTGTTGTCCTAAGTGCTTTTGTTTTTTCTGTCATGTGACTGTTCTTAATGGCCATTACCTCTTCCTGTCATGTGACTGTTCTTTAACGGCATTTCCTCTTCCTGCCATCTCCTCCCGTCAGCATGGTGAAGCCTCTGTATGCAGTGTTCATGTTTATCAAAGTGTGCTGTACAGTGTTTATGTCTTTGCAAATATATTAATACACTGCTGTTATTATTGGGGGTGTAGCGGCGCTTTGTGGTGAGGCTGAAAAATGATGCTCAATAACCACGTACAGCCAGGTCCGCAAGTATTTGGACGTTGTGGCAGCCAACAGGTTCACAACAACAGTCACTGTCCAAATACGTATGGACCTGACTGCATATCAAACATTGACTTCATGTTGAAGGTATACAATACTGTGCAAAAGTTGTAGGCATCACATTTGGAACATTCCTAAAGCCCACTAAAATGAAATGTGAGATTTTGTTCCATTTCATGATATTGAGTTAAAAACCTCATTAAAACAACACTTGATTTCTTTGCTGTGTACATATTTGTGCTGCCTTCTGCATGACAACACAAAGACAGCTGCTTTGCAAAAATTAAATAATTTTTAAAGCGTGCTTAAATGCGACCTCATTTTCTTACCAATTGCAGGAGGTCCTTTTATCCTTGAAAAGTTGAAAAATGGCCAAACATTTGACTGCGTTTACACTGAATTTTGAATGTACTATGATAAGGAGGTGGTGGTGTAACGGCTTGCACGTTGGACCTGGACTCCAGCAATTCGGGTTTGCTTCCCGATTGCAGCCACGCTCCCTACTGGCACTCTTGACAACAGTGCTGGGGAGGAGTGAGAGACACGTGCCATGGGCCCTTCTGGAAATAAGTCCTTCATTGAGACTTTCGTTGGTTACCCACGTTAAATAAGAGAACCTCAACCTCAAGCAACAGGTTTGTCATTGTGCCCCACAGCAGCCTGCACTAAAAGTTCTTGAAATGGAGCAATATCTCCACCTTGTGGACATTTACATTAATGCAAGTACAATAGAATTCTGCTAAGAGATCCAGTAGTGGATTATCAGTATGTCATTATTTTTAAAAATTTTGGGGACATTAAATACTGTATGTCTAAAACTTTGCACTGTAGCATAGGTTGTGGTGAGATTTCCCTGTAAATCTCAGTGTGTGAGATGTTGTGCAGCTTCAAGTGAAGCATTGAGGTCAGCAGTAACTCCTGCAACAATGTCAGTAACAGTGATGTCGTGTTGGAATCGTCAATAAATAAAAGAACCTGGTCTTTTAGAAGCAAATAAAACAAAGATACTAGAGCTACGCAGAGATACTCGAGCTACGCACATGGCCAAAATGTTGTATCTGAAGCTCCCTCACAATGTAAGTGATACTTCCCCTTCTTAGTCTCACTCAGTAACTGCTCGTTTAATACAAAGTCATTCCAGCAGTACACAAAGATCCTCCCCAGAAACCTAGTACCAAAGCCATATCGTCATCATCTTAGGTCACTGGTTAGCGTCCATGTCTCACAATCATACAGCAAGACAGGCAGTACCAGGACCATAAAGACTTGGACCTTCTTTTACCTGCAAAGATATCGCATCACCAAACACCTCTGCCCAGTGACTCAATAAGATCTTAGCAGGCGCCTCTCAAGCTCAAACGCCAAGGACCTTAAGACATAAATGTCACTGCAGAGATAAGTGAATGTCTCCATAAGGTCAACATTTTCACCACATGCAGTTGCACCTTTGAGTCCAGGAAGTCATTTAAAGCCTGGATCTTAGTCTTGATCCAGGACCATTTCAAGCCCAGACACTCTGATTCCTCACTCAGCTTCTCAAGCAGTGCAATCAGAGTATCCATTGATTCTGCAAAGATCACAGCATCGTCCACAAAGATCACAGCGTTGTCCGCTAAGTCAAGGTCAGTTGACCTTTTCTCGCCAACAAAAGCACCTGTGTTTCTGGTTTCTACAATGCTACCCAACACCCAGTCCATGTAAGCATTAAACAGTGTAGGACCCAGAACACATCCCTGAGGAACACCAGTTTTTGTAGAGAACTCACAGTATTTCCAAAAAAAAAAATCAACACAGGCTGTGAAGAAGCACTGTTGATTTTCACGCTTGCCTTCTATGAGTCCTCACAGGGCACCATTTTCCAAATGCTGGGCTGCTAGCCATAGATGGAGAGCTGCTGATAAACCGTCACACCCTCTAAAGTCATGTTATTGTACATTGAAAAAACCAAATATGACTTAAATATGTTCATTGTTTGCACATGATCAGAATGCATTCAAAACAACATTTTCTTATGTATCTCAATTAGAAACACTAAGAAGTGAAACATAAGCTCACTGTTAACTTTCATGGAAGAACAAACAAGTCAGTCGACTATTGAATTTGTCAACAAGTATTTTGATAATTGATTAATTGTTTGAGAATCATTGAAAAATGACAAAGTCTCTGAGTTTAGCATCGTAAATGTGAATACTTTCTGGTTGGATTTGACATTTTTCACCATTGAGCAGTGAGCACTTTGAGGTAAAGTTCAGTGTTAACTATGTTGGGCTTGCACCGGTATCGGCGTCGGTGCAGATGGTGAAGCCTGTGTGTCTGCAAAGGATCAGGTGACCCGTTTGAGGGCGTACTCAGTCTGCACCCAATGATGGGTGCAGACTGAGTACGCCCATCGTGCGTACTCATTGTCGTGCACTCCCTCAGTGGGATTAATAATCAGAGCGTAAAAAAAAAAAAATCCTGCAGAATTCATTTTATGTCGGTCAGTCGTGGTCGGTGCGTGGCGTCTGTGTGTAATGTTGAGCTGACTGTGTCGTTACACCCCTAATAATTAAAGGCTGTATTTAACACGCTGTTAGCTCTGCACACTGTAGATGTGAAGATGATGTTTTCTGTGCAGGACCTGTTCTTTTTTGTTGTTGTTTTTCCTCTCAGATTTGTGTGTCTCACTCTCTCTGTGCTAACGGCTCTCAGTCTCTCTCTCCACAGTGACAAATGATGGACAACAGCTCCAAAGTTTTTATTTCTTTGTGTCTTTTGAAACAAATTGGGCACAACTCCACTCCATCACAACCTGATTTTAAACAGGTGTTTCTCAGGTTAAAGTTGGAGTCCCGTTTGATTATTATTTTATTTTGAACCATTTAACTCAAAAAGAACTTTGTTCAGCACTGCAATAATTTTGTTCCTTGGTATTTACATAAAGAATTTAGAATCTTATGTCTTAAATATGATTTTTTAAAAAATCACCTTGTATGGAAATGGTTTTGAATGTTGACCCATGTGGGTCAAATATTGTGATAAAGACGTCATGATGCACTTCATGCAGCAACGACAAAGCTTCATGGTGAAACAGAGAAGAGTTCCCTTTTAGCTGCACTGGATTTGATCTGTGTTTTTATCATCTTTCTCTGTTCCGCTCCACCATGAAGCTGTCGAACCGCTGGTGTGACAGATTAAAGCCGCACTGTGCACGGTTCCTGTAGCGCCTTCGGAGCTGTCACTGGGGTCTTGGTGGCTTCCCTCACTTGACTCCTTCTTGTGAAGCCACCGAGGTTTTGAGAACTGCCAGCTGCAGACAGATTTACCAAACAGTACCACACTGTTTGTATTTCTTAATATTGATGTAAATGAAGTCGAAGACATATTCAGAGACTTAGGAATGTTCATGTATCCATCCCATTATGTGTCTAAAGAAAACTGGCTGGCTGTAAAAGTGACTTAGATTTTATTATTATTATTATTATTATTATTATTAAATACTGTATTCTGATTATACATGATTCATTCATTTACATTAATTTTTTAGTATTTTTACAGTTCTGTACTTAAAAATTTGGGATGCCAAAAATTCTCACCAGAACTGTAGCCAATATTTTCACCAAATCCATTGCTTCTTTGTCTCTTTCTTGCCTGCTGGGTCCGAGTGCCGAGGGTCTCGGTCTCTCTCTCTCTCTCTCTCTCTCTCTCTCTCTCCTCTCTCTCTCTCTCTCTCTCTCTCTCCTCTCTCTCTCTCTCTCTCTCTCTCTCTCTCTCGCTTTCTCTTCTCGTTTGACTTTCTTCACTTAATTTTTTTATTTCATTCTTTCTTTTTCCCTTTCCCTTTGCTTTTTCTTTTTGTTTTTTCTTTCCTTCGTGTTTTAGTTTCTTTATTTTGTTCCTGCTTTCTTTTTCCTTTCCCTTTGCTCATTTCCTTCCTTTTGTTTTTTCCATCTTTTTCCTTCCTTCTCTACTGTCTTTCCTTTGTCCTTTCATTTTTCTTTCTTTCTTTCTTTGTCTCCTTCCCTCTTTGCTTTCTTTGCTTCATCTGCGTTTCTTTGCTTTTTTCTTTCTCTTTGCCTTTTCCTTCCTTCTTTACATTATTTACTTATTTATTCCTTCCCTTCTTTTGTTCTGCTACCTTTTTTGTTCTTTCATTCTTTTATTCTTTTTTCTTTCTTTCCTTCTTTTTTCCTTTATTATTTTTCTGTTCTTTCTCTCCTCCTCTCTTGTACTTTTTACTACATAGCGTTTATTCCTTCCTTTCTCTTTGCTTCTTTCCTTCCTTCTTTACTTTCTTTCTTCCCCTTTTTCTTTTTCCTTCCTTCTGTTTTCCTTCCTTCTTTCATTATTTCTTTCTTTTCTTACTTTCCATTTCCTTCACTTTCTTTCTCTTTTATTTCTATCTTTTCTTACCTTCATTCTTTACTTCCTTTCTTTCGTTATTGCTTTACTTTCATTCCTTCTTTCTTTTCTATCTTTTTTCATCCAGAAATCATCTTGTTGAAAACGATAAACGTGCACGTGTTCCATCACATTACGATAAACCCACCTGGGCGTATCGGTGAATGCATCGCTCTGTCTTTGAGAAAAGGAAGAATGGTGACACTTTAAGTATTAATGCACAACAATGTCCACTCTTCCTGTCTCCTCCTTTAGGGGGCCTCTAGGTGCGTCTAGTGATCCTGCCGGGTCTGAGAGTTTACCAGCACTGCTACACCACTGCATTAGTAAAGCCAAAGGAGCAGCTGCCAACAACAATAACAACAAAGCTTCCAGAAGGAGAACAGGTCAGTTAGAGGATCAGAGCAACCAAAACCACCCACTGCCGGAAAGTATGTTAGCGACGTAGAGAGAGTAGAGCTCACATGGCTGCTGTCACTTATTGCTGTTTTTAGGATTCCTTTCAAAACTGGCAATGTCGCAGTTTTTCAGGCTTGGGGTTTATATACGAGGTCTGTTAGAAAAGTATCCGACCTTTTTATTTTTTTCAAAAACCATATGGATTTGAATCACATGTGATTGCATCAGCCAAGCTTGAACCTTCGTGCGCATGTGTGAGTTTTTTCACGCCTGTCGGATGCGTCATTTGCCTGTGAGCAGGCTTTGTGTGAGCACTGGTCCACCCCTCTCGTCGGATTTTTATTGCGAATAAATGTCTGAATGATTTGGAGCTTTGCTGCATCAATTTTTTCCAGAAACTGTGAGAGACCTCCAGGTGGACACCATTCGGAAAATTCAGATGGCTTTCAGGGACGATTTTATGGGGATTATACAGATTAAGGAGTGATCCAGCCAGTTTAAACACAGCCCACAGCTGCTGAGAGCGCGCCGCGCTCCGAGCGCCGATTGACAGGCTCAAACCCCGCTGAAACAACCAGATCATTTCCAACGTGAAGGCTTTGTTGATCCGGGACGTCGTCTGACTTCCACAAAAATGGCAGGAGATGTGGACATCAGTACTTTTTCGGCACATTCCACTGTTACAGGAGTTTTTTTCATGGAAAGAAAAGTGGACGGATGCGCCACGGAGCCGCTCATGGCGCGGCACAAAACCACCTCCGTGTTGGTCTCAAAGGACGGCTTTCAGATGGCTTTCAGACGGCTGTCGGTGGGTTTTCAGTCGTGTAACTAACCGAGAAATTGTGGATGAGCCTGGACATGCCAGAACATGTCCTGTGAGGCTTCATCACGGTGTTGCTTTGCGCCATGCGGCTCCACCGCGACGCGCGGAATTCCTCTGCACGTCTGTCTCAATGTGCCGAAAAAGTGCAGATGTCCACGTCTTCCGCAATTCCTGTGCTAGTCAGAGGACATCCCGGATAAAACACAGCGTCCAGTTTGGAAATTAACGGCACATTCCACTGTTACAGGAGTTTTTGTCATGGAAAGAGGAGCGGAGGAATTCCGCGCGTCGGGACGGAGCCGCATGGCGCAAAGCAACACCGTGATGAAGCCTCACAGGACATGTTCTGGCATGTTTCCTGTGAACACCTAGTGACTCTCACACCTCCATTTCATCCCTGTCTTATTTAAGTTTAATGACAGTTTGTTTCGGTCAAACCATATTTTCAGTTTGTTAATTTCTTCAGTGATTTCCTCCAGAACTATCTGCCAAACTAGAAAACTGCTGCATCCTAGTAAGAGCAGAATACTACTGGAATGAATCTGAATAAGGAAACTTGTTTTTTTTTTCTCACCTAAATGGATGCTGCACTCAATCCAGTTTATCGTCTGGAATAGTCCCAGATTGCATTTCAGAGCTTCTAGAATTGAAACATTTTCGTCTGGGTGGTGTTGGGGGATAATTTTGGGTTTCAGCTTTTTTGTTTTTCACCACTTTCATCCCTGAATATGTCAATCGTGAGTCACTATTGTGCGGATTAAAGTTACTAACTGGGACTTCTGTCGTTGCGAGAAAGAAACGAGAATCGTCCTCCGTTCTGTTCACACAGCTCCAAACACTGCGCGGCTCTCTGCCGAGTCAAATTAGAACAATAGAGTCCAGTCGGAATTAATAACTTCAAAGCGAAACACAATTTTGTTTATTTTTATTTATGTCCAGAGATCAAGGATACAGTGACTAATTTCATATTTATTTACTTTAAGACTCAAGGAAATACATAGAAAACCTGTAAAGCCTACTTTTAGTACAAAATTCACGAGGTATCAATAAGGTAATCGATAAGGAATCTGATCGATAAACAGAATCGATAAATGGCATCGATATCGATAAAATCAATACCCATCCCTATATATATATATATATATATATATATATATATATATATATATATATAATCCACCAGGTGGAGATATTGCTCCATTTCAAGAACCTTCACACATGACAATGGCAACCTGTTGCTTATAGTAGTAGATATACTACTATAAGATGGGCAACGCGGTGGATTAGTGGTTAGCACTGTTGCCTCACAGCAAGAAGGTCATGGGATCGATTCCCACCTATGGACTTTCTGTGTGGAGTTTGTATGTTCTCCCTGTGTTTGCTCTGGTTTCCTCCCACATTTAAAGACATGCAGGTTAGGTGAATTGGAAATTTTAGAATTGTCCATGTCTCCCTTGCAAAAGAGGTCTCGATCTCAATGGGACTAACCCGGTTAAATAAAAGTTAAATTATAAATATATACAGTATATATGTATGTGTGTGTGTGTGTGTGTGTGTGTATTACTAAAATGCTCAAATGAAATGAAAGTGTATCGAATGTCCGCATCCTGTCTTATATCCGGTCCTTAATTACTCTGTGCTGCTTGTAGGTGTGTCTCCCTCTCAGACCCAGCAGCAATCTCAGACACCCCGAGAGGGAGAGGATCTCCACAGAAAGAGGAAGAAGCAAAACAAGAAGAACCCTTATCTGTACTTGACCTCTTTCCTGCGTGGCAGGCGGTCCAAGGAGGACCAGACAGGCATTCTGACCAGTGCGGACTCTGAGGTCCCAAACTATGGGACTCTATGCTGACCCCTCTGCCCGCCGCTATCACTGACAAGCCAAGCCATTGGACTCGACGAAACTGACCCCTGAAGCCCACCGCGCCCGCCCCTCTGAGCTAATACATTTGTTATAATCTCTCCAGCTCATCAGTGTGTGGGAGGGAAGAACTTCAAACTGAATTTCCAGCGTTGGAAATCTTATTTGAAGATAAGAACAGCAACTTTTCCGAATCGCCGCCTCAGCTCATCTCTGAGGAATTTCACTTGAAAATATATAATGTATATAAATGGTAAAACAAGGGAATTAAGTTTCCTGATACAGTAATAAAAAAGTGTTGGTTGCGTATGTCACAACACGGTAATGTTTTCACTCACTGGTCGTTGAGGGATCCATATTTTCACTCATGCAGTGGACTGTTAATCTAATCCCGGTGCGTCCTTGGACCAGGACAGGACTCGACTTTTCCTACAACACAAATAGTGTCAGTATTTAACACAGGGTTCTTACCACTGAGTATACCTCAAAGTAAACGCAGAGTTGCTGTAATTCTTGTGGTATACTGTACGTACTTGACCTTTTTAACTTATAGAACGTGGATAAAAAGGTTTATATCTGAACACACTCACTGAAACGGATGATACGACCGAACTTGAGTGCTTACGTGGAAACCTTTTATTGACAGCTGGCATTACGTCTTTATTTTGATTTGCTGTCCAATTGCCAACCATTAGAAAAGTGTCTTAATTTTCATGCTCAGCAGCTCAGTGAGTTTTGCACCGGTCATTGTAGCGCTGCATCCGGACTCCTGAGAACGATCAAAATGATTTGGGACTTAGACACTGAACAGGTTTTGGACTGGTAGGAACAGGGTGATGAATTGTGAGATGTACTGTACTTTGTATTTTCATTCTTAAGGAATCATTTGTAAAATGTGGCACATCTCTAGGTGCCTTTTTTTTTTTTTTTTTTTTTTTTGCCTTTTTCGCTCTTGATTTTCTAAAATAAGAGTCAACTGCCTTTTCCTTTGCCTTCTCATATTTGTGTCGTGGGGAAGTGAGACACTCCGGTGTAATGTGTGTGTTTTTACTTTTACTGCCAAGGACACACAAGACAAAAATGCGATAACAAATGCATTTTTTTATTTATTTATTTTTTTGTATATATATTTTAAATGGTACTTGCTTCAGTTGTGTTGATTCAAGTCACATGACAGAACCGTGGTACCATGAAAATAATCACTGCTGTGATATGGGGACTTAAATAGGAAGGCAAACAAACCAATATTTAACAGGGCTTTCATTAGAGTGCATACCTCCGCCAAGGCCCACACTAAAAAAAAAAAAAAAAACAACAAAAAAAACCCCAAAACATAATTGATTTGCTTCAGTTGGTAGCACTCCAATGAATGAAGTTCATCCAAATTAATAGACTGGCGCAAATATTCCTTATGTTAATTTGAATCAACTTAATTCACTGGAGTCCATTTCAAGCATTTAATTATGTTGGCCCAACAATTCTCTCAATTTTATTTATTTATTTATTTTAACTCCGAAACACCCTGTCTGACAAACATTAAAAAAAAAAAAATTTGACACCCCCCCTTCTTTATCCTTTTGCTTTCTTTGTCTTGGGAGACAGAATCTATTCAGGTTTTGTGAAAAACAAATAAGACATTTTGGAGGTGGGGGGTCATAATACACCATATTTTGCAATTTAAAAAACATTTACTCAACATATTTTCCAATAATATTAGACACCTTATTTTGAAAAAAATTTTTTAAATTTCTTACTCTCGACCAGCTCTAATATTTTCACTTAATACTGTGAACAATTATCATTATTATTATTTCTAGCTCCTCTCCTTTGTATAAATCCACCTCACACTATCACACATATTTATTTACATAACACCATTTCATGAAGTTGAACAAAATATATAAAATATAAAATATATGTTTTGGAATTTCCTGAATTTTTATCCAAGTCAACATTAAAATATAATGTTACTATTCCAAACAAGATTCTTACCGCCCCAACAAAAAAAATTATGGACGTTTTAAAGTGGTTATTTAGTTAAAAGTTTTACTCAAAAAATATAATAGGATTTCTTCTTTCTTCCTTCTTTTTTCTTGGCTCACCATTTTTTTTTAAGTTTGAATAAAAATCAGATTCTCCTTAAATTTTTTTCAATTATTAGTTACATCTTTGTTCCTTACCCGTTTTTGTTAGATTTCCTCCAAAATGTAATTGTTCCTATTCTGGTTTTGTGAAAATCCATGCATTAGCTGTTGAATAATTTTAAATACCTGTCAGACGTGGGTAAGGAGAATCTCTGGAGGGACACTCATTCGAGTGTATCCCTCCATCATGTTTTGTGTAAAACCATCCAAACATAACTTCCTTGGCAGAGGTAAAAGACAAGTACTAACTCTGCGACGTTTTTCATGCAGCAAGAAAGTGATTTCCTGTTCCTCTGTAATTTATGATCACAGATCTTTTGACCGGGTAGAATGCTGTTAACTTTAAGCAATTCCAACAAGGGCCACCCTGAGTGTTTATTCTTCAACTACTGTATATTACTTGATAGTTACTTCTCTGTATGTTAATTTGTGACACTAACCGATAATGAATGTATGTTTTGCTGTACAGGAAATGAATGTGCCGATGTCGCAGTACATTGAATGATGCATTACACTGTTTAAAGTGCGGCTGTGGTCAGAAAGATGAGCAGCCGGCAGCTTAAGTCCAAATTGTTTGACTTCTCGGTGTTGTTCCTCTACGGAATGTGTCACCAGTGGGTCCACACATCTTTTTTATTCCAACGGCTACAAATACACTACATCATTCTTGCAGATTTTTTATTATTATTATTACTGATGGTAGTTCAATCATTCAAAGACATATCAACAAGATTTCAGTCTACCTAAAAAGCAAACACATAAATCACCGCATTGTCCGCTTACCCTAAAATTTCAAACTCCAGTGAGAAAGTGACAATTGCCTGAAATTGAGTTGCTTGAAATGGATGCGCTCATTCTATTTAAAGAATTGGTTTCCTGTAAGATATTAGGGTGAAAAAAAATCTATATTTGTTATGTACTGTACATGCTGTGTATTGTATTTGTAAAGATAAACCGTGTTTTACACAAAGACGTTCTTGTGAAAAGACGAGAGGGTTCCACGGAAAAATTAGATTCTATATAAAAGTATTTGCTTACAGTACGTACGGCTTTAAGTGGATAATGTTTTTAAAACATTTTAAGGTGCCTCATTTGTTATAATTTAGACGTTATTTTACCTGAGAAGAAGGGAAAAAACCCCCGTAATGTTAGTACCGTACGATGTATTACTACAATAGCCTGCTGGCTGCACAAGTTGAGTAGTATTTTCTCTGATGTATAGTATGTGAATGCCCATTTGGAAAGCTTTAGAAGCAGAGTGTGTTGCCCTCTAATATTGCTGAAACAAATACTAATACTGTATTTTGCCCGTTCATGAGCACACGTGTTGATTCACTCCAGATCTCTTGCCTTCAGGTGTCCAAAGCAAATAATCTGAAGGAAACATTTTTCTATGACATGCTGTAGTCATGTACAGTACGTGCTGTGGAGGAAACTGTGTTTACATAAGTTTGATAAAAGTGTTTTAGGGCCTAGTTGCTTTGAACATTACGACATGGTGCTATGTTTAACTTTGTGGTGCTGTAGAATAGAGGTCTAGAAATTTTCCTTTTTTCACGAGCAACTTTTCAGCCCATTGTGTTTTGGAAAACATAACTATCTCCGGTGGACGCTGGGTCCTTATCATAACAGTATCATGGTGTGACGACAGTGGTAGAAAATACAGAAAATGGAATTTTCTGTAGTAGAGAATTTTCCAGTAGTAGAGACTTGTGATACTACATTCAGATGAACTGGAGATGACCTGTTTCTATAACCTGTTTTGAATGTCTGTTTGTGCTTCCAAGGTACCCTCTCTATATTTGTGACGATAACCAGAATATTTACCCAACATAAAGGACAAGCGTAACTGTCACAACCAGTAATCTGATTAAGAGTAGTACTAGAACACGTGATTGGACATTGGGTAGAGTCCTGCATGGGCCTAGTTTTTCAAACCTGTGGCTGACCCACAAAGATCAATACCACATTCAAGCCATTACACATAATTCTCTTTGGATCAATTCCTGACCTGACTTACTCAGTTGGTAGAGCAGGTGTCCAGTAACCACAGATTGGCAGGATGGGCCTCTCTTCTGAGTCTTCCTGAAAAAGATTGAATCCTCGCTCAACCTTAGGGCGCATCAAATCGTGACAGCCTGCTGCATTCACCACCTTTTCCAATTGGCAACCACCCATAGATACAGCTGGTCCATCACCCCCTCATCTGTCTTCTGCGGCCAGCTGATGTGGGGATCCCTGTGGCCTTGTCCACTTACTGGGGGCCTCCTGCATCCTGGATCATGCTCAGGGAAAACCGCCACATGGCCACAGTGTCATAGCTGATGTTCCATCACAGTACAAGTACTTCACCTCTTCTAGATCTCTCAAAGTAATCCCTCAAATTGACACAGAGCCATGCCAAAGGTACCCAAGGTTTGTCAGGTGTGATCCTGGTACCAAAGACATCTAGTCATCACCTTAGGTCACTGGTGATCATCTAGGTCTCACAATCATACACCTACACCTTGTTACCACAGACCTCTGAGTGTGTATCCTTGACAACAGTTTTCCCATTCATTTCTATGGAAGCCTTGATGATGTGTGATGTATGTGCAAAGTGCCTCCTTTCTTTTTTTTCTGTCCACAATTTGTCTCAAGCACATTGGGAAAAAAAAAAAAAACTTTTGCAGTGAACAGCTGTTTTTACTAGTTTGGGAAGTCCTGCAACTTATATTATGGACAAAACATGCATTATCTTATATTTTTAAAATAATCATGCGTAATACTATTTACAGATAGCAAAATTATCATTCCCCTGTATGAAATGTAACATTTTCTTTAAAATCCTCCCAATTGCTTTTTTAACAGAGCAAGACATTTTCAACACAATGTTTTTAAACATCCTAGTTTTTGTTTGGATGCTCACATTATTTTACTTTGCATACAGAAACAAAAGTATTTCACAAAAACTACCAGGGTCAAAATTATTAGCCCCCTTAAGAACAGATCTTTAAGTTGAACCATAGCACAAACCGCTATTGTGCAAGGATGTGCTTTATAACATATAAACAACTTAAATATCACAGAGGTTCAATGGGAAGACCATTGCAGGTCACAGCAAACTCATTTGTGCCTAAACTAAATTCATTCATGGGTCAAGATTCAAAATGGCGGTCAAAATAGCTGCCAATCGAGCCTTATCATTAAAATACATAGGAAGTTTTTTATCTGTTGTTTAAAGGTGTTTTAGTGGGGAAAAAACCCTATTTTGGTGGCCATCCTGGACAACTGGCTTGAGGCCAGTTTTTATTTTTGGGAACATCCTGATTGTGTTTTGGGGTCATCTAAGGAACCTAAAAAAGTTGGTTTGGTTTAGTCCTGCGGGTGGGGTGCAAAGGCAGTGGTCATAGCTCCCCTAGAATGTCTTTGTGTTGAACAGTAGAGGGCGTGTCATGTGTATTACAGACATTGGACAACTGGTACAAGATGGGAGCCACCTGGATAGTAAAGACATTTGTCCTGCAAAAAGATCACAGAGTAGCTCTCCATGTAACAGACTTCATGAGCTCTTCCCAGACATCTCTTGACAACAGCGGCCCAGCTTCCAGAGAAATGAGTGTGGAAAAACTAGAGGACGATGTAGAATTCCTCACCCAAACTCATTTATTCCCCATTTTTACCCCTTTTGTGACCCAACATCTTAACACGAGACCAATATATGTCCAGAATTAAATAAACGCAGGCGCTTGACATCCCGTTTTATAATGCCTTTGTTTGAACTGTGAAAATGGACCATCAAAATGGCCCAAACCAGCGTATCCTCTTTAAGGGACTAATAAAGTATTCTGATTCTGATTCTATCCAGGTCCAGGTCGCATTTCCTGGATAATGGCGATTCTCTAATCCACAAATTCTTGCATCTCAGTTTTTGCACACATGTAATGCTGACTTTTGCAGGCTACCATCAGTAGCCAATGTAGGACTCTACCGCAAGACCACGTTTTGTTTACATTTTGTTTAGTTTTGTTTGTTTCTCGACACGATCCTCTTCGTTGGTTAACAGCACTGTTTTTCAAGCACACTACTGCAGGGGCATAATGTCATCGCACCACACTTGACCGTAGAATTCCTACTTGTACTGTACAGTATAACCACGACTACCCATCAGACCACATTTGTATCGAAAGCCAATTCTCCTGGGAAAGGTTTTGGTAAACATACACCGTCTCCGTGGGTTTTACGAATGGACGTTGTCTTCCGGGCTCTTTCGCATATTCAACGGAAACATGTACAGCGTTTAATGAAGAGGGCTGCTTTGGACGTACTGTTAGCTCTGTTTCTGTTCAGTTTTTTGCTTACAGCTTTTAGTGCATCACTAGGTGCTGGTAGGATAATAGAACCCATTTGATTTGACTGTATTAATCTTGCATGTAGAGACGATACAAAACGCCTATTTAGCAATCATTCATGGACATCCGAGCTGGTTGTTATTGGACGGAAAATAGAATATGTAGTATTTTCTATATATTGTTTCTTTTTATGCGTACCAGCACTGAGAAGCTAGAATGTATTATTATTATTATTATAATTAATTATTATTAGCACTACATCGTTGACTGTTTTAGCGCATATTCAAGCAAACCAAGTATTGGTTAAAGGAAGAAAATTGACATTTCACTTCATTTTTCACCTGCTGAACTCTGTGCTGTACATCACGTGTTTACATTGTCCCTTCTGTTTTATGTGCATAATGTTTTCATATGGTTCATTTGACATGTTCAACAATGTCTCTGTAAATATTTCCAAGCAAAACCGAAGTTTGTTTTTTACTCTCATTTGTTTATAATAACCTGTTTTGTTTTGTTTTTTTGTTTGTTTGTTTTTTGTCTGTTTTGTCATGAGATCAAGTTTTATGCTTCACTTAACTTTTTGTGAGCGATTAACTCATACTGTATGGTGCTGTACCAAAGCCTTATGTATAATATTTGGATTACTTTTTTTATTATTATTGTTTTCCACTGCTGTCCAGTGAATTCCGTCGCGTCTTACTCACTCTTCATGTTCAACTGCCATAGAAGTCATTTGTTTTGACTAAACGGTTAGCGACGAGCCTGCACAGTTAACGTCCGCCATCACAAAGCCTTTTGGGAAATGCAGGGGTTCACTTCTGGTGGCTCAAACGTGACCTAGACCTGAGCCTAGCATGTGATCTAGGCTCTAGCTATGGCATGTCTGTGAGAATATGAAAGCAGTGTTGTCTCCATGTCACCACATTTTAAATGCTTATGGTCCCATACTAAATTTTCCTCTCAAATTTTTGTATTTTGATATAATAAAAAAGTCAAAAGAGGTTCGGGTTTCATGTGGTTTCTCTTTATTTGACTAACAGGTGTAGAGAGCAGGAAGAGGGAACTGGGAATGTCCCTGTTTGTCTGCCTTTGTGTGACAACTCACACAGCACAAAAGAAAAATGGTTTTACACAACGTAGGGTGTTGGTGAGACTCAGTCATAAGCATCCTGCTCAGTATCTGGATTTAATGTAGTTTTAAACTGAATTGTTATTTAGCACCCGATTCCAGTTTCATTACTGTATGTTTTTGAAAGCATTTCATAAAAGGTTAAAAGTGAATTTTGGGATTTATTTATTTTTAATCTGGACTGCAAAAATGCAAAATCTATCAACTATATATTTATCTAATTTCTGCTCAAAATATCTAATCTATGCTGTGAATAAGACACAAGCACTAAATGACAGGTGTTAAAAACGGCATACCCTGCACACTACACACAGATATAAATTCATATATAAATACTTAATGACAGCAATACATGCAGTGAGCTTTGAGGCAACACAGTTGAGTAAAGCATTTTTAACTACACAGTATATGAGTTCATATTATGAAGTCTTTGTGACTTAAGGCAGCATCCGTTTGCTAATATTTAACACCAGATTGTGTACATTTTTGGTGGAAAAAAAAACATGCTCAATTGAGGACTGAAAACGTAATCTGTGGTAACAGAAGAGTTGTAGAACATCGTGAGCAGCTAGAAAAGTTTTCAACATTTAAAAAAAAAATGACATCCTGACACATTAGGCTCCACAAAACATGAATATGCTGCCGTTTCTTTCATTTTACAGGTAGCTTTTTTGGTTTTGGGTTTTTTTCTGTTAATGCATCTTGAAATAAATAATTTCTGCTTGATTGTGGACTTGGCTGCTCAGTTATTTTGGTGCAAGTCTACAATTAAAGCCTGAAATTTAAATGGAATGCAGTTTGTCTGTTTTGGAGCGAAGGGTGAGTAATTGTAGTGTATAGCACCTTGTGTCAGCGCTGGCTGTTTTAAGGTGCTTTATAAATAAAGTTGGTGTCGTATTCCATTTATAGGGGCGGCACGTGATTGAGCACAGTGGTGTGCAGTGGTTCTACATGGGAGAGTGAGGAGAGATTAGCACAGCTTCATTAAATGAACCGTGGCTCTATGAGGCACACAGGGGGTCTGTCAGGTGTACAGCTGCACTCATCGCTCTGGTAAAAGCATAGATATTATAGATGTGTCTGGTATCTATGTGTAAAAGTAGATGACAGAGCACAAGCCTGATTCTCTGCAACATAAATTCAATAAAAACTATTTGTCATGCTCTTTAAACCCAGACAGTTTGGGATGTTAACATTTTAGTCTTGTGGAAAAGTGCAGTAATAACGGCTGTGGAGGATAATACATTGGCTATATAACGTATTTATGTGCATACCCACAAGCACTTGTGTAATGGGCTGTGCCTATATTAGGATGTAGTCAGCATTAACTGGCAATCATCAGTACAGTATTTAGTATGAAACACACATTTTGACTGCTATTGTAATAAATCAGGCCCAATTTCCCTGCTTTTGGAATCTGGATACAAATTGGGGCCAAAAATCTATACTGGGACACCGGCTTTAATCATGACGTCACTTATACCAATCAAACAAATTTTTGTTTTTTAAATCAGTCAATATGAGCTTTTGATTAAATCTCAAGCTACGCTGGTCATGAGGATCTTGTCATAAATGTTTTTTTGGGGGGGGGGGACCTTTGTTCAATCTATTCCAACAGTTAATCATCTGGAGATGCAAACCCAAGAGTTAGAAACCTGGACCCAAAAAGGCTGGACACAACTGTGAGACTCACCATGCTTAGAGTGTAAAAATGTTTACTGAAAAGCTGGGCAAAGGTCAGTACACAGGTAGGCAAGCCAGAATCAGCAACGGTATCCAAATCATGAGACGAAGGCAAGGTCAAAAAACAGACAAAAGGTTCAGTACACAGCAAGGCAAAAACAAGATCAAGAACTATGAGAAAGGCTGGAACAATGACAAAAGGAACTGGCAAAGATATGGGGGAAAACAGATGTGATTACAGCCAATGAGACATAGGTGTGGGGGAACAACCAAGGAGAGGGCATGGCCAACAAAAGGGACAAGACCATAGACATTATATAGGTAGACTCCTCATAACTTGCTGCAACGTAATCAAGCGTTGCTGCCATATTGGATGGGTCTCTTCACAATAGACTCGCACCAGAGTCAATGAAGAGTGAGCAAATTTGTTGGTATTTTGCGCTGCTTAAGGTTGCAATAACCAGCGCAGTGTAGAAACCAGATCACATGGAATTACCTTTCACAAATATGACTGAACAATAATTTTGGTTATTTTACTATTTGTAATATTATATCATGGTAACAAATGGTACTTACGGGTAGCGTTCTTACAGCAGGAACTGGTACTCTCTCATTAGCTGTGTTTCCATCCAACTAGTATTGCAACTCATAAGCAAATTTTCATTAATGTGGCAAAAGGAAGAGTGCATTTGTGCACATTTCCATCCACTTATGTGCTTTTGTTTCACAATTCCCAATTTGGAATTGAGAACCATCATTTGTGGTGTCTGTATTTGACAAAGTGAGGCTGCACCACATCACAAAATTAATTGCACTGGAGTTACAGTGTGCCAGCACACGCAAGAAGCTGTGCAACACAGTTCTTTTTCAGGCGTTTTAACTCTCCAGCCCCAGTTGCAAAACTAACAAGGTAGTTTAAGACCCTGAAATTACCTGGAACTTTCTTTTCCTGGCCTTGAAAAAAAAGTTAAAGTTGCTCCAATTTTGGTAAAAGAAAAAAATGATGCAAATTATTAGTTGAGTTAACAGGGTTTTAGTTAAAATAGTTTGGACCATGTATCATGCTTAGATATCATGTTACGGGGTATCATATGTCACATGTCATAGAATCCAATGGATGTTGACCTTGGTTGACCTTTACTTTGGAGACCAAACATTCAACACAATCAAAACTATTCCATTAATCCTATTAGCTCAACCAATAATTTGCATTACTTTTTACCAAAATTGGACAACTTGACCCCTGTACAAACTGAAACTGACCATTGTCACCATTTTTGCTGTTTTTACCCCTTTAACTCCTGATCATTCAGTCATAGATATTCCAAACTATACCTTTTTTGAATCTTTACAATCAGACAAATAATGTGGTGTAGTTTTCAAAATGATTTCAGCATTTTTAATTTTGACCTCTGTGTAATTCTTCAGTTGACCCTGACCTGGCCACAATTTCAATTTCAATTTATTTTCATTTATATAGTGCCAAATCAATCAATCAATCAATCAATCAATTTTTTTTATATAGCGCCAAATCACAACAAACAGTTGCCCCAAGGCGCTTTATATTGTAAGGCAAGGCCATACAATAATTATGTAAAACCCCAACGGTCAAAACGACCCCCTGTGAGCAAGCACTTGGCTACAGTGGGAAGGAAAAACTCCCTTTTAACAGGAAGAAACCTCCAGCAGAACCAGGCTCAGGGAGGGGCAGTCTTCTGCTGGGACTGGTTGGGGCTGAGGGAGAGAACCAGGAAAAAGACATGCTGTGGAGGGGAGCAGAGATCGATCACTAATGATTAAATGCAGAGTGGTGCATACAGAGCAAAAAGAGAAAGAAACAGTGCATCATGGGAACCCCCCAGCAGTCTACGTCTATAGCAGCATAACTAAGGGATGGTTCAGGGTCACCTGATCCAGCCCTAACTATAAGCTTTAGCAAAAAGGAAAGTTTTAAGCCTAATCTTAAAAGTAGAGAGGGTGTCTGTCTCCCTGATCTGAATTGGGAGCTGGTTCCACAGGAGAGGAGCCTGAAAGCTGAAGGCTCTGCCTCCCATTCTACTCTTACAAACCCTAGGAACTACAAGTAAGCCTGCAGTCTGAGAGCGAAGCGCTCTATTGGGGTGATATGGTACTACGAGGTCCCTAAGATAAGATGGGACTTGATTATTCAAAACCTTATAAGTAAGAAGAAGAATTTTAAATTCTATTCTAGAATTAACAGGAAGCCAATGAAGAGAGGCCAATATAGGTGAGATATGCTCTCTCCTTCTAGTCCCCGTCAGTACTCTAGCTGCAGCATTTTGAATTAACTGAAGGCTTTTTAGGGAACTTTTAGGACAACCTGATAATAATGAATTACAATAGTCCAGCCTAGAGGAAATAAATGCATGAATTAGTTTTTCAGCATCACTCTGAGACAAGACCTTTCTGATTTTAGAGATATTGCGTAAATGCAAAAAAGCAGTCCTACATATTTGTTTAATATGCGCTTTGAATGACATATCCTGATCAAAAATGACTCCAAGATTTCTCACAGTATTACTAGAGGTCAGGGTAATGCCATCCAGAGTAAGGATCTGGTTAGACACCATGTTTCTAAGATTTGTGGGGCCAAGTACAATAACTTCAGTTTTATCTGAGTTTAAAAGCAGGAAATTAGAGGTCATCCATGTCTTTATGTCTGTAAGACAATCCTGCAGTTTAGCTAATTGGTGTGTGTCCTCTGGCTTCATGGATAGATAAAGCTGGGTATCATCTGCGTAACAATGAAAATTTAAGCAATACCGTCTAATAATACTGCCTAAGGGAAGCATATATAAAGTGAATAAAATTGGTCCTAGCACAGAACCTTGTGGAACTCCATAATTAACTTTAGTCTGTGAAGAAGATTCCCCATTTACATGAACAAATTGTAATCTATTAGACAAATATGATTCAAACCACCGCAGCGCAGTGCCTTTAATACCTATGGCATGCTCTAATCTCTGTAATAAAATTTTATGGTCAACAGTATCAAAAGCAGCACTGAGGTCTAACAGAACAAGCACAGAGATGAGTCCACTGTCCAAGGCCATAAGAAGATCATTTGTAACCTTCACTAATGCTGTTTCTGTACTATGATGAATTCTAAAACCTGACTGAAACTCTTCAAATAGACCATTCCTCTGCAGATGATCAGTTAGCTGTTTTACAACTACCCTTTCAAGAATTTTTGAGAGAAAAGGAAGGTTGGAGATTGGCCTATAATTAGCTAAGATAGCTGGGTCAAGTGATGGCTTTTTAAGTAATGGTTTAATTACTGCCACCTTAAAAGCCTGTGGTACATAGCCAACTAACAAAGATAGATTGATCATATTTAAGATCGAAGCATTAAATAATGGTAGGGCTTCCTTGAGCAGCCTGGTAGGAATGGGGTCTAATAAACATGTTGATGGTTTGGATGAAGTAACCAATGAAAATAACTCAGACAGAACAATCGGAGAGAAAGAGTCTAACCAAATACCGGCATCACTGAAAGCAGCCAAAGATAACGATACGTCTTTGGGATGGTTATGAGTAATTTTTTCTCTAATAGTTAAAATTTTGTTAGCAAAGAAAGTCATGAAGTCATTACTAGTTAAAGTTAATGGAATACTCAGCTCAATAGAGCTCTGACTCTTTGTCAGCCTGGCTACAGTGCTGAAAAGAAACCTGGGGTTGTTCTTATTTTCTTCAATTAGTGATGAGTAGAAAGATGTCCTAGCTTTACGGAGGGCTTTTTTATAGAGCAACAGACTCTTTTTCCAGGCTAAGTGAAGATATTCTAAATTAGTGAGACGCCATTTCCTCTCCAACTTACGGGTTATCTGCTTTAAGCTACGAGTTTGTGAGTTATACCACGGAGTCAGACACTTCTGATTTAAAGCTCTCTTTTTCAGAGGAGCTACAGCATCCAAAGTTGTCTTCAATGAGGATGTAAAACTATTGACGAGATACTCTATCTCCCTTACAGAGTTTAGGTAGCTACTCTGCACTGTGTTGTTATATGGCATTAGAGAACATAAAGAAGGAATCATATCCTTAAACCTAGTTACAGCGCTTTCTGAAAGACTTCTAGTGTAATGAAACTTATTCCCCACTGCTGGGTAGTCCATCAGAGTAAATGTAAATGTTATTAAGAAATGATCAGACAGAAGGGAGTTTTCAGGGAATACTGTTAAGTCTTCTATTTCCATACCATAAGTCAGAACAAGATCTAAGATATGATTAAAGTGGTGGGTGGACTCATTTACTTTTTGAGCAAAGCCAATAGAGTCTAATAATAGATTAAATGCAGTGTTGAGGCTGTCATTCTCAGCATCTGTGTGGATGTTAAAATCACCCACTATAATTATCTTATCTGAGCTAAGCACTAAGTCAGACAAAAGGTCTGAAAATTCACAGAGAAACTCACAGTAACGACCAGGTGAACGATAGATAATAACAAATAAAACTGGTTTTTGGGACTTCCAATTTGGATGGACAAGACTAAGAGACAAGCTTTCAAATGAATTAAAGCTCTGTCTGGGTTTTTGATTCATTAATAAGCTGGAATGGAAGATTGCTTCTAATCCTCCGCCCCGGCCCGTGCTACGAGCATTCTGACAGTTAGTGTGACTCGGGGGTGTTGACTCATTTAAACTAACATATTCATCCTGCTGTAACCAGGTTTCTGTTAGGCAGAATAAATCAATATGTTGATCAATTATTATATCATTTACCAACAGGGACTTAGAAGAGAGAGACCTAATGTTTAATAGACCACATTTAACTGTTTTAGTCTGTGGTGCAGTTGAAGGTGCTATATTATTTTTTCTTTTTGAATTTTTATGATTAAATAGATTTTTGCTGGTTATTGGTAGTCTGGGAGCAAGCACCGTCTCTACGGGGATGGGGTAATGAGGGGATGGCAGGGGGAGAGAAGCTGCAGAGAGGTGTGTAAGACTACAACTCTGCTTCCTGGTCCCAACCCTGGATAGTCACGGTTTGGAGGATTTAAGAAAATTGGCCAGATTTCTAGAAATGAGAGCTGCTCCATCCAAAGTGGGATGGATGCCGTGAATGCCTTTGAGTGCTGTGAAGCACTCAAAGTGCTTCACAGAGGTAAGGTCTAACCTTACCAACCCCCAAAGCAACAGTGATAAGGAAAAACTCCCTCTGAGGAAGAAACCTCAAGCAGACCAGACTCAAAGGGGTGACCCTCTGCTTGGGCCATGCTACAAAACATAAATTACAGAACAATTCACAGAACAATTCACGGACGAATATACACGAAATGCTATTGGCGCACAGGACATGAGGACCGCCAACACGAATACAACTTCCATCTCTGGATAGAGCTGCACCTTAAACAGAGAGAAAAAACAGAATCAGGCATCAGAAATACAAAAAAATACTGTATAATTTGCCAGCATTAAACACAGGTAGATCATTCCACAGAACAGGGGCACGATATGAGAAAGCTCTGTGACCGACAGACTTCTTATTCACGTTAGGGACACAGAGTAGTCCTGCACCCTGAGAACATAAAGCCCGGGTCGGTATGTAAGGTTTAATTAGGTCAGCTCGGTAGGGAGGTGCCAGTCCATGAATAATTTTATAGGTTAGTAGCAGAACCTTAAAATCTGATCTCACTGGGACAGGAAGCCAGTGAAGGGATGCCAAAATGGGTGTAATGTGGTCGAACTTTCTGCTTCATGTCAAAAGTCTGGCTGCAGCATTTTGAACCAATTGGAGACCCCTAATGCTAAATTGTGGTAAACCAGAAAATAGAACATTGCAGTAGTCCAAACTAGAAGAGATAAATGCATGGATCAGGGTCTCAGCATCAGCCATAGACAGGATGGGACAAATCTTCTCTATATTTCGCAGGTGAAAGAAAGCAGTCCTAGTAATATTTCTAATGTGGAGGCCAAAGGACAACGAAGGATCAAAAATTACCCCAAGGTTCCCCACTTTGTCAGTGTGATGTATGACACATGAGCCGAGGCTGAGCATTAACTGGTCAAATTGATGCCGATGTCTCACTGGACCAAGAACCATCATTTCAGTCTTATCAGAGTTTAAAAGTAGGAAGTTTCTAGACATCCAACTTCTCACTGCTGCAAGGCAATCTTCTAAGGATTTTATGTGAACGAGATTACCAGCAGTTATCGGCATGTATAGCTGAGTATCATCTGCATAGCAGTGAAAGGTAATCCCAAAATGCCGCAATATGTGCCCAAGGGGTGCTATATAAAGGGAGAAAAGCAGGGGGCCTAAGACAGACCCCTGTGGAACCCCAAATTTCATGTCACTAAGGTTTGAGGTAGTGTTACTGTACAAAACACAGTGAGAACGACTGGTCAAGTATGACGTCAGCCATGCAAGGGCACTCCAAGTAATCCCAAAATGATTTTCCAGCCTATCAAGTAGAATATGATGATCCACTGTATCAAATGCAGCACTGAGATCTAACAGCAACAGAACCGTAGTGGTGTCTGAATCCATTGTAAGCAGAAGATCATTCACCACTTTAGTGTGAGGCATCTCTGTGGAATGATATTTTCTAAAATCAGACTGCAGTTGCTCAAAGAGATTATTCTCAGTAAGATAGTCTACGAGCTGCCGTGACACCACTTTTTCCAGAATTTTAGAGAAAAATGATAGATTTGATATCGGCCGATAGTTTGTCAATACACTAGAGTCAAGATTAAGTTTCTTAAGTAATGGTTTAATCACTGCAGATTTGAAACATTTAGGAACAGATCCAGAAGTTAAAGAAAGATTAATAATTTCCAGCACAGTCGGCTCAAGAGTGGGCCACAGGTCCTTAAACAGTTTTGTTGGTACAGGATCAAAGAAACAGGTTGTGCTTTTTGTTGACTTTACGAGTTTTGTCAGCATGCCTAGAGAGATACTGTCAAATTCTGTAAATCTAGGTAATACCTCAGTAGTGGCGCCCACCTCAATAGCAGGGTGTAGTGGCTGGGTTAAGGCATGCTGGGATATGTTTAACCTGATGTCTTCTATTTTCTTTCCAAAGTAATCCAGGAAATCTTGTGCTGTAAAATGAGAGCGAACTACAGGTGGTTGTCCATGCATAAGTGTTGCCACCATGTCGAACAAGAACTTTGAGTTATGCTTGTTTTTGTTGATCAAATCAGAGTAGTAAGTCCGCTTTGTAGCCAATAATGCATGCTTATAGTCTAAGATAGCATCACGCCACGCAAGGTGAAATACTTCTACTTGGCCCCCTATTGAAAATTCAAGTGGACAGTCAGTTTTTTCAAAGAATAATGTCTAAGGACTATTTGTGCCAACTTTGGTGCTTGTATCACCATTTGCACGATTTTTTGTTATCTGCTGCACTATAATGGGATTATTAACCATCAGATGACAAGGTAAAACCTCTTAAATCATTCTAAAGTCAGTTTTAAGCAGAAACAAGGTGAAACTCAGTGATGTTTTGAAATGACTGATGCACAGTGAACGCATCAGCTAGCAGCTCATGTACCCATGGTGCTCTAATCGCTTCCTCCGTCTTTTATGATGAAACAATGCTCAATTTATGTGGAAATGATTGTTGTACAAAAGCTTCAGCTATCTGTCACTGAGATAGATGATGACTGGAGTGCAATTTTAAGCAGAAACAAAGTGATAATCTGTGAACCGTAGCTAATGATGCATGCGCAGTGAAGGCAGGGTGAACGAATTTGTATTCACAGTCACCGAACAAAAAAGTCCCAAAGTTATTACATTGTTTACCATGTAATAAACACCATATATAATGGATTTTTGCTCAGATCGGATAAAATGTCCCGTCCGATCACAATGTATTTCCATTAAAAACCCAGAGCAGTCTGGACGTGCACAGTAACAGAGGTACAAATTAAAGTTCAGCTCTGACACTCGATTTGAGGAAAGTGGGACCGGAGTAATTTCTGTGATTAAGAACCCGACCACTTACTTTTTTCACACTGTGCTCAGACTCAGACCCGCAGCCTGACGTGCACCTGTTAAATCAGACACAAAAGGCTGTGATTTGAGACTTTTCTGCTTTTACTTTCATCTGCCATCATATTTTAATAGTTTCTGCAGTGTGCATGCTGACTACAAACGGATCAGAAAAGGCCGCAACTTTACAACATCGAATGGAAAAAGAGGAAATTGTTCATCTTACCTTTGATTTGGAGGTGATGATTGCAGAAAGAAAAGTTTGTTAAGGTCAAATTAGTCCAGAATAAAGCATAATCCAGAGACGGGGAATTTTCATTGCATGACACAGAGTTACAGTGCTGCAAAAGCATAAAATCAGGCTTTAAATTAATTAAACAAATAATCATAAATTGTAAATTTTTGTAAATTGATAGCTTAACAATTTTTATATTTATTTTGATAGCACCTGTACCTGGATGTTTTGCTGTATGTGATTAAATGATTTTTAAAAATGTTGAAAACATTAAAGGTTCATTCAGTAGTTCAGTGCAGTTAGACCCCAAATGGCGTCATGTTCTGAGTTGATGCCACTCTCTCAGTTAAGGCAGTCTAATCCAGACCAAACACAAGACAAGAGCGTGCAGTCAGACAAATACAAAGCAGACAAAACCTGAACAAAAGAATAAACCCAAACATGAATACAATGACAAAAACACAAAAATCCACACATGAAATAACAACCCACACGACACCATGTATTATTCCCACCAAATTTTTATGTATTATTTTGTTCTCACTCTCTCTCTCACACACACACACACACACACACACACACACACACACACACACACACACACACACACACACACACACACACACACACACACACACACACACACACACACACACACACACAAGAGCGATTAAGATACCCTGCTCACACGGTGACGTGCAGCATAAGTAAAGTTTTAGTAGGATTTATTAATTCATTCATCTTCAACTGCTTTTCTGGGTTCAGGTCGCAGGGGCATCAGCTCCAGCAGGGGACCCCAGACTTCGCTTTCCCGTGCCACATTGACAACCTCTGACTGGGGGATCTCGAGGCATTCCCAGGCCAGTGTTGAGATATAATCTCTCCACCTAGTCCTGGGTCTTCCCCGGGGTTTCCTCCCAGATGGACGTGCCTGGAACACCTCCCTTGGGAGGCACCCAGGAGGCATCCTTACCAGATGCCCGAACCACCCACCTCAGCTGGCTCCTTTCAACGTGAAGGAGCAGAGACTCTAATCCGAGCTCCCCACGGATGACCAAACTTTTCACCCTATCTCTAAGGGAGACAGCAGCCACCCTCCTGAGGAAGCCCATTTCGGCCGCTTGCACCCACGATCTAGTTCTTTCGGTCATGACCCAACACTCATGACCATAAGTGAGAGTAAGAACGAAGATTGACCAGTACATCGAGAGCTTCGCCTTTTGGGTCAGCTCCCTTTTCGTCACAACAGTACGGTAGAGCGAATGCAATACTGCCCCTACTGCGCCGATTCTCCAGCCAATCTCACGCTCCATCGTCCCCGCACTCGTGAACAAGACCCCGAGATACTTGAACTCCTTCACTTGGGGCAAGGCCGTATTCCCTACCTGGAATAGGCAATCCATTGGTTTCCTGCTGAGAACCATGGCCTCAGATTTAGAGGTGCTGATCCTCAACCCAGCCGATTCACACTCGGCTGTGAACCGATCCAGTGAGTCTTGGAGGTCACCGGCTGATGAAGCCAACAGGACCACATCATCTGCAAAAAGCAGTGATGAGACTCTGAGCCCACCAAACCGGAAACCCTCCTCCCCCCGACTACGCCTCGATACCCTGTCCATGAATATCACAAACAGGATTGGTGACAAGGCCCAGCCCTGGTGGAGGTCATCCTCCTCCGGAAACGAGTCCGACTTACTGTCGAACACCCGAACACAGCTCTCGCTTTGTGGGTACAGAGATTGGATGGCCCTGAGAAGGGACCCCCTCACTCCATACTCCTGCAGCACCTCCCACAGTATCTCCCGGGGTACCCAATCATACGACTTCTCCACATATAGACTGGGTGGGCATACTCCCAGGCCCCCTCCAGGATCCTTGGGAGAGTAAAGAGGTGGTCGGTTGTTCCACGTCCAGGATGGCACCCGCATTGTTCCTCTTCAATCAGAGGTTTGACTATCCTCCTTTCCAGCACCCTGAAGTAGACTTTACCAGGGAGGCTCAGTAGTGTGATGCCCCTGTAGTTGGCACACACTCTCTGGTCCCCCTTTTTAAATATGGGGACCACCACCCCAGTTTGCTACTCCTTTGGCCCTGTCCCAGACCTCAACACAATGTTAAAGAGATGTCTCATCCAAGACAATCCCTCCACACCCAGAGCCTTCAGCATTTCTGGACGGATCTCATCAACCCCCGGGCCCTTGCCACTGTGGAGTTGTTTGACTGCCTCAGTGACTTCCACCAGGGAAATTGATGAAAATCCTCCATCAGCTTCCAGCTCTGCCCCTACTATAGAGGGCGCTCCGGTCTGATGCAGGAGTTCCTCAAAGTGTTCCTTCCAACGCCGGACTACATCCTCAGTTGAGGTCAACAGAGTCCCATCCTTACTGTAGACAGCTTGGATGGTTCCCCGTTTTCCCCTCCTGAGGTGCCTCACGGTCTGCCAGAAGCACCTTGGTACCGACTGAAAGCCCTTCTCCATGGTTGCGCCAAATTCCTCCCACACCCGCTGCTTTGCCTCCCCCACAGCAGAGGCTGCTGCCCTTCAGGCCTGTCGGTACCTTGCAACTGCCTCTGGAGTCCTCTGAGATAACATATCCTGGGAGGACTCCTTCTTCAGTTGGTAGTCAGTAAGATTTAAGCCCAGATAAAACATCTTAAAAATGTTAAGTGAAAGAGTCTTGGAAACACCTTGTTTTGAGTCATTCCTCAGATGAAATGGTTTTTTTTTTTTTTTTTTAAGAAGAAGAGCCTTTATTGCCGTTATACATATACACATACATACAACGAGAGACACAATCCAACCACTAGGAGCCGAGGGCAACCAGAGTCCGGCGCCCAGGGACCAACTCCAGATGTAGAGTTGTTCAAAAGCAGAGAAAGGAGAAGACCCTAAATTTGTGTTTGCTTTTTGCTGCCCACAAGATTTTTGAGCTGCTGAGTTTGTAAAATATGTCACACTTCCGAATACAAACAGAACTAGAGCACTGCACTCGTAGAGTGCAAACCTAGCTTCCAATTCCACGAATTTTTACCTTTGAAAAAATTTTCAAGGTCAAAATCCTGTTAGAAACGTTTTTTCATAAGCCAAATTATAACACAAAATAAAGGGATTTTCAATGTTAAAATCAAATATAAATTATAGTTTGTTCATTGAGAGTGCCAGTTTGCACAAATGAGTGATTGAGGAACTTTTGATTGTGATATAATGTAAAATGTACATCAAACCAGCTTTTCAATATTAAATTCAAATGTCCACATATTCCACAATCCAGATCAGATCCAGATGAAACTTTGTCAGTCGAAATCCTACATAACGCTCACATATATGAAAGAAATTTGATATTTTTTGACATGGTTATGAATTTTTGAAAATTCATTCAGTGTTAAAGGATAGGGATTTTTACAATTTTCCAAGATTTTTCCTGACTTTGACCTTAAAAATGGAATCAGTTGTTACCTATCAGGATATGAATCCTCAGTAATAACGTTTTCTCTGTCAATTTCAAGAAATTTTAAATGAAACTGCACTTGTTTGGTTTGCAGGTTTTTGTTTTTGTTTAAAACTTAGATTTCTTGCCTTCATTGGCAAAAAAATAAAAAATATAAAAAAAAATCTGCCAGTGGAACAAGTGAAAATTCACTTCATATGTTTTGAAATTAGCTGTGATCAAAACTCAGTCCTTTAATATCCAGCAGACCTAGATTTGGATTCTAGAATTCTTTAATGGGCTGTAAAGGTTATCTGCTCATGTATTGATAAATATAATAATTCTAATCCTGATAATATCCACCAGTTCACTAAACGATCTACATCTCATGATAAAGTTGGACTATTTATTTTTCTTCTGTCATTTCAAAGGGAGGGATTGCTCACTGAGGCTGAGGGTCTGCATCTGTTTTAATCTGAAGCTGTAGTTTACATACTGGACACAGGGGGTGAGTGTTGGCCAACGTGTGGGGACGGCACTGACGCAGATCTTAATCAGGTCAAGATTTTTTGTTATTTTAATTCTAGGACACGACAGGCTGGAGTTAAAGTGACAAGTCATGTGGCAAGTCAGTGGCATGTCCTCTGCACACACATACACACACACATGCACACACCTGAGGTCAAACTGGGGTCACAGAGGACAAAAGCCCTGCTGCTGTCTTTAAACGGCTACATAGTCAATGATTAATAATTTGACCAGTTATTTCAACAGAGACATAAAAAAGTCATTCAACAGAAACAAAGAAAAGTTGAAAGAGATGAAGTTGGTCAGAACGACCTTTGAGGTGTTGTTCATGTTTCACCTGCAGGTTTGGAAATGACCAACATTCATTAAAGAAGTCACATGATCACAGAGAACTATACATGTTTTCTGTCCGGACAGAGATCTTCAATCTACAACAGATCAATCAGAATAGTGACAGAAAAATCAGCAAGAGGTATGGTGTGTGTATATATATATATATGACATTATTATTATTAAATGTTTCTCATGGCCAACATTCCAAAACTTAAAGGGGCACTCCTTCAAATTTTTAAAGTGTAAAGCACTGTCACCAAGGTTGGTGACAATTTATGACCGATTTACTCTCTGACAATTAGCCTGGCAGAGAGTGAAAAGTTTACTGAAGTCCACCAGCGCCGAGGTCCACCAGACTCTCAGCCTCTGCAGGAGCTAAAGTTGACGTCAGTCGAGTAATGGTGATGTTCATAGTGGTCGTGGGAAAATTTTCAACACGCTTAACATTGTTGAAAATGTTAAAACACAGACAAAAGTTTGCTCTGTTCCCACTATGTCACCTCCGCTAGTCCGGCGTTATTGCTCCGTTAGTTTCCGCTGGCCAACGTCAGAGGGCTGACTGGATGCACCATCTCCTCTGGATCCTATGGGCATGAAGAAATATCTAGCGATATGAAGAAGTGTGAAGGAATATGTAGCATCCGTCTCGACGACACACCACTATCAAGTGATACAACTGCAGAATTACATCGAGTTTATATAGGCTACATCATGTGACGTCTCAAAAGCTGAGTTGATGATCAGCTCTGCCAAAGTGCCCGCCCACCCTCTGACAGCTAAAGTTGAGCTATGTCCTGTCAGTGGACCATCACCAAACATCAAGATCCACCAGTACAATGTCACCCTCTGCTGAGATAAGTTGACTTGCGTTCAAGACAGGAAATTTGGACTGCTGGAGTGAGCCTTCAGTGTTTCAGAGGTTTTTATGAATCCTCTTCTTTGGCTAGTGTCAGCCACTTCACGTTGTCACGTCGTCTTTGTTGCTAGATGTAGTAACTTTTTGACCTTCCCTATTGACTAAAACTCTAGTACTGCTTTCTTCTTTTTCAATCCTCTCCTTGTGTGTACCTGGAACTTCAATAAATATTTGCAGAAAACTTGTACTTTGTCTCCGCTTTGTATTGCCGTGGTTCTGTTGCGTTTAGACCTCCCCAAATCCCCACAACTTTATGTCTGAAGGGACTGGACAACTTGAGTGTGTCAACTTGAACAACTAGCACATGTGCGCGCGTTAACTTCCTGACGTGTGAGCTAGCTACACAAACAGGATTGAGCGTGTTAAATTAAATTAAAGGTTTACGGGTAAGACTGCAGGTTAAGACATGACGTTATTCAAAGAAAGTTGTAGCAACTCCCACATCACCACGCAGAGCGAGGTTTTTAGTCGCTAGTGAAGCTGAAAAACTCAATAAATTTCACCACAGATTCACTAAGTTGACAACAACGTTTAAGATACTGTTTTAAACTTTTAAATTTAGGAGTGCTCCTTTAAGTTTTGGATTGTGGTCCATGAGAAACATTTTATGATGCTGTCATCTTTTATCCTGACAGTGAAGTTAACGTTAGCTCTTCCACCCACACGGTTATGTATTCGTGCGCCAGCGTTACCGAACAGCGCCATCTGCCGGCAGCGCGGCTCTCCGCAGGCTCACTATCAAACAGGGGGCTCCACACTCCGGGACTGGCCCCTGTTATCCGGCATATTTTTTTGCTTTATAACCTGTATTTATTTTTAATTTTGGACACCCCCGCAGCCGACACACAATCGAGGAGGCGCGGGCACGCTGTATGGTGCGCGCTCCCGCTGATTCTCCAGCTGCGGCCGCGCGCGTGGGATGAATCCGTTCTCGCCGCGGCGCGCCGCCGCACGTTCCCTCCGGAAACCACCGCGTCCCTGAGGTGCCGGACAGCGGCCGGACCGTGGCCGGGCTGCCGCTTCTTCACACCGTGAGGCTCTCCTCTGACATGAGCGGAGGAAGAGACGGCGGAGCGGAGCGGCGCGCACATCGCAGGTACGCGGCGCCGGTTTACCGGAGCTTTTTTTAACGTTCAGGTGTGAGGTTCGTGTGCCAACCAATCAGCGCCGTTAAAGAAGGAACGCGTGTGCTCGTCCGATGTGTCCGCAGGCCCGACAGGTCAGAGTCCAGGTTGATCCAAACTTTTCCCGCAGACACGTTGACTGCGACACGATTCAGAAAAACAAACAAACAAAACAAAAAATACAAAACGAAACATCCGAGTCTGTCGCCGCAGAACAAACTAGAGGAGCACTCGTGCTGCGTTCACTTGTAGAGTAAAAATCCGTCACACCAGTTGCTGCAGCAGGAAACATTTCTTTGGTGTTATTATGGCTGCCATCACTGTTAACTTTTTTAAATATGGGTTCAGTTGTTTATTTGTGTTTGTTTTATTTGTTGGCTTTTATTTGTTTTTTTTGGACTGCAATGGAAATAAGTGTGCTTTTTTTCTTGTCTTCCGTAATATGGCCATCAGGTGTTGCAAAGACTTTACATCTGTCTGTCCATCTGTCTGTGCTCAGCATAAGTCCAGTCCTATTAATGCCACAGTCTTCAAATTTACAGGGAACATTCTTGGGACATAGACCTTGGACAAGTTCAAAGATGGTTAACCTTCACCTATTTTAAGAGGTTGAAAAGTCACGTTCTGTTTCAGTCTGTTCCATTTTTTTTGTATTGAGTGGCGGAGGTGACAGCCAATCAGAGTAGAGCAGCACCGTGATGTCAGTGGCAGGTCTCTCTAAAAACACTTCATTTATGTGTTTATATAACATATTCTCATACATTCTGTAAAGGCTGGCGAGAAATAAACACTTCTAAAACTGAAAATGGTGTTTTTGTAACCTCTGAAGTGATTTACAAGACATTTAGCGGACGTTAGCCTGGTGACGTCACAGACTGATAGCTAGCTGCAAACTGTTTCATTTTTGTGGAAATATAACCTGTTTGGCATATATTATGTAAAAGCTAGCAAGAAATAAACACTTCTAAAACTGAAAATGCTGTTTTTTAACCTGATAAGACCTCTAGAGTGATTTAAATGTCATTTCACAAAGGTCAGTGTGCACGCTAACTTCCGCTCTTTGTCAAAAGCTCAAACGTAAATATCGTTTGTGATTGATTGATAGAGGGACTTTATTGACATGTACAAATTGTTAGTAAGACAATAGGATCTTAATAATTAATGTAGGCTAAATAACAATAAGTGTGTGTGTGTGTGTGTGTGTGTGTGTGTGCGCGCGCGTGTAGTTTGCACTGGGATGCCAAATAAAAAGACAATGCTTATATGGCTGAGGGTATTTTAGCATTATTTTTTTGAATGTGTATATCATTGTGTGCATTCAATTTTGCCAAATAAATGATTTACTTATTTGAAAGTTTTACACAATGTTATTTTTAGTTGAGGCGTTTTAAAAAAATAACTGAATGAATGAATTTGTTTCTTGTTCACATGATTTATATTTTGGCAATAAACACATATACAAGGTCTGTTAGAAAAGTATCCGACCTTATTATTTTTTTCAAAAACCATATGGATTTGAATCACGTGTGATTACATCAGACATGCTTGAACCCTCGTGGGCATGTGAGAGTTTTTTCACGCCTGTCGGTTACGTCATTCGCCTGTGGGCAGTCTTTGAGTGAGGAGTGGCCCACCCTCTCGTCGATTTATTCATTGTTTAGGAATGGCTCAGAGACTGCTGCTTTGTTTGATCAAATTTTTTTCAAAACTGTAAGGCACAACTTAGTGGACACCATTCGATAAATTCAGCTGGTTTTCGGTAAAAATTTTAACGGTAGATGAGAGATTTTGGTCTGGTAGTGTCGCTGTAAGGACGGCCCACGGCGCCTGACGGCGATCTGTGCTTCGAGGCGGCAGCGTCTCGCCGTTTCAAGTTGAAAACTTCCACATTTCAGGCTCTGTTGACCCAGTAAGTCGTCAGAGAACAGAGAACTTTCAGAAGAAGTCGGCATGAGGAGTTTATTCGGACATTCCATTGTTAACGGACATTTTGTAATGAAAGAACGTGCGGGCAGAGTCGCATGTCGGGCTGGACCCGACCGCGGGGGGTCGTGACAGGAAAAACACCTCCGTTGGAAACCTTAACGGGCAAGTTGGAACATGCCCAAGCTGTTAAACAATTTCTCAGTTACTCACTTGTTGAAAGCCATCAAAAGCCGCCTGAATTTTACAAATGGTTTTCAACACGGAGGTGTTTTTCCTGTCTTGGCGCACACAGATTTGCCGAGTCGTCACGGAAATGACTCGGCGAATTTGCGCGCACGTCTTTCATTAAAAAATGTCCTTAAACAGTGGAATGTCCGCATAAAGTCCTCATGCCGGCCTCTTCTGAATCTTCTCTGTTCTCTCACGACATCCTGGGTGAATTAAGCCTTAAATTAGGATGTTTTCAGGTCGAAACAGGCCGACGACGGCGCCTGGAAGCGCTGCACGACGTCCCGCTGCGTGGGAAGTCCTTACACCGACAGAAACACCCCATAATCTCTCATCAGCCGTTAAACTTTTCATCGAAAACCAGCTTAATTTCTCGAATAGTGTCCACTCGGATATTCCTCACAGGTCCAGAAAAAAGTTTGATTTAGCAACGCGCGCCGTCTCGAGCAGCGTGTGAAACAAAGGAATTCAGCCGAGAGGGCAGGACCACATCTTACTCAAGGCCTGCCCACAGGGAAATGACGTCACCGACACGCGTGAAAAAACTCACGCATGCGCACGAGGGTTCAAGCATGATTGGTGTAATCGCACGTCATTCAAATTCATATAGTTAAAAAAAAAATAAAAGGGTCGGTTTATTATCTAATAGACCTCGTGTATATGAAATCAACTACCAGTGATTAACACAGTAATGTTTCCAAAAAAAGGATGCTTATTTCCAGTCGGGGTCCTCCGGGAGGGGTTATTGTTTGAGGACCAAGTTTGGACTTCTTAAAAAAAATAAGCTATTGAAGTTGGAATATCTCAATGATCGCCCAACCTCGTTTCAACTGATGTCAATCTGTGATGGAAAGAGTTCCGCAAAATTGTAAAAAAAAAAATTGGCTGGTATTTGGAGCCGCCATCTATAGGTGTTGTGGTAAAATGTTACTTTTTGTTGAAGTGACATGTGACATGTAGATTTGAGACATTTTTGGCTGCGCTCCATTACCTCGTAAGCTATTTTTCACCAGAGATGATTCCATTTGAGAACGTAACACTGCGCCTTTAAATTTGATGTTTTAGGGTGTTGGGTATCTCAAAGCGCCCTCATCAGGTATGAATACATTTTTTTCCCACAGCAGTGACAGTGGGCCAGATGTCACTATATGCGAGGAGTCATTCATTCATTCATTCACTCTTTCATGTTACATTGACATGCTGGCTGTAAGCAGAGGTTGCTAGAAATTCCAGGCCTTCTGGCTGTGAAAGCGGCAAAAGTTAAAAATTTTCAGTTGTTCCCATTTACTGCAGCAAAAAGGACAAACCAGATGTTGTCTTATAATTAATTCTTGGCGAATTTTTTTTGTACCTGCATTAATGTTAACTGCCAGGTGGAGATATTGCTCCATTTCAAGAACCTTGAGTGCAGGCTGCTGTGGGACACTATGACGTACAACCTGTTGCTTATATTAGTAGATGAGGAAAGGTGGACAGCGATAGAAGGGTCACCCATTTTTAATCACATAAATGTGAATAATTTGTATTGTAGTAGAGAGGAATTCATCTATAAACTCAGAAAAATGTAGCTTTTTATGCTGCCATCAGTGTCAGAACTTCCTGATTTAATAGAATGCTGTGTAAAATGCTAAAACTGTTGTATCTTTCAATTAGGCCTGCGTGGTTTAGGATACACGGTATAATTTTGGCCGATGGTAGAGATTTGGACTGCACCGACTAATCGCGATAACGGCCGTGGACTTTTTCGGTCCAGGAAAACTCTGTGGAGTGACTGTGTGTGTGTGAACAAGTTTGCTGCGGCGGAGAGGGGTGTTCTGAGCTGACTGACTCTCACTACTGTTCATGTAAGTTTGTGAGACGCCTGTTCTGTTGCAGATATTTGCAAAGCCGTTGTTTATTTATTTCAGCCGACACACTGGGGGGAGCCGGAGGCTCCGTTGTGACCTGAATCAAACATTTGAGAAAGCGGCACATTTAATAACGCAATGATTTCTATTTAATCTGAGCAGAAAGACAAAATTAGCCAAGTAACGTCAATTTACTCAGACTGACTTCAAACATGACTAAATTAAGTTTTTTTTATTTTTATTTTTTATGAAATGTTTTAGTGGTTTCGTGTTGAGTTTTGTAAATGAGGAAGTGACCGTCCTGAAAGCACTTCATGTATTCAGAGCGGGTGTGCCATCTAGTGTTCAAGAGGTGAAACTTCAGCTGCTGACCATAAATGTATTTAATTCTTTCACCAAAACATCAAATCTAGGCTTGCATATTAGATGTAGAATTGTACCAGTAGTTTTGAGATCTGCACAATAAATGTTTCAAAATGACATATCTGTTTTTTGTTGTCATTTTTATTTCTTTAGTTTGATCAGTTTACCTTTGCTGAGGGGCCCATTCAGAAACCTTATAATTTTTACACTTAGGTTTATATCGCGATATATACCGTTACCGTGAAGGGATTCAATTTATACCGCGATATGAATTTTAGGTCATATTGTGCAGCCCTACTTTCAATTAAGTAAATTGTTGTCCATGTCATTAGCATAAAAAAATGACGGTGCCCCACTTCACCACCTATGGTGTGCCACTGCAGATGGCAGGAATTCTACCATACGACTGCTATGACGGTTTTTTCCTACAGACATGAATGCAGCATCAGTAATGCTCATGCACCTTTCACTTGAGACTGACATTACTTCAGTTCTACTGGCCTAGTAAGTAAGTCCCTTCGGCTGCTCCCTTGTTTTGTACTCGGGGTTGCCACAGCAAATCCAAGGTGGATCTGCATGTTGAATTGGCACAAATTTTACCCTGGATGCCCTTCCTGATGCAACTCCACATTATATGGAGAAATGTGGTGGGGTGGGATTCGAACCGGGAACCTTCCGCACTGAAACCAACTGCATTAACCATTTGGCCACCACCCCTACTTCAGTTCTACTGGCTTGATTGTCATCAAACTTGGGACATATATTGTGCATAGTGCTCCCAAGACGCCTATTAATGGGGGACCAAAAGGTCAAAGCTCAAGGTCACTGGAACATACGTTGTGAAAATCTTGGGAGCACAATAACTTGTTTCTTGATTGCCCGATTGTCACCAAACATGATACATATGTTAGACATGGTGACCCCAAGAGGCCTTTTGATTTAGGGGTCAAAGGTCAAAATCGCTGAACTGTACTTTGTAAAAGCTTTCTGCAGAAAGGCATCACTTGTTAATGGTAAGCTTATCAGTGCCTGCCCAGGGCGCCATGTCCCGTATGCGCTTGTGGTGTTTTTTTTTTTTTTTATGTCTCCTGAGTGTGACACCAAGATAAAAGTGTGGTTCAGTTGAAGAAACATCCAGTGCCACATTTTCACATTTCAATTTTTTGGGAGAAGGACAAGTTCCTCCGACTGTGTGTGCACTGATGCTGAAAAACATTACATAAAGTTGATCTCACTGTGGGCGATTTCAGACGATCACCCACACACACACACATCCTCCTCACACACATACAACAAAAAGTGCTGAAAATAAAACAAAGATGGCTGAGGTGAGAAGTGTCTGCGTTGTTTAGATGGAAAAGTTTGAGGCTGAGGCTGTTTGGAGGATGGGGTGGGGGGGGGGGGGGGGGGGTGTGAGTGGAAGTTTCTGGTCAAAGGTTGTGCCAAGACTTTATTGTGTCTCTGCTTGCTGCCTCATCCTCAGTCTGGAGCAGCATCATGGCACAATGGACGGGAGAGGTTGCCATAACAACCGCAGGCCTCCTCCACCGCATCTTTTGCTTATATTGACTGTGTTCCAGAGCCCAGAATGACAGCATGAAGCCAACTTTGCCTCAATGACCTGCTTCGTCTGGTTCACACATCATTCTGAGGAGGCCGCAGTCTGGACCCCCCCCCCCCGCCGCCGCCATCTGTTTGTATGTTTTTTTTTAGCAGGATGACATAAAAACGAAACAACTAATCATCACAAAACTTGGCGAAAGCATTATTTCTGGCTTGCACTGATATACTTGCATTGGTTTTGTTGGTGATGAGAGCAGGGTCTGCAAAGTAGTCCAGATGCAGCTCCGTCCAGATGTTTGGCCATAGTCTCGGACAGTGGTGGGCACAGATAACCAAAAAATGAACTTCGATAACAGATAATCAGATAACTGAAAAGTTATCTTTGATAAAGATAAACCGATAAACCACCCAAAAATGTATTGGAAGTTACAGATAATCGATAACCAATAAATTCCGGTGTTGTCTATGGGACATTTGCAGTTACTAAAGAGCTGAAATTGTTTTTTAACACGATTGCTTTTGAAAGCATCAAAAGCGCTAAAAGACCTAAAGAATAAGCAAGAATGTTTGACCATTCTGCTCCCTGCAGGAAGCAGTACAGACAAATCCTGAGAGTACCCATGAAATCAACTCTTTACTAATCATAATCATTTTTCTTTCAATATTCTGCCCCTGCTGGAAGCTCTTGTTTACAACAGCGCTCGCACCACAGAGACACACTAAGAGCAGCCATAAGGACAGCTCTCTATCAATTTCAACACTCCGGTCAGGCAGAGGTCTTGAAAAATAAAGTCATACTAACTTATGGTTTTTTGAAAATACTGATAGAATAACTCCATTAATGTCAATTCTGTCATTTGTACAAAGTTAAAATATAACATATATCTTTTAATGTTGAATAAGGCACTAATTCTGAGGTTTTGTAACAAACACAGACCGCAAAGCATTCTGGGTAAAAGTGCTAAACAGTGATTGGTTCAGTAATCTATTATGTAAACCAACACGTTAATGTGACGTGTGTCGTGTGTTGGTTTAAAGATAAATGTGCTTTTGTAAAATATTCCATTTTTATTTGTAAAAACAGGCATTTTTACGGAGCCCATCGCAATTGCATGTTTTAAAACTTTTATGATGTTGTAAAACGTGCACTCAATATTAGTAAGTAAGTAAGTAAATTTATTTATATAGTGCCTTTCACAGACATAAGGCCATGTACACACGTTGTCGGGTATTTGTAAAACCGAATATCTTACCCTTTCAGTTTGGGGAAAAAACTTCATCCACACTACGTCATTTAAAAAAAAATCCATCCACATCGAACCGTATAAATGTGTTGTAATTAGTCTGCCAAACATTTGGATGGCGGTACTGATTAAAATTCTATCCAATCAGGAGCCTTATTCTCTTGTCGTCACTTCGAAAAAAACTAAAAACATGGCGCCAACCTCGTTCGTGTGGACCGATAAGGAGTTGGAATTACTTCTAACCGTAGTTTTAGAATACAAAGTTAAAAAATATATGCACACAAAAAGTGCCTGGACAATGGACAATACCAACACTTTGAGAGCAGCCATGTACCCAGATGTTTAATACTGCCATGAACACTCCTGGCCAGTAGATGGCAGTAGCGGCCTTGAAAAAATGTCAAACAAAATTCCAGATAATCCGTCTGCTACATTTAAGATGCGTGGAATTTAACAAACGCAGATACACTAACGTCTATAAACCCAGAGAATATATTCACGAGAGTTTTAGGCACTAGAGTTTAATGCTGTTATCTGTGGACCCTGAACAGAGTGTCTGAAATGCATTTGTCCTGTCGTGAACGTAGGGGTTACTTTATGCTACCCATAATGCATTGCTGCCTGGCACAGCATGTGCTCACAAAACCTTAAAAATTAGAACATTACTTTAAAACGAAAACATATATCTGATATTTTCACTTTATAAACTTCAGACATGACAATAATTTTAAATATCTTGTCTAAAATGAGTGGTTAAAATTTGAACCATAAGTTAAACATGTATGCCTCTGGATGACTTGGTGACATTGTGATTATATTAGTATGGTGTTAAAGGAAACAACTTTTTTTTTTGGTCACCAGTTTTCCTTTGCTTACAGATGATAGAGTGGTTTCTGTTTGCAGAGGGTAGAACAACATGCCTCTTAGGAAACTTTTAACAGATAGGTCTCAACAGCTTTAACAGTTTTAAAAATGTTTTTCACTGTTGAGCTTAGTTTAGTACGTTATCGGTCTAAAAGTTATCGGACGGTAATTCATCGGAAGATAATTAGTCCGATGATGGTTTTTAAATTTATCTGAAAAGATAATCCGAAAATGAAAACATTATCTTCGATAATTATCTGTTATCAGATTAGCGGAAGTGTCCCCACCACTGGTCTCGGATTGTTTCACTTACTGGACTCCTTAATACTGAGGCACCTGCAGGCTGGAGGACACAGCGAAGTGCGCCACATGGCCAAAATGTTCTAATTGATGGTCCCTTAAAATGGAACTGGTACACCTCGTCTGTCACCATTTGTTTGATGCTGAGTCACTCAAGTGGTGCCTGCGAATCCTACTACAAGTTCTAGTACCAACAGTTTCTAGTCATTGCTTTCAGTCACTGGTTATCATCCAGGTCTCACAAAAATGCAGTAAGACAGGAAGCCCAAGACCCTAAAGACTTGGGCCACTGTTTTCCTACAGGGGTATCAGCATCATCATGCACATTTATGTAGGAACTTGTGACTCCATAAGATCGCCTTGGGGGATCAAAGACCTTGCCCAATGTCCCTTCGGAATTTTTCTTGGTCTAAGGATTTGAACCAAGGAGGTTCTGGGCTACAGCCCACTGCTTTAACCTCTTAACCACTGGTTCCAAACCCTGGTGCTTGGACCTTTCAAACCTACACATTTTCCATCTCTCCCTGTTCTGCCACCAGCTGTTTATCTCACTGAGGTACATCACTTAGCCAATCAAAAGCTAACAGATACCTGAATGAGCTAAACAGCTGCTCTCTGTATTTATCAATCTCTAGGACAAAGGACCCAGACACATGAACGTCTTTGTCGACGTATGCACGTTTCTCTAATGGACAGTTCCACAAACTCATTGGATACTTGGATCTTCTTGTTTGAGGACAATCACAAACCCACGCTGTCTGACTCCTCACTCAGTTTCTCAAGTGCTGCACTCGGGGCATCTACTGATTCGGTGAAGACCATAGCATTGTCTGCGAAGTTGCCAACACTGGCCCCACAGCTGTTGGTCTCCAAAACTCAGCCCATAAAAGCATTGAACAGCCTTCTCAAGCCACTGAACTCCTCTTTGCTCCAATTAACCCCAAGCAACTGTGGACATAATGTGTAGACAATTTTGGTTAACATCCAAAGTTAATAACCATAGGTGTGGTTTGGCCAGTCTGAGGGAATTCTTAAATTGTGACAAACCAGTTGATTAAACTCCTTTAATCAAGCCGGTAACCCACTACTGAACCTAGAAGGAACATCCAGTCATTTCCAGCAGCTCTTAGCTTCATATTCTTGACCAGAGTCTTGGCTGGGTTTTGTTTAAGGACACAGTCCAGCTAGTCCTGAATAGTTTATAAAACCTTTTACTTGTAAGGGTGAACATTGGGGTCATTTTCAAAGAAATTCAGTCAGTGGATCAGAGTGTGAAGTTGAGTATCTGAACCTGGGTGGAGTCTGGGCTGTCAAATTTGACGTAGTGAAGAAACTTTCTCCTTCTCTGCGGTTGTCCTTCTAATGTGTGCGTTAAAGTGGCTTTAAGTCATTTCAGCAGAGTTGCTGTATGGTTGCTGCTCCAATATGCGAGAAAACATCCATCAGGTCAGCGTATTTGCTTACGCCGGCCTTATAAATGGTGGGCAGGATTGTGTAGGCTGCCCTAATTTTCTCCAGTGTCTCACCATGTAGGCCATCAGATTCCAGGGCGATGGCATTCTGCTCTGATTCAGTCTCTCGACTTCACAACTAGGACTCTTTAAATGTGAGGGGAGGATGCCGTCGTTCTCTGCACCCACATGACCTGCCCGCCAGATCCACATCATTTAGTGCAGGTTCATCGACGTTAGCGAGGTGAGGTAACCCCCCCCCAGATTAATTAATCATGTCATATGAGATGGAGACCACAATGTTAATCCTTTCAACATGAAAGATTTTAATCTTTGGCCTTTTATGTATAATATATAAATGTGGTCCATTTACGTTTGGGCTGCACGCTAACATGCCCTTGCTGTTGGATAATAGTTTTTTCCTTCTGTACATTTTTAAACCACTTTCCTCCCCTTTTGAAGTGAACGTTTAACCATCTTATCACCACGTGACGGTCTAATTGTTGATGATTGATGATGTTTTTTTTTTCCTCTTAATTTATTCATGAGGAAATTTGTATAAATATCCACAAAGGTCATCCTGGGTGTGGTGTGACTTGAACGAGACAAATGTGGTGCAATAAAACTCACAGTTTCACTTCCTCAAATTATTTCCATAGGGATGTAACGATACACTCGCGCCACGATTCAGTACATATTGCGATTCATAATTACATCACTGTACATAATTAATGCTAATTATGTAGAAAATAATCTGTGGTGAATGTTTTAAGGTAAAAGAAACAAATTATTATATTTGTATATGTGGGAAGAGGATTTGGATTGGGGGTGCTGTCGTGGGGTGTTCCGTTAAGCTGACAAGAACACATCCAAAATGCCTAAACACTATATTTAAACTGCACAAAATTTACTATTTTTCATTTCAAACTCCTACAAATCATTGGAAACTCAAAAAAGGCGAATAAGTGTTCCAACTAGTGTTACCATATTCTGTTGTAGGCTGTAGTGTTATAGAACACTTATTCAGAGTTGCTTATTATTATGCTCAAACATTTAATTTTTGTGCAAATAAGTCAAACAATTTTGAATGTTTTAAACAGCTGATGAATTTATCTTATTAGATTTTTGTCATCTGGCAGTTATAGAAAATCCCTCATTTCCGAGTTCATTTTTGTCTTGCACCACACTCCCGCAAAGTCTTGTTCACACTCTGCTGAGGAAACAGGATTTCAGGTCAAAGAAATGCATGTCGTCCATGTGTGGAGCGCGCATTAAACAGGGTTATTCAAGAGAATATAGTTCAGTGTTCAATTTCTCCCCTACCTCATCTAACACAATCCCTATTACAACCCCTGGCAAAAATTATGGAATCACCGGCCTCGGAGGATGTTCATTCAGTTGTTTAATTTTGTAGAAAAAAGCAGATCACAGACATGACACAAAACTAAAGTCATTTCAAACAGCAACTTTCTGTCTTTAAGAAATACTATAAGAAATCAGGAAAAAAAAATTGTGGCAGTCAGTAACGGTTACTTTTTTAGACCAAGCAGAGGGAAAAAATATGGAATCACTCAAATCTGAGGAAAAAATTATGGAATCATGAAAAACAAAAGAAGGCTCCAACACATCACTAGTAGCTTGCAGTCTCTGAGGCATGGACTTGAGTGACAAACAGTACTCTTCATCAATCTGGCTCCAACTTTCTCTGATTGCTGTTGCCAGATCAGCTTTGCAGGTTGGAGCCTTGTCATGGACCATTTTCTTCAACCAAAGATTTTCAATTGGATTAAGATCCGGACTATTTGCAGGCCATGACATTGACCCTATGTGTCTTTTTGCAAGGAATGTTTTCACAGTTTTTGCTCTATGGCAAGATGCATTATCATCTTGAAAAATGATTTCATCATCCCCAAACATCCTTTCAATTGATGGGATAAGAAAAGTGTCCAAAATATCAACGTAAACTTTATTGATGATGTAATGACAGCCATCTCCCCAGTGCCTTTACCTGACATGCAGCCCCATATCATCAATGACTGTGGAAATTTACATGTTCTCTTCAGGCAGTCATCTTTATAAATCTCATTGGAACGGCACCAAACAAAAGTTCCAGCATCATCACCTTGCCCAATGCAGATTCGAGATTCATCACTGAATATGACTTTCATCCAGTCATCCGCAGTCCACGATTGCTTTTCCTTAGCCCATTGTAACCTTGTTTTTTTCTGTTTAGGTGTTAATGATGGCTTTCGTTTAGCTTTTCTGTATGTAAATCCCATTTCCTTTAGGTGGTCTCTTACAGTTCGGTCACAGACGTTGACTCCAGTTTCCTCCCATTCGTTCCTCATTTGTTTTGTTGTGCATTTTTGATTTTTTGAGACATATTGCTTTATGTTTTCTGTCTTGACGCTTTGATGTCTTCCTTGGTCTACCAGTATGTTTGCCTTTAACAACCTTCCCATGTTGTTTGTATTTGGTCCAGAGTTTAGACACAGCTGACTGTGAACAACCAACATCATTTGCAACATTGCGTGATGATTTACCCTCTTTTAAGAGTTTGATAATCCTCTCCTTTGTTTCAATTGACATCTCTCATGTTGGAGCCATGATTCATGTCAGTCCACTTGGTGCAACAGCTCTCCAAGGTGTGATCACTCCTTTTTAGATGCAGACTAACGAGCAGATCTGATTTGATGCAGGTGTTAGTTTTGGGGATGAAAATTTACAGGGTGATTCCATAATTTATTCCTCAGAATTGAGTGAGTCCATATTTTTTTTCCCTCTGCTTGGTCTAAAAAAGTAACCGTTATTGACTGCCACACTTATTTTTCCTGATTTATTATAGTGTTTCTTAAAGCCAGAAAGTTGCCATTTGAAATGACTTTAGTTTTGTGTCATGTCTGTGATCTGCTTTTTTCTACAAAATTAAATAACTGAACGAACATCCTCCGAGGCTGGTGATTCCATAATTATTGCCAGGGGTTGTAATATAGTATGCATCAGAATCCATTAATGCGCCACACCCAGACAGTTGGTGGCGGTAATGTGCTGTGTTTGTTTGCACACTGCCAATACACTCGAAAGAAGACGTAGTAGTGGAGCGTGTATTCCACCTTTTCTATTACCGATCTTCCACAATCTTCGTGAGCATCTTTAAATTCTGGGTGTGGGAAGCTGCAGGAAATGAAGACGTAAACCGAACAGAACACTTTGAATGAATGAAACTCTAATATGTTTAAATTACAACCCAAAACCGGACAACAGCCAGTAAAAAGGTCAGTTCCAACTTAAAAATAATCATTCATAACGCTTAAATGGTAAGTAAAATGTAAAATAACTTAAATTAGTAATTGCATGCCAAGGTCACTTCCAACTTAAAAAAAAATCATGAAAATTTGAAACAAAAATAACAGGTTAAATAGTAACAATTTAACACTTTTAATGTAATTCTGCACAGGTATATTCGACAATGAATAACATGTAAATAAGTAACACAAAAAGTTATGTACAAAGTAAGTTTGTTTGAACATAAAAATGTTAAAATAAACAAAAACTGAAATGGAAAAAAGTTGTAAACTAATGGCAATTTTGTGTGTTCATTTATTTCAGCCTTAGACAGAATGCACAAAATTGCATTAAAATTAAAAAATGTTGGCAGTTGTAGTCCATGTTGCGTACGTACACCTGGGCCAGTAAAACTTTGGTGGGGCAGTAACTTCTCAAAGCTACTGGCCCACAGGATATTCAAGGGACTACCAAAATTTGTCAAAGTTCGTGATGAAATTTTTAAGCACCTTGATAATCCTGCCACAGCTAAAAGAAGACAACGACGCATGGACAGGAAATCCAGATTCATCACGATTACCCTGCTGGATCCTCTTCCCAAGGTATGGACAAGGTTCCAAAGTGTGCCCTTCTAAGATGTATATATGAGAGTGAAGGTTTATGCAAAGAGCAAAGCAAAATTGGACGCACCCCAAATGGAATTATGATATGTGCTTTCAACAGTGCACCAGTTACACAGATTTTCAAGATAGGGCCCTTAGTGTTTGAGGCCTTTTCTTACCGCTGTGTACAGTGACCCACTCAGCACAATATCAATATGACACACTTCTTACTTTTTATATGTATGTGTGTGTCAACTTGAACCTGTCTTTTTTTATAGCTGTGGTTATTTGGGACACTTCCAGAATTGTCCACTTTTCAGGTGTGACACTGAGGGTTCTCACATCTTCAACTTGTCTTTCTTCAGGCGGAAACAGAAGCCGATTGCTCGTGTAGCAGAGAGCCTCCTCTGCAGCGGGAAGTACAACGTGTTCCCGCGTTTGTCTCATCTGGTACAATCAGCAAGGTTGGCCGTGGCACTGTGCACCATACCACGCACCGTTTTTATCACGGAGTGAACGCAGCACTGAAGGACCTGCTCTGTTTGGACCACGTAGTCAAAATATTTAATCTGAGAGGAAGAGTGATGGGATCACGACGGCGCTGAGGTGCTGCCACTGTAACCGTGAGGGGGCGTTACATATGATGTAAGTGTGGTTCAGAACATCACAACCAGCATGTCTGAGGTTTGTGGGTTTTGTGCATGTGGCATAACTGCAGCAGTGAAGAAGATGTTTAATATATGTTTTGTTGTTTGTGTGGACAAAGATCACAAACAGAACCAGACGCGAGCACAAAGAACTCACAAATACACCCAGATATGATGAGCCCGTGTGTTTGATCAGCAGGATATCTCACAAAGTTGAGATATTATGGTCAACACACACACACACCATAGGGGCACTCGCTGTAATAATGCTGTTGAACTGACACATGGTTGGCAGCGGGTATTTGTTGATAAAATCTAGATATATATTTTTTAAGTTAAAAAAAAATTGCCATTTTTGCTCATTGGAGGAGCCGGGGCGTTCTGCACGAAATTCTGCCTGGAGAGGGGGTGGGCCGATGCACGAGCGCGGCCAATATTACACTCGTTGGAATACCCATTTCAATAAAATGTTTGATTTTATCACAAATAAAAAAATCACAAATAACTCATCGGTTTGTGTCCGTTTTTGTCCTTTTCTCATTCATTACATGTGTGTCTTGTCAGCTGATGTTTGGCGAGTCTGTCAGAAAGTTGGTTACATCCTCAAAATTTTGAGTGGATATCAGACTGAGAACTTTCGAGATGTTTGTATGTCCTGTCCTTGTTTGTAATTTCCCACTGGACATCTAGTCAACGGTAAGCTGCTTTCTCATGTTGGCAGCAAAAAAACCCGTTACAGCAGAATTCCATCTTAGCCTTCACAAAGCTAGCTGGAACACTTCCTGTTTTCTTGCACAAGTCTTTCAAAATAAGTGCACATTTCAACATACGATTCCACTACCTGCTCACACTGATCACATCGTCACAGGCAGTGGTGGGCACAGCTAACTGAAAAGTTAGCTTCAGTAACCATTAAACCACTAACTGAAAAGTTAACTTTTATAACGGTAAACCGATAGGCAGCTAAAAAAATTAGTTGCCGTTAACTTTTAGTCTTGAGTCGGTCGCAGCCACATCAGATTGCACTGTCAGCTACCGATAAGCTACTTTAGAGTTTAAGCGTCGCAGGGGCCACTGGGGAAATTCAAAGGTGATCACAAAATGAACACATGAAAAACTAGCACTCAGAGAGTGCAAACCTCCTCCAAGGCCATAGAGTCACTGACCCTAAAGAGATTCCCTCCTTGGCACAGTGATCTATTCAACAATTCAGTGTTACAGCCAAAATTATGATACATACACTTTTCTTTCCTGTATATTTGACATCCTTGACCATGAAAACATACCACTAGAACTTGGAATCACTTTTATGTCTTTATTAGTTGAAAAGATTCATCATTCAAGTCAAGTTGAACGTCATTCGTTCCGACTGACGTTCCGGGTTGGATCCGAGGAGTTCCGGGTTATCCAAGTGTGAGCAGCATGAGAAGAGGCAAAAGAAACTTTGAAAACTTATTTATATAATTTTTTTCTTCGGAATCGGACTAAACGGACAATGGCTATGGATAAAAATACAACGTAAAAAAAAAGGATATTGGACCTTGGACTTACGTAAAACAGTAACTTTCAGCGCAGTTTGGGACCGGGGCTAGCGTTTAGCCATGCTGCTACCAGGTGAGGTACCGAGCAGGGTAAACAGCCGAAGACGAAATCACTACAAAATGGGACCAAAGAAAAGCTCGGTGGTGGAGGAGTCGGAGGAGGTTAAAAAGGCGCTTGAGTTAGTGTCACTGGACGTAGCTGACATAAAGAATAAGCAGGACAAGATACTCAAGCTAGTGGAGGAAGTCGCGCGACTACGAGCCTTATTAGAGGACAAGGACAAGAGGATCGATGCTCTCGAGAAGAGAGTTGAGGACTTGGAGCAGTACTCAAGGATTAACGATGTGGTTGTGACTGGTTTAAAGATTAAACCCCGCTCATATGCCCACGCAGTGGCCGCGGGCAGTGATCTCGAACCTGGCGAGATGGAGGAGAGCTCTGCGGAACAACAGGTCGCCGCGTTCCTGGCGTCCAGGGACATTGATTTGGACATAAATTGTCTTGAAGCTTGTCACCCTCTCCCTACGAAGAAAGGCGCTCCTCCTGTGCTTATCATGAATTTTCTCAACAGAAAGGATAAGGTCACATTGTTGAGGCAAGGAAGAAAATTGAAAGGTATGAATGTTTATTTGAATGATCACTTGACAAAAACAAATGTAGACATTGCTAAAAAAGCCAGATACTTAAGGAAAACAAACAAAATTCAGAATACATGGGTCAGGAATTGTAACGTCTTCATTAAACTGAATGGGTCTCCTGAAGTAGCTCAGGTGCTGGTTATTAAGGACATAAAAGAGCTGGAAAAATATGAAATATGAGTCAATAATGTATGGAGAAATAAAGTAAAAAAAAAACAAGTTCTACTTCATAAACCATTGAATCAAAACCCATAATCTCTACTTCAGGAGATGAAATAATACAACAGAGGATAATAAACCAGGAATTATTGGAATTAAAAGCAACTGAGTACACCGAACATAAGATAATGGATTTGGAAAACGAAATAGACCCGGATAATATGTTTTTTTCGACTGATACTGTTCATTGCAACTACTATACGGAACAGGATTACAATAATACAGTTAATACAGAAAGTAAATTATCAATTATCCACTTTAACAGCAGAAGTATGTACACAAACTTTAACAGTATCAAAGAATTTCTTCAGCAGTTTACAAAACCCTTTAGTATAATAACAATTTCAGAAACGTGGTTCAGTGCGCAAAAAGAAATACAATTTGAGTTGGATGGTTATGATCTAAACTACATCAACAGAGTGAATAAAGGAGGTGGAGGTGTTGCTATATATGTGCGGAAAAATATTAAATTTAAGGTAACAGAAAGTATGACGTTAACAATAAAAGATGTGTTAGAATGTATATCAATAGAAATTTATAATGGAAACAAGAAAAACATTATTATAAGTTTTTTATATAGGGCGCCAGGCTCAAATATGGCTACATTTACAAACTGGGTGGACAGAATGTTTTCATCAATAAATAACAAAAAAATATTTATATGTGGAGTTATAACATTGATTTAATAAACCCCAATAGGCACACATCAACTGACGAATTTATAAACACAATGTACAGCATGAGCTTATACCCAATTATGACCAGGCCAAGCAGAATTACATTGAATAGTGCAACATCTTCACAAACAACATAGAAACTAAAAATATAAGTGGTTTATTGATTTGTGACATAACTGACCATCTTCCTGTGTTCACTGTGTATGACTCCAATTGTAATTTTCAGGTAAAACCCCAATACTCTGCATTTAAATGAGTAAGAACCCAAAAAGCAATAGATCACCTCAATAATGACTTAACAAAACAGGACTGGTGCACTGTGTATAGGGAGAATGATGTGGATTGTGTTGTGAAAGTGTAGGAACACGGACCCACAACAGGGGGCGCAAATGAACGGACAATGGAGGAAGTCAAATAACAACACTTTACTGTTGTGAATAAGCACAACAAACACAACGGATTACAACAATAGACAAAGAAGTCAATTCACAAAAATGTGTCACGTGGGCAGGCTCGAAGATAAGAGACGTCTGTCCAAAGCAGAACCGGAACCACACGATTTCCTCCGCCACCGAACCCCGGGAATACTGGAGCCGCCAAGTCCCGAACTCCCAGGTGGCCACTGCCTCCGCGTGTCGGATCTGGTACTGCTGGCGAGGAACAAAAACAGTTAAATGTGGGTGCGTTTGCACCCAGCAACCCGTATGGCGGGAAAACCACCTCCACCTCTCGTTGGAAGAATGTCTGCTATTTAACGCACAAAAGTAACAAAGGGTTAATGTCAAAAAAGACAACACAGTCGGCTGAGTATGGTACCTTCTAGGTAGAGCGATATCTCGGCAAAGAGGTGGAGATGTCGTCCTGCTGATATACCACTGCTGATCAGATGATTGGTGACAGCTGTTGTAGGCGATAAGTGACAGCTGTCACCCCGGCTGCTCCTGTGAGGCGGCAGCGCCCTCTGGTGCCTGGAGCCCGCACTCCAGACAGGGCGCCCTCTGGTGGTGGTGGGCCAGCAGTACCTCCTCTTCAGCGGCCCACACAACAGGAACCCCCCTCAACGGGCGCCTTCTGGCGCCCAACCAGGCTTGTCCGGGTGGCGGCGGTAGAAATCGGCCAGGAGGGCCGGGTCCAGGATGAAGCTCCTCTTCACCCAGGAGCGTTCTTCGGGTTCGTACCCCTCCCAGTCCACCAAATACTGGAAGCCCCGGCCCATCCTACGGACATCCAAGAGCCGGCGCACAGTCCAAGCCGGCTCGCCATCGATGATCCGGGCAGGAGGCGGCGCCGGACCCGGAGCACAGAGGGGTGAGGTGTGATGTGGCTTTATCCGGGACACATGGAAAACAGGATGGATCCGCAGTGAGGCCGGAAGCTGCAGCCTCACTGACCTTAAGGATTTTGAAGGGACCGATGTAACGGTCCTGTAGTTTGGGGGAGTCCACTTTCAGGGGAATGTCCTTTGTGTACAACCACACCTCCTGCCCTGGCCGATACGCAGGGGCCGGGGTCCGCCGACGGTCTGCATGGGCTTTTGCCCTCGTCCGGGCCTTTAGCAAAGCAGAACGTGCGGCGCGCCACACCCGACGGCACTTCCGCAGGTGGGCCTGGACCGAAGGCACACCGACCTCTCCCTCAACCACCGGAAACAATGGGGGCTGATACCCCAGACACACCTCAAAAGGGGAGAGGCCGGTGGCTGAAGACACCTGGCTGTTATGTGCATACTCGATCCAGGCCAAATGGGTACTCCAGGCCGCCGGGTGCGCGGCCGTCACGCAGCGCAGGGCCTGTTCCACCTCCTGATTTACCCGTTCTGCTTGCCCGTTGGTCTGAGGATGATACCCGGACGAGAGACTCACCGTGGCCCCCAGTTCCCGGCAGAAGCTCCTCCAGACTTGCGAGGAGAACTGGTGACCGCGATCGGAGACGATGTCTGTTGGAATCCCATGCAGCCGGACGACGTGGTGGACCAGGAGGTCCGCTGTCTCCTGGGCAGTCGGGAGCTTCGGGAGGGCCACGAAGTGGGCCGCCTTGGAGAATCGGTCCACTATCGTGAGGATGGTGGTGTTGCCCTGGGACGGCGGGAGGCCCGTGACAAAATCCAGGCCGATGTGGGACCAGGGGCGATGAGGCACAGGCAGCGGCTGGAGCAGTCCCGATGCCCTGCGGTGGTCAGCCTTGCCCCTGGCGCAGGTGGTGCAGGCCTGGATATAATCCCGGACGTCGGCCTCCAGGGACGTCCCCCAGAAGCGCTGCCGGACAACTGCCACGGTCCTACGCACCCCTGGATGACAGGAGAACTTGGAGCCGTGACAGAAGTCCAGGACTGCAGCCCTGGCCTCTGGTGGGACGTAAAGTTTGTTCTTCGGCCCAGTTCCGGGATCCGGGCTCCGTGCCAGGGCCTCCCGGACGGTTTTCTCTACATCCCAGGTGAGGGTGGCCACGATAGCGGACTCCGGGATGATAGGTTCCGGTGGATCCGACAACTCCGTTTTGACTTTGTCTTCATGCACCCGGGACAAGGCATCCGATCTCTGGTTTTTGGTCCCGGGACGGTAGGTGATCCGGAAGTCAAAACGGCCGAAGAACAGTGACCAGCGGGCTTGCCTGGGGTTCAGCCGCTTGGCGGTCCTGATATACTCCAGGTTCTGGTGGTCAGTGAAAACCGTGAATGGCACGGACGTTCCCTCCAACAGATGTCTCCACTCTTCAAGAGCCTCTTTCACCGCAAGGAGTTCTCGATTGCCGACGTCATAGTTCTGTTGGGCCGGGGTCAACCTGCGGGAAAAATAGGCACACGGGTGAAGGACCTTATCGACCTTTCCGCTCTGAGATAGCACGGCTCCTATCCCTGAGTCCGAGGCGTCCACTTCAACCACAAACTGGTGACTAGGATCGGGCTGCACCAGAACAGGTGCAGACGAGAAGCGCCGTTTCAACTCCTTGAACGCGGCATCGCACCGATCCGACCAGGTGAAGGGAACTTTTGGAGAGGTCAGGGCTGTCAGGGGGCTAACTACCTGACTGTAGCCCTTAATGAACCTCCTGTAGAAATTAGCAAAGCCGAGGAACTGTTGCAGCTTCCTACGGCTGGTGGGTTGGGGTCAGTCTCTCACCGCCGCAACCTTGGCCGGATCAGGAGCAACGGAGTTGGGGGAGATGATAAACCCCAGGAAGGACAAAGAGGTGCGGTGAAACTCACACTTCTTGCCCTTCACAAACAGCCGGTTCTCCAACAACCGCTGCAGGACCTGACGTACATGCCGGACATGAGTCTGAGGATCCGGAGAAAAGATGAGTATATCGTCTAGATATACGAAGACGAATCGGTGCAGGAAATCCCGCAAGACATCATTAACTAATGCTTGGAACGTCACTGGGGCGTTTGTGAGGCCGAACGGCATGACCAGGTACTCAAAGTGACCTAAGGGGGTGTTGAATGCCGTCTTCCACTCGTCTCCCTTCCGGATCCGAACCAGGTGATACGCATTTCTAAGATCCAGCTTAGTGAAAATTTGGGCTCCATGCAGGGGCGTGAACACTGAATCCAACAAGGGCAACGGGTATCGATTACGAACCGTGATTTCGTTCAGCCCCCTATAATCAATGCATGGACAAAGTCCGCCGTCTTTTTTACCCACAAAAAAGAAACCTGCACCCATCGGGGAGGTGGAATTCCGGATCAACCCGGCGGCTAAAGAGTCCCGGATGTAGGTCTCCATTGATTCGCGCTCAGGTCGTGAGAGGTTGTACAGCCTGCTGGACGGGAACTCAACGCCTGGAACCAAATCAATGGCACAATCGTACGGACGGTGGGGGGGAAGGGTGAGCGCCAGATCCTTACTGAACACATCCACAAGGTCATGGTACTCCACCGGCACCGTCCCAAGATTGGGCGGGACTCTGACCTCCTCCTTAGCCTGGGAACCGGGAGGAACCGAGGAACCTAAACATACCTGATGGCAGGTCTCGCTCCACTGAACCACTACCCCGGACGGCCAATCGATCTGGGGATTGTGTTTTAACATCCAAGGGAACCCGAGAATCACACGGGAGGTGGCAGGAGTCACAAAAAACTCGATCTCCTCCCGGTGGTTTCCTGACACCACCAGAGTTACTGGTGGTGTCTTATGTGTAATTAGAGGGAGTAGGGAGCCATCTAGTGCCCGCACCTGCACAGGCGAGGTAAGCGCCACCAGAGGGAGCCCTGCCTCCCTGGCCCATCTGCTGTCTAGCAGATTCCCTTCAGAGCCCGTGTCCACCAGTGCTGGGGCCTTCAGGGTTAAATCCTCATAAAGGATTGTCACTGGGAGTCGTGTGGCAATATGGGTATGTCCCACGTGAATGTTTTGGCCCACCCCTAACCCAGTTTCTAGGGGCGGGCGTTGGTGTTTAACCGCTCGGGGCAGTTCCTCACTTGATGCTCTATTGAGCCACAAACAAAGCACGCTCCGTGGACCAGCCTCCTCTGTCTATCTGGTGGCCTAAATGTGGCCCTGCTCGTGTCCATAGCTTCATCAGCAGGGGGAGCTGTAACCACATGGAGCGTAGAGGCCGTGGAGCGTGGGGAGGGCGGAACTCGGTCGGAACCGGAAGGGAGAGGGACGGCGCGTGCCCGGCCACGCCCTTCGTCTCGTTCCCGACGGCGTTCTTCTAACCGATTGTCTAATCGTATAACGAGATCAATAAGCCCGTCTAAATCCCGCGGTTCGTCATTGGCCACCAGGTGCTCCTTCAGGACCAACGACAGTCCGTTTACGAAGGCGGCACGGAGGGCAGTGCTATTCCAGCCGGACCTCGCAGCCGCGATGCGGAAGTCGACTGCATAAGCAGCTGCGCTCCGGCGCCCCTGTCTCATTGACAGCAGCACGGCTGAAGCGGTCTCTCCTCTATTTGGGTGATCGAACACTGTTCTGAACTCCCTCACAAACCCATCATATGTCAGAAGGAGCCGTGAATTTTGCTCCCAGAGCGCTGTAGCCCAAGCGCGTGCCTCGCCGCGAAGCAGATTAATTACATAAGCTATCTTACTAGCATCAGTCGCGTACATGACGGGACGTTGTGCGAAGACGAGCGAACACTGCATAAGAAAGTCCGCGCATGTCTCCACACAACCCCCGTACGGCTCGGGAGGGCTTATGTATGCTTCAGGGGAAGGTGGGAGGGGTCGTTGAACGACCTGTGGAACGTCACTGTTGCGCACAGGATCGACAGGAGGGGGAGCCGCAGCAGCGCCCTGAGGGCGCGCTTCCACCTGCGCGGCGAGAGCCTCCACCCTGCGGTTAAGGAGGACGTTCTGCTCGGTCATTAGATTCAACCGAGCCGTAAAAGCGGTGAGGATTCGCTGCAACTCACCGATCATTCCTCCTGCAGACGCCTGTGCGCCCTGCTCTTCCATTGGCCGTTCAACAGCCGGTTGACGCCCCTCGGGGTCCATGACGTTGGCCGAGATATCCTGTTGTGAAAGTGTAGGAACACGGACCCACAACAGGGGGCGCAAATGAACGGACAATGGAGGAAGTCAAATAGCAACACTTTACTGTTGTGAATAAGCACAACAAACACAACGGATTACAACAATAGACAAAGAAGTCAATTCACAAAAATGTGTCACGTGGGCAGGCTCGAAGATAAGAGACGTCTGTCCAAAGCAGAACCGGAACCACACGATTTCCTCCGCCACCGAACCAAGTCCCGAACTCCCAGGTGGCCACTGCCTCTGCGTGTCGGATCTGGTACTGCTGGCGAGGAACAAAAACAGTTAAATGTGGGTGCGTTTGCACCCAGCAACCCGTATGGCGGGAAAACCACCTCCACCTCTCGTTGGAAGAATGTCTGCTATTTAACGCACAAAAGTAACAAAGGGTTAATGTCAAAAAAGACAACACAGTCGGCTGAGTACGGTACCTTCTAGGTAGAGCGATATCTCGGCAAAGAGGTGGAGATGTCGTCCTGCTGATATACCACTGCTGATCAGATGATTCGTGACAGCTGTTGTAGGCGATAAGTGACAGCTGTCACCCCGGCTGCTCCTGTGAGGCGGCAGCGCCCTCTGGTGCCTGGAGCCCGCACTCCAGACAGGGCGCCCTCTGGTGGTGGTGGGCCAACAGTACCTCCTCTTCAGCGGCCCACACAACAGATTGTGCCTTCAATAAATTTCTAGACATTTTCAATTCATTATATGAGATAAACTGTCCAATACGCCAAGTCAACAAAAACAGTACTGTCGCCAAAAGTCCATGGTTAACAAAAGGTCTACAAAATGCTTGTAAAAAGAAGAATACATTATACAGGCAATTTGTTAGACTAAGGACAAAAGAATCTGAACATAGATATAAATTATATAAAAACAAACTAATATAATCAGAGCCAGCAAGAAATTATATTATACCAATCTATTAAATAATAATAAAAATGACACACACCAAGAGAATCTGGGAAATTCTTAACACTATAATCAAAAATAAGGTAAGAGGTAATTCTTATCCAAATTATTTTATTGATAAGAACAAGGACATCTATAATATGTATAACATAGTTAATGGTTTTAATAACTTCTTTGTTAATATTGGACCCGACTTGGCAGCAAAAATTCCCGATGGTTGTAACAAGGAGCAGGAATCACTCATAAAAATCAGTCCAAACACAATGTTTCTCTCCAATGTTAGTGAAGCCGAAATAATAGATATTGTTAATAAATGTAAAAATAAAAAATCAACTGACTGTTATGACATAGATATGAAGCTAGTAAAAACAATAATCAAAAGCATATCAAAAACCCCTGACTCATATATGTAACTTGTCATTTCAAACTGGGACATTCCCGAACAAAATGAAGATGGCAAAAGTTATTCCACTATACAAAAATGGAAATAAAGATATCTTCACAAACTATAGACTGGTCTCTCTACTTCCACAATTTTCCAAAATTTTAGAAAAGATTTTTAACAATAGGTTAGGATCCTTTATAGAAAAAAATAACATAATTAACAAATGTCAATATGGGTGTAGGTCTGGTAGGTCAACTTCACTTGCAATAATTGAAGCAATAGAAGAGATTACAAACACCTTAGATAGTAAAAACTATATAGTTGGAATATTCATTGATTTAAAGAAAGTGTTTGACACACTTAATCACTCAATTCTACTCAATAAATTGGAAAGATATGGTATCAGGGGAGTGGCTTGGAACTGGATTCACAGGGATCCATACTGGGTCCACATTTTTTTAATCTTTATATAAATGACATATTTAATGTGTCACGATGATTAAAATTATTATTTGCAGATGATACCAATATATTCTATTCCAGTGATAATTATAGCAAACTTATCAATGTGGTAAATAGTGAATTAATTAAGCTGAAAACTTGGTTGAATATTAATAAATTATCCCTAAATATAAATAAGACTAAAGTCATGTTTTTTGGAAATCATAATGTCAATTCTAATTTACCAAAAAATATAGACGGTGTCGAAATAGGTAAAGTGTCAGAAGTCAAATTTTTAGGGATAACCATCGATAGTAAATTAAGCTGGAAGTCTCATATCAGCCACATATATAAAAAAGTTGCCAAGAATGTCTCTATTATGTACAAAGCAAAATATTTTCTGGATCATAATGCATTATATTTATTGTATTGTTCTTTAATCTCTCCTTACTTAATATATTGTATAGAAATCTGGGGTAACAATTACAAAAGTTTGCTACATCCCCTCTGTATAATCCAAAAGCGGGCAATAAGAATCATCTATAAGGTAGGATATCTTGATCACACAAATAGTCTATTTTTGCAATCCAAATTGTTGAAAATGCCAGATCTGGTTAATTTTTACACTGCACAATTATTATATAAAGCCAGCAAAAACTCATTACCCAATAATATTCTGAGTCTCCACCCAGAGAGAAGGAAGCTATAACTTGAGGGGATGTGGTAACTTTAAAGTCAAGGCAGTGAGAACTACCAGGAAAAGTTTCTGTGTGTCCGTGTATGGCATTAAGCTGTGGAATAGTTTGGAACCTCAGCTCAAGCGATGTCCTAACATCCATCAATTCAAAAAAAGATACAAAGAAATGGTTCTGTTGAAATACATGAATGAGGAGAGAGGTGCGTGATCGTCACTTCTTTTTAATTTATTTCTAGTTAATTTACCTTTGCTTTTTTGCCTTGTCAGCAATAGAAGGGGTTTCGCTAGGACACACAAACTTTCATAAAATACCTGGAATTATCCTGTACATCAATTTAATTATATATATCATAGCCATAATTGTAAAATATATTATAAAAAAAAAGAATGATAATAATAATGATAATAAAATCTCACTATATGTTTGTTAATATAATAGATGTTAACATATTTGCATAATACCTGTTATTGCCGGTGTCGTAACCATGGTCAAAAGTATTATTTTTATACATCATGATCCTGTAGTTGAAATGCTAGTCAAATAGAAATATGGTGATGATGGTAATAACTTAAAGAGAGGGGGAATCATGTATATGTATGTATGTATATATGTATGCGTATATATATGTGTATGTGTGTGTATGCGTGTGTGTATGTATGTATGTACGTATATATATATATATATGTGTGTGTGTGTGTGTGTGTGTATGTATATATGTGTATGTATAATATGTATGTATATGTGGGTGTGTATGTATGTATATATACATATATGTATATTTATGTTTACATTTATATAAATATGTACATATGTAAGTTTATTGATACATAAAAAGACTTTTCCTTTTCTTTCCTCCTTGTTTCCCCCTCTTACATCACTTACATCATTATCACCAGATCAGGGTCGGCAAGTGGGGGTCTGTTGCTCAAGGGTCTCCCCCTTCTGTCAGCAGACTCCAAAACCTTGTCTTTTAATGCAGAGCCTAGGACATTCAGCAAAGGGTGGACCTGTGTCAGGGGGTGACCCCTCTCTGGCAGCAGGTTTACAAAATACTTTGCATCTTTTAATGCACCACACACATGACAAATGGGTAAGGAGGGGAAGGGGGGAAAAAAAAAATAATGATAATGATAAATTAATAAAAAAGTTAAGGTAATTAAATTAATAAAATAATAAAATGAATGTAGCATAATTGTATATATGTATATGTATTATGTGTATACATGTGTGTATAGGTGATGTATGTGTGTATTTTGTGTATGTATGTTTGCATGTATGATGTGTATGTGTGTATATATATATATATATATATATATATATATATATATATATATATATATGTATTGAGACAGAATTACCATCGACACACGCAAGAATAGTCCTTTTAAATAGTCATTTTCTGAGTAAATGAGGGGAATTTATTGACATATGAAAATGGCTTAAGGAATGACACCAGCAATATCAATAGCAATTCAAAAAAATGGTAATAGTAATAATAGAAATAAAAAAAAAAACATTTTTGATTGACAATAATTATTGTCATTATTACTGTCTATTATGGTGGGAATTGTTTTTGTTATTATTATTATTATTATTATTATTATTATAGATACTCATCACTAATATGATATCAATTACATAGTAATAAAAAAGGAATATTGGTCACACTCGGTAGTCGTAATAACGTATGGGTATTTGGGGGTGGGATTAAATAAATTTGTCTTCATCCCACCCCTTTTTGGGTTAAGTGCGCGGGTATGTATGTGTGTATGTTTGTATCTCCTGTTCTTTTCAACCCATTGTGGGTAAATGTAGATGTCAAAGAAATGCTTATTTTGTAAAACTCAAAATAAATGATCAATCAGTCAATATGTATGTATATGTACATGTATATGTGTGTGTATATATGTATATGTAGTATGTATGTGTATATATGTATACATGTGTGTGTGCATATGTATGTATATGTGTGCGTGTATATATATATGTGTATATGTGTAGGGGTATGTATATGTATGTGTAGGTATAAATGTATGTATGTGTATATATATGTATTGTATATTTATGTGTTAGTGGGTATGTATATAGGTATATATGTGAGTGTGTATATGTGTGTGTATATATGTATATAATGTGTGTGTATGTTTGTACGTATACAGGTATATATGCACGGCCCAAGCAGAGGGTCACCCCCTAGAGCCTGGTTTGCTTGAGGTTTCTTCCTAAGAGGGAGTTTTTCCTCAACACAGTTGCCTAGTGCTTGCTCTGGGGGTCGGCAGGGTTAATATGGAGTGACTTGGGCCAAGTTTGTTGTGATTTGGCGCTTTATACATAACATACTTACACATGAATTGAAATGTAATTGAATATTGAAGTGTATGTCTGTGTTGATATGTAGTGTGTTGTGAATTTGTGTATATGTTGTTATGACTGTTATAATTGTTGGACTCATTCTAGCAGGGGTGGGCGTTGATAAGCTTTGCTTCTGCCCACACCCTTTCGGACTCACAGGCTTGTTTATATAACATTCATATTATTGGTATGTTTCTGTTCTTTCGGATTTGTGTGTGTGCCGAATAAATCCATTCATTCATTCATTCATTCATTCAAAAGTTATTGTATAAAAACAATTTTTCAGTAATGGCGGTTTTCTGGATCTAGCTTCATAACATTTGAAGCTACATCAAATCTGATGACACCTGACTGAATCAGTACAGATTCAGCTACAATTTGGTGTTAGTTGTGCATCTCTAGCTTCATTTGTCACCTCACACTGACACATTTTCTATTTTCCCTATATTTTTGCATATTCTGGATCACCAGATCCAGAATCCGGATCCGATCATTACCAAACTTTGTTGTTTGATAGAACATTTGACTATGTTACACCCTAATTTTTTTTTCAAGCTTTTCTGCCTTGTTTTTGTGGAGTTAGAAACTAGAATGTCAAAATTCCCCCTATCCCGCAATGGTGAAGAATCCTTTAAAAAATTCCTGGATCCGGATGGTGATCCGGATCACCACTAAAATTTAGTCACTTGTTCCTCTTGTCATTTCCAACCACTCCACAAAATTTAATCAAAATCCGTTCAAAACGTTTTGAGTTATCCTGCTGACAAACAGACAGACAAACAAACAAACAAACTCGACCGAAAACATAACCTCCTTGGCGGAGGTAATAAATAAATAAAAAATAAAACCCCAAACATGGTCATCATCTTTATCAAAACCAGTAAATCACAGTATTAGAAGTCACAGTTTCTTTATATTACATATTTATAAACCATTAACAGAGCTATGGCTCACCCGTATTGCCTTCACAAACATAAAACAAATGCACAAAAATAAATAAATAAAAATACTGACTTGAGCTTGTTGGGGAGGTGTCGTAACACGGACCCGCAACAGGGGGCGCAAATGAACGGACAATGGATAAGACAAAGAGTAACAATTTAATGTTGTGAAACGCACAACTGAATACAGACAAAGATAATACCAATTGAACACAAGGTGACGTGCGGGCAGGCTCGAAGATAGGAGACCTCTGGCGATCGGAGAGCCGGGACCCACACAGCTTCCACCACCAACGGCCTGAAGAACACCGGAGCCGCCAAGTCCTGAGTCCCCAGGTGGTCACCGTCTTCTGTTGCAGACCCTGGTACTGCTGGCAGAAGATGAAAAAACAGTTAATGGTGAGTGTGTATCCACACACCCAGTAATCCTTTTTCTACAGATCTTCAAGGAGGGAAAACCTCCACCTCCGGACATAATTTCACCCGTGCAGCTCCTGTTAGTCTCTTCCCTGGATGGAGTAAGAGGCGAAGAACGTCGCACTCCCACTATCCGCCAATCCAGCTTCAGACTCAATCCACAGGAATACGGCTGCACACAGAACAATGTTAGATACAACGATAATTCAGCAGAGAAGGTTACCTTCACGGTAGTTGATTTCTCGGCGAGGAGGTGGAGTAATGATCCGGCTTTTATAGAGATGCAGGTGATTGGTGACAGCTGGTGTAAATGAGTGACAGCTGTCACTCTCTGTCTCGGCGCCCTCTCATGCTTGAAGCCCGCACTCTAAGGAATCCCGGATGTAGGTCTCCATCGATTCGCGTTCCGGACGTGAGAGGTTGTACAATCTACTGGACGGGTACTCAGTGCCCGGAATCAAATCGATGGCACAATCGTACGGTCGGTGCGGAGGAAGAGTGAGTGCCAGATCTTTGCTGAAGACGTCAGCAAGATCGTGGTACACCTCGGGCACCGGCGTCAGATTGGGGGGGACTTTGACCTCCTCTTTAGCTGTGATTCCGGGTGGAACTGAGGATCCAAGACACTCCCGGTGGCAGGTTTCGCTCCACTGCGTCACCACCCCAGACGGCCAATCAATCCGGGGATTGTGCTTCACCATCCATGGAAATCCCAGAATCACTCGGGAGGTAGAAGGTGTCACAAAAAACACGATCTCCTCCCTGTGATTCCCAGACACAACCAAGGTCACTGGCTGTGTCTGATGTGTAATTAACGGGAGTAGAGTGCCATCTAGTGCTCGCACCTTCAATGGTGAAGGCAGAGCCACCAGAGGAAGCCCTACTTCCTTGGCCCATCTGCTATCCAGCAGATTCCCTTCTGACCCCGTGTCTACCAGTGCTGGGGCGTGAAGGGTTAAATCCCCACTCAGGATTGTTACTGGGATTCGTGCAGATTTATGGGTTTTCCCCGTGTACATATTATGACCCACCCTTAACCCAGTTCCTAAGGATGGGCGTTGGAGTTTGATCGTTTGGGGCAGTCTTTTAACCTGTGCTCACAAGAGCCACAGAAAAAACACTCCCCGCGGGCCAGCCTCCTTTGTCTGATATTTGATTTTAATTTGGCCCTGCTCGTGTCCATAGCTTCGTCAGCAGGGGGAGCTGTTGCCACACGGAGCCCTCTGGCAGTGGAACGTGGGGAAGACGACACCCTTTCGGACCCGGAGGAGAGAGGGACGGCTTGAGCCCGACCACGCCCCCCGGCCTGCTCCCGACGGTGTTCATTCAACCGGTTGTCTAAGCGTATAACCAAATTGATAAGCCCGTCGAAGTCTTGCGGTTCCTCCTTAGCCAGTAAATGCTCCTTCAGAACTGGAGACAGTCCATTTATGAAGGCGGCGCGGAGCGCAACATTATTCCAGCCGGACCTCGCAGCCGCGATGCGGAAGTCGACTGCATAATCAGCTGCGCTTCGGCGCCCCTGTCTCATTGACAGCAGCACGCTCGAGGCGGTCTCGCCTCTGTTGGGATGATCAAACACCTGTTTGAATTCCCGTACAAACCCAGCGTATGACGTCAGGAGCCACGAATTCTGTTCCCAAAGCGCCGTAGCCCAGGCGCGTGCCTCACCTTGAAGCAAATTAATCACATAAGCCACCCGGCTGGCATCTGATGCGTACATAACTGGACGCTGTGCAAAAACGAGCGAACACTGCATTAAGAAGTCTGCGCACGTTTCGACACAGCCTCCGTACGGTTCTGGAGGGCTTATGTAAGCTTCAGGGGACGGTGGGGGGGTTTGTTGAACGGCCAGTGGAACATCTATCTGTGGCCCAGAGCCAGCAGGAGGAGTCACTGCAGCAGCGCTCGAGTCGCGCGCTTCCACTCTGGCGGTGAGAGCCTCCACCCTCCGATTGAGGACTGCATTCTGCTCGGTTACCAGATTTAACTGAGCAGTGAAAGCGGTAAGGATTTGCTGCAGATCACTTACCACGCCTCCTGCTGACGCCTGCGCTCCTTGTTCTCCCATTGGCTGTTCAAGCTGTGGTTGACGCCCCTCGGGATCCATGACGAATGGCCGAGAAATCCTGTTGGGGAGGTGTCGTAACACGGACCCGCAACAGGGGGCGCAAATGAACGGACAATGGATAAGACAAAGAGTAACAATTTAATGTTGTGAAACGCACAACTGAATACAGACAAAGATAATGCCAATTGAACACAAGGTGACGTGCGGGCAGGCTCGAAGATAGGAGACCTCTGGCGATCGGAGAGCCGGGACCCACACAGCTTCCACCACCAACGGCCTGAAGAACACCGGAGCCGCCAAGTCCTGAGTCCCCAGGTGGTCACCGTCTTCTGTTGCAGACCCTGGTACTGCTGGCAGAAGATGAAAAAACAGTTAATGGTGAGTGTGTATCCACACACCCAGTAATCCTTTTTCTACAGATCTTCAAGGAGGGAAAACCTCCACCTCCAGACACAATTTCACCCGTGCAGCTCCTGTTAGTCTCTTCCCTGGATGGAGTAAGAGGCGAAGAACGTCGCACTCCCACTATCCGCCAATTGAGCTTCAGACTCAATCCACAGGAATACGGCTGCACACAGAACAATGTTAGATACAACGATAATTCAGCAGAGAAGGTTACCTTCACTGTAGTTGATTTCTCGGCGAGGAGGTGGAGTAATGATCCGGCTTTTATAGAGATGCAGGTGATTGGTGACAGCTGGTGTAAATGAGTGACAGCTGTCACTCTCTGTCTCGGCGCCCTCTCATGCTTGAAGCCCGCACTCCAAGCAGGGCGCCGACTGGTGGTGATGGGCCAGCAGTACCTCCTCTTCAGCGGCCCACACAACAGAGCTGCTTACATACCATTTTTGTCCACAGTGTTACCTCTTGTCTTCTTACCAGCGCTTGTGGGCTTTGACCTGTGAACTGGAAGTGTTAGCTAATTTTTGACAGTTAAATGTACTCACTTCACCATCAAAAAAAAAAAACGTTAGCGGACTGAAAGCTAGCGGAACTAAATTTATGATCATTTTCAAAGTTAGCTGAAAAGCTAACCGCTAACGAAAACATTAGCTTTTCTAATTAGCGGGTAGCGGATTAGCGGAACTGTACCCACCACTGGTCACAGGTAAAATGTGAAGAGAAAAACGTCATGAAAACTTCTTTTTTTTTAAACGATGTGTTTGGGTCATGAAATTAATTTTACAGTGGGCTTTGTATAAACTTTAATGGAAAAAAAAATGTAATTTTGAGTGGGCGTTTAACCAACTTTCCTCAAAAAAGGGGCTGGGCTGATGCTCAGCCGTGGGCACTCTGACACGTGGACACAGTAAAGGGATACAGTAAATACTTTCTCTTTTGTATTTCAGTAACAGCTCAGAAAATGGTTCCATAAAAGAGATAAACTTAAGACTAGGAATTACAGTTTATCTGTCAGTTTTTATTGTTTTTTATTTATTATTTTTAATGATGTTTGCATAATCTGACTGTCACATCTAAAACAGTCCAGTCGTCAGCCTGGGACGGATTACAATCTAGCGGGTCATGCACAGTCCTTTTTTTTTTTTTTTTTTTACGGTTTATTTTCCTGGTTGAAGAACTCTCTGCAGTATTTGATCAAAATCTGCCGAGTGCCACCGACGGACAGACAGGTGACATCACATGACCTCCATCCTCCTCTGTCAGCTGGTGTCAGTAATTATCTTGGACCTGTACTCAGATCCACCTAAAAATCTAACAGACTTTCGCTTGACCCCAGATATAACCCTCCACCTCACTTCACTGAAATCTGCTCCCGCTGACACGTCTTCGTGATCTCGTTGTGTGTTCACTGTCGCAGTTGACAGTGAATTAGTTTTCTGGTTGCGTGAGGTCCTGGACATCCTGTGGCGATGGCACGGCGTCTGTTTGAGCAGATGTGAGACCCAGTCAGATCTGCTCACATTCTGCTGAGCTGGCCGGATTTGTGGGAGCCGGTCAGCTGCACTGGCCAGAGAGGCTCATGGGAAGCTCCTCCCACAGCAGGGTCACTGATCACACCAAACAGGTTGGATCAGAAGATGCCCGGCTTTGATTGGAGAGGAGTTTTTGGTACCCTGATGTGAGGTGTCAGTATTGATCCTAAAACGCTGCCAAGCTTTTGAGAGTTTTGTGAGCTGAGTGTTACCACAAGTCTTATTTCACATGGTCAGGGTTTTCCTTCTGTTTGCTTACAGTAAACAGCGTGACGAGTGGTAATAAAAGATCCATCAGTCACACGGGCACAGCTGTAAGTCCCCGTCATCGACTGTACTGTCCCGGGGTGGGCAAAGCCTCCACCTGCACCCTGTAACGTGTACTGAGTGGGTGAAAGAAGGCGCCCCCCCCCAGGTGGTGATAACAAAATAACATAAAAATAATTAATACGTCTTGCAAGTCTCCAAAATAAAAACACAGATAATGAAGATAAAGTTTACATAAGTGAAATTTGATCAAGCACGTTTGTTCTGCTCCACTCGGCAGCATCTCCAAAACACAAAGACCAGTTCCAATTGAGAATATATATATATATATATATATATATATATATATATATATATATATATATATATATATATATATATATATATATATATGCATAAAATAAGTAAAACTGTAAAGAGCAGCTTAGATCGAAGGTCCTGTTAAATTATCGAGCATTGAAAAAGCTTCAAGTAGACGGTCAGCTTTAATTTGACATTAAATCCATCAAAATCAGGTGAACAGTTTTAGGACTCCAGCAGCTTTTGGGTAGTTCCTCAGAAAATCTGTTGCTGAATATTTGACGTCCTGCATCCTCCTTAAAAAAAACTGTTCTTTTGGATTTTCTGATGCTTAAAACAGATTTTTAATCCCAAAATAAATAGTTTTAAATCTGTAGCAAAGTAAGGGGTTAGTGTGTGTTTTTACTGAGCTGTCAGCGCAGCACTAACAAAAAGCTGATTTTCCTGTCAAAGCCAAACCGTTCTGTGAATTTGCACTCTTCTGTGCACAATCACTGAAACAGCTCCCAGCACTGTCGCATGATGTCATCAAACATTGCAGTCTAAGCTCTGTGGATTTTAGCCTTGAGAGTCGCACATGCTGCAGCTTCAAGTGGGTTAATGTCTGGCAGCTTTGTTCCATCGGACTGCTCGTCTTTCTGTCATCCTCTTCACTCACCCACCCACCTTCTCTCCCTTCCCTCCCAATCGTGTTCTCCACAGCGGGCTATTGCAGTAAGGCACCATCATGGAGGCTGGATGTGTGGTTGCCGCGGTGATGGAGAATGCTGCCTCAGGACCCCAGGGAGAACCAGGAAGTGGTGACGTCCTTGAGGGGTGAGTTACTCTCCTTTGCACATTTGTCAGCTGACCAGGATTAGCAGAAACCATACGGATGTGGATGAAGAGTGTCTACATTTATGTGCATGCATTGTCATTTACACATGTACATTTGTGGGCATGCACAGTCATTTACACGTGTACATTTATGTGCATGCACGGCCATTTAATGTGTATATTTATGTGCATGTCTTACCTTTTGATACAAGTACTGTATGTGCATGCACGTTCATTTGCACATGTGCATTTACGTGCATGCATGATCATTTAACGTGTATATTTATGTGCATGTACTACCATTTGAAACGTATAGTTTTATGTGCATGCACAGTCATTTAGCGTGAAGTGTATAAGTATACACGGTCATTTGACACAGATGTATTTATGATTATGCACAGTCATTTAGCATGTAGTGTGTGTGGATGTGCAGCCATTTAACACGTGTACTGTGTGTGCATGCACAGCCATCTAACATGTACTGTATGAGTATGTGCGGTTATTTGCATGTTCACAGTTTATGCCTGCACAGTCATTTAGCATATGTACTGTATGTGCATGCACAACCATTTAACACGTGTACATTCATGTGCAAGCACAGTTATTTAACACGTACATTTATGTGCATGCATGGCTATTTAACATATACATATTTGTGAGGGTGCATGGTCAGTAACGTGGTTTGTAAGTGCAGCTACAGCCGTTCATATATGTATGTCTCTTTGCATGCATGACCATTTGCACATTGATTGTATATGTATCTGTATGCTGTCATATGGATTTGCATAATTGCATTTCTGTCATTGCATCTGTGTAGGGTTCCTAAGACTTGGACACGATCCTGTGTTGTGACAGAATAAATTGTAACAGTGCACATTAAAGTGCATCATTACGCTGTTCAACACAGTTCAAAATACTTCTAACTGCACTGTATGAAAAAATCTTTAAAGGACATGTCGCACGTTATTTAACGTCTAAATTAGCAACAGAACATCAAAGTATTCATGATTGTAAGTCTATCTGCACAAATGTGGTAATAATTAATGGTCACTGATGTATTTTATTGCTAATTAATCCTCTTCCTCTGAGAGTTAAGCCCCTTTCACACCGGACCTGCATAGAGTTGCATTGTGCTGCCTATCTAGTACGCAAGAATGGATGCATGTTGCACGCAGGGGAGAAACTTGGCCTGCCTCTTCTTCTTCTGTGGTTTTGAAGCTTCACTGCCAGCAAAGTGCAGCAGAGTACAGTGGGATGAATAAAATCTAGCAAGGCAGGTATGTACTGATGAAAAACCTAAGAAAGATTTTTCGCCGAACTGGCGTAGGGACTCCTTTGAGTCCCTCAGTGTATTGCCACATTGGGCTGCATAGGCTTAGTGGGAAAGGGGCATTAGCAGGTGTCTGATTTGGCATTTCTTGGTGCGTGACGTACATTTTAGAAAAAGCAGAAACATCCTGGTGGCCGACAGAGTGAAACGAATGCTGCTACATCTCATAACAAAGCTTCTGAGCTTTCATTCGAAAGTGAAGGTTCAGATTTACAGAGGATGTACAGAGAGGAGATGACACACTACACCCCAAAGCTCTTAATTTTTTGAGAGTCTGTTGGATTTTTGAAACCTAATGTGTGGTGACCCTGCTGTCTGTGTCGCAGGATGCTGTTTTACTGCTGCTTTGAACATGGATGCGGAATGTCTCCACAACAGTGTTTTAACAGTTTGCCTGAACACGCAGATATATTTCTTACATTAGAAAAAGTCAGAATACATTATTTTCAGGAGATAATGGACTTTCTGTGTAATATGCATTTTTTACAGCAGCCTTATCAGTAAATTTTGTGAAATATCAGTTTGTGAGTAAAACACCTGATCTCGCAATATTAAGGAGAAGGCACTCAGAGTGTGTGTACATATGTCAATGCAAGTATTATTTAGAAAGTTCTTTGAAGGCTGTATAACTCTTCTCATCTGGGCAGGGGTGTATTATTAGTCCTACTTGATTGTTTATCCACCCACCCAAGATTACAGAAAATTTCTCAAAATCTTACATTTGGAATTCATTAAAAACAGCTCTTCTCTGCACATAATCTGGCACTTTTTTATTATTTGATATTTTGTGTTTAGACAGACAGGATCCTACAGTAGTGGGTTTAACACGGTTTTGTCTCTATCCCTTTATTTAGATTCACAACCAGATTTGTTGGTTTCTGTCCAAGGATACATCAATCATTTAAAAAAAAAATTTTGGTGTTAATTCTTCCAATAATTTTTTGTAACTTCACATTTTTTGTTCCTCATCTGTAACATTTAATGCTTAATACAGATTTAGCCTGAAATCTTTAAGACATTCTGTGAAAAATCAGTTGAATAGGTTGTGAATGATCCTGATTATATCCCACTAAGAAAACGGCAGCGAGCTCGGCTGCTGTACAGGTTTTCAGTTTGTGTCAGTATTTCTGTCCTGTGTGGATCACATGTGTCGATGTTCTTGGCCTCGAGTCCTGATCCGACTGGACTGAATCACAGTGACAAATCCATGCGCCTCTCTCTGTCTCTTTGTTCCCAAAAGTTGACCTCACCCTCCACTTCCTGCTCCACTGAGTCACATTTAAGTGACGGTTTTCTGAAGCACTCCCTTGTTGTGTCTTTCCTTTGTGTGTCTGTCTGAATAGAATAAATGCCATCATGGTGTTTTGTTGACCTGCCAGAGAATTTGTTCCCATGTTGCACTGTTTGGGATTGATGAGTTAGTCAGGTTCACAAGTACTTGAACAGTGGCAGTTTTATAATTGTGGCTCTGTGCACCACCATACTGGATTTTAAATGAAAACATTAAGATGTGCTGATAGAGACGACTTTGAGCTTCAGTTCAAGGGGTTTTACACACATTTTGTATCAACAGCCACTCTATATTCAGAGTTCACATAAGTAATGAGACAAACTAAATATAAGGATGATTTTGAACACGTCATAGTTATCAAAGTAGATAAGTGAAGGAAGCCACCAAGGCACCTGTAACAACCGTGAAAGAGGTACAGGCTGTGTTGGGAGAAATGTTGCGCAGTGCAACGTTCATCTGTCGCATCACCAGTCAACAGCTTCGTGTTGGAGTGGAACAGAGAAGAATTATCTTAAAGAGATCTGATATTTCAGCAAATGTTTGCCAGAAGACACATAGGAGATTTGAGCCTCAATCTGATCTATTTTTTGTATCAAAGTCTTTCTGTTACATTCCACCACAAAGGTGTGGCTGGTGGAGAAATCCCCCCACACCCTCCTAAAAAACAAAAGTTGCACTTTGCCCAGTTTCTCCAATCACAGTCACAGAAGCCTATGCCCACTTCAGAGTTGTCATAGCTGTCTTAGCAGCTTCCCTCACTAGTCTCTTTCAGTCTCCCAGCATTTGAGAACTGCCTACTCCAGACAGATTTACTGTACAGTACAATAGTGTTTGTAATTAGGGATCTATACCAGGTCACGGTATTATTGAAGCACCAGCACAAGACGTTCGATACACGTACCGGCAATACCCATATTTTTGATATATTAGGGCTGGATGTGGTGAGCAGTTTGCATCGTCTCACTGTGTCTCATACTGTGGTGGTGATGCAACAAACAAAAGCAGCATACCTGCAGTGAGTTTTAGAAACATATTTACACTTTTTTCCCTTTCAAATAATCAGAAAGTCTATGTGCATCCTTTGGATGTGTTAGCAGGAAGCCGGTGCAGCAACTAAAAACAACAGCAGCACACACACAGTGAGTTAAAAAATTGTTGTTGTTTTTTTTCAAATATACAGTCAATTTCTGAGGATGGCACAAGTGATAAAAGCATGAATAGAACTTTCTTACCCGTTAATAAAGTAGCGCTTCCAAAATAAATACACAACTTATCCATTCTTCCTGCTTACAAACTGTGCAGGGCAGGCCAGGGGTGTAGCCAGAGCGAAAGAGAACAGATTCCCCCCCAAACACCCATAGAGGAAAGGTTCACTTTTATAATTATTATTACTAACATTATTACTAATATTATTACTAATAAATATAGTTAAGCAAATAAGATGTTTAATGAATATTACTCTGTGCCTTAATTTTACTATAATTTGACACGAAGTGGAATTGATGAGCTACGTAAATATGTTTACTTAATGTAGCTTTTTTACACTAGCTTTTTAAACTAGTTTTTTTAAAGTAATGTCTAAACTACAGCACAACTTGGTCTGGTTGGGGCTCTGTCTTTAAAATCAGGTCAGTTCAGGATATTGAAACCATAAATATGAAAATGATTAAGGCTGTTGGGGTTCGTAATCTTATCAAACAGACATGTGTGATGTCAATTTAGGATAGGATAAAGAAAAAAAAGGTGAAAATGTGCAAAACAAACTACTAATACGACACGCATTAAACACTATAAAGTTTTAAAAATTGAATTACACACTAACGCCACACACTACAAATTATGCATGCATTTAAATAAAATTTCTCTAAGCCCTGCTTAGAACATTAATGTATTGATATTGTGATTTATGTCAAGTATCACCGGTCCAGTGATACGTATCGTATTGAAGTTTAAGAAATGATATAGACTCCTAATGATAATATGAAAAATGAAGTCCAAGACATATTCAGTGACTTGGAAATGTTCATCTATCTGTCTTCTGACTTGTCTCCAGAAAACTGTAAAACTTCAAATTTAATCTGTAATGACTTATTGGCTGTGAAAATGGAAGGACTGTGCATAAAAATTAATAATAATAATTTCTAAATGGTTACTGTGATATTTTTTGTCAGACTATTTAAATTAAACCTGAAAATCAACTCGACAAGAACATCTCCACTGTGTTGGTTCACAGTCACAAATTATCATCAACGTCCAAATACTTGTGGACCTGACTGTTTGCTGGTTGTGAATATAAAACATTCAAACATGCTGCTGCAGTGTCAGGATTTAGTTGCTCACTTGCTCTCTCTGGTGTATTTTTTTAAAAGTGCAGCCCTTAAAAACCTGAGGCGACAATCATGACATTAGTACTTGTGTTTTTTTTTGTTTGTTTTTGTTTTTTTAATCTTTGCTGTGATGACTGACGTCTTTCTGCAGAGACGTGTTTCCATCTGCTGACCTCGACAGAGACGATGCCCTACCTCAAGCTGCCAGCGTTAATCCTTCAGGAGACAAACAGCAGACATCCACTGCCATGGTAAATGCCGCCTGCCGCCATTCAACAAAACACAAACACACCACATATCTGAGAGTTAAAGCAGTCAGATGATCCACCTCTTCAGCGCGCTGATGTAGGTCAGCGTTATCTCACCAAAAATACTCCGTAGACAAAAACAAGGTTTTCAGGTCTCTAATGCCGCACTCACATTACAGGCTGGAGTGACCCAGACTGAAGCTGGTCTTTTTTGTCTGGAAGTTCACGTTCATGTGTGTATGTGAGCTGGATTTGATGTCAAATAAGCAAAAGGTGGTTTTGAAGAAAAATCAGTTTCGGTAGTTTCCGCATTTTCACTCCACACAAAGCATTTCATTTCATTTCATTTATTTATTTATTTCATTCATTTAAAAGAAAAAAAAAAAAACAGAAAAGCAGAAATAAAGCATCTCCATTACCAGAATGAAAAGGAGCAGAGAGAAGAACAAGTCTTATATTTTCTGCCCCTTTTTACAATACAATCTTTCAATATCCAGCGTCATTTTTCAACATTATTTAACAGATTGTATTTCTTTAACTTGTCACATACCACTGACTTATTTCATAATTATGACCATTATTAAATAGATTACATCTCTGACAGGTTACATTTTTAAACTTAAAACATTTTATACATTATTAACAAATTACTTTTTTTTTTTTTTTTACTTCCTTACAGCCCACTAACTTATTTTATAGTTTCATACTTACTTAATACATCTAGTTTAATACGTTTTTTAAATAATTTAAGTGACCTTAATTCTTTAATTTCTTTGTTGAGATTATTCCATAATTTTACACCATTTACTGCAATACTCCGTTCTTTTACTTTGGTTCTGTATCTTGGTTTTCTAAAGACTTCTATTCCTTTCAGTTTATAACTACTTACTCTTTTCTCAAACATATTTTGAATGTTTGTTGGTAAAGCATTTTTATTAGCTTGGTACATTGTTTGTAATATTTTCAAATCGACCAGATCACGGAATTTAAGTACCCTGTACTTAATGAACAATGGATTGGATGGATCTCTAAAACCACTGTTGCTAATCACCCTTAAAGCCCTTTTCTGCAGAATAAACAAAGGTTGTATATAAGTTGTATATGTTGATCCCCACATTTCTACACAATAAGTTAAATATGGGAAAATCAATGAATTGTACAATGTTAATAAACCATAACTATTTAATGAATACTTTACTTTATGCAAAACAGCAATGGCTTTCGCTATTTTTCCTTTTATGTAATTTATGTGTGACTTCCATGTAAGATCTTCATCAATTATGACTCCTAAAAATTTAATTTCTTTTACCCTTTGTATATCCATTCCATCTATTTGTAATGACACGTTATTTTTTTTTGCTCTGTCATTAAACAATATGAAATTTGTCTTATTAATATTTAGTGACAGTCTGTTTATATCAAACCAATGCTTAACCTTTTCCAATTCTGTTTTTATCACTTGTGCTACTTCCTGTATATCTGATCCAGCGTAAAACAGCGTTGTATCATCAGCAAATAAAATGCTACCAAGCACATTAGATACATTCACAAAATCATTGATATACTAAATAAACAGCTTGGGTCCAAGTACTGATCCTTGTGGTACTCCATAAGCAATATTACACAATTCTGATTTGATATTATTTGTCTGAACAAACTGTTTTCTGTTTTCTAAGTAGCTTTTTACCCACTGATGTGCAATACCTCTTATTCCATATTGTTGTAACTTGTGAAGCAATCTTGAGTGGTCAATAACATCAAAAGCTTTTTTCAAGTCAATAAAAATACTTACAAAATAATCCTTATTTTCTATTGTTGTTGATATTTTCTCTATTAATTCCATAATTGCCATAGCTGTCGAATGTTTTGTTCTGAATCCATACTGAGCATTATTTAAAATATGATGTTTCTCAGTGAATTTATCCAACCTTGTCACAAAAACTTTTTCCATAATTTTAGAAAACTGTGGAAGCAATGATACTGGCCTGTAATTAGAGAATTTATGTTTGTCTCCATTTTTATATAATGGGACTACCTTGGCAGTTTTCATTTCATCTGGAAAAATCCCTGTTGACAGAGACAGATTGCAAATATAAGTAAATGGTTCAATAACAGTTTCTATTATACTTTTTACAGTCATCATGTCTAAATCTTCATGGTCAGTTGATCTTTTGCTTACACAGTTTTTTACAATATTTCTTATTTCATCTTTTTCCACATTGTCCAGGAAAATACTATTGACTGTATTTACAAGTGTATGTAATGTATCTTCTACTATTGGTTTATAATGTATCTTCTACTATTGGTTTGTTTCCCACCAGACTTGATCCTACATTTGAAAAATAATCATTAAACCCATTTGCCACTTCTTTTATGTCATATATCTCTTTATTTTCTTTGACAAAGTAATTTGGAAAAGTTGCTTTCGCTCCATCACTTTCAATCACACTTTTTATAATTCCCCATGTTGCCCTCATATTATCTTTACTCTTATTTAATTGTTCACTATGATAATCTTTTTTTTGTTTCCTAATTATTGTCAATAGTTTATTTTTATATTTTTTGTATCTGTGTTCTGTTTCCTTTGTTTGCATTTTTAAAAAGCACCTGTATAAATAGTTTTTCTTTGCACAAGCATTTTTTATTCCCTTTGTCAGCCATGGTTTATTTACTCTTTTCTTACTAATTTCTATTAATTTACAGTTTTTATTATATGATTTCATCAATATTTTCATAAATGAGTTATATGCTACATTAACATCACTGACATAAACTTCTTCCCAATTTTGATTTTTAAGATCATATTTTAATGCCTCTAAGGCTTTTACTGACTTGTCTCTTTTAAAGTTCATAACAGTTTTTTTCTTGTACCTATTTTTATATTTAAATATTGAAAAGACTGGTAAATGATCACTAACATCTGTCATCAAGATCCCATTCCTGATAATTTCATCTGTTCTATTTGTAAATATATTGTCAGTTACCGTTGCACTTTGCGATGTGATTCTGGTTGGTTTTGTTATCAAGTGGAATAACCCCAAACTATACATTGAATTCACAAAATCACTTATTCTTTGGCAACTGGAGCTCTCTATGTTAATGTTAAAGTCTCCACATATAAAAAGCGTTTTGTTTTTTATTTGATGGAATAACTCTATTATTCTATCTGTAAATTTCACAACACAAGTGTCTGGTGCTCTGTATACACAACTGATTAAAATATTTTTAGATGTTTCATGTACAAGTTCCACTGTTACAATTTCTATGATGTCATCCACAGTTGTCATTTCTTCTACAATTGTACATATCAGATCTGCCTTTATGTACAGAGCAACACCACCGCCCCTTTTATCTCTTCTGTTCACAAAATACAGCTCATATCCCTCTATTTGAACATCAGCCATGAGATCATCATTAAGCCAATTTCAAGGGTGATTTACTTAATGTTTGTGTGTGTAGAAACATGCGCAAACACCATTGCACTTGCAAGTACCTGCTCACTGTGTTATTAATAAGGTTGGGTATGGAAAGCCGGTTCTTTTTGAGAATCATTAAGAAATGATTCGATCCACCGGCATCCATAGCCTTTTTGCTTAGCGATTCCCTTATCGGTCCTTCAGAGCAGCCTTGTTTTTGGGGGTGTTTATCTGGAAAATGATCATTTCTCTACGTTGATTACAGACCCTGCAACGGGTCTGTAATCAACCACTTCTGCAGCGGCTCTGCTTGAAGCTTGAAGCAACGAAGCAGTGCTCCGACCAGCTGCTTCATTGGTTCTCTGTTTCACTGCTTTTCAGAAGACACAAATCCGCTTCTTAACCCCTCTCAAAGCCATTTAAAAATGTCAATCATGAAATGCATTTGTGTGGATTAAAGTCACTAACTGGGACTCTTGTCTGGTTGCGGGCGAGAAACGAGAATCATCCTCTGTTCTGTTCGCACAGCTCAAAATGCTGCGCAGCTATCTGCCAAGTCAAGTTAGAATTCGGTCAGAATTAATAAGTTCAAAGCGAATCACTGTTTTAAATCAAATGACACTTCTTTCCAAACGTTGTAATACAAACCATAAACTACAATCGACCAAAGTGTTTTTTTCCTCCCAAAAAGAGACCACCTGCGTTTCTTATGAATTTCATTGATGCTGACTTGGTTGTAATTTTTGTACATTTGTGTCATTAATATCTGAAAGGAAATGCTTTTGACAAAAACTACAGAATTAGTTTATTTTTATTTATGTCCTTGTGACCAATTTATATTTATTTACTTTAAGACTCAAAATATTGTTGACATAAAAAACCTGTAAAGCCTAGTTTTAGTACACAGAAAATTTACGGGAGGTATTGATAAGGGAATCGTTAAGGAATCGGATCGATAAGTGGAATCGATAATGGCATCGGTATTTAGAAAATCTTATCAATACCCATCCCTAGTTATTAAAGGCATGCAACGAGGATAGTGTGTCAAATGTGCATAATAGCACGCATTGTCCATTTAGCATGTTTGCTTTCATGGATATGCAATTTAGGGTTTGTCCACCCAAGTGTGCAAAATTCAAGGAGGAAACATGCAAATAGGTGATGTTTGCACACGCAACTTGATTTATAAAAGTCAAAATTAAATTTTGCAGGTGCTGATAGCATCTGTATTGTGTGACTTTGAAACCTTGACATTAACTGATTGTGGTTGACAGACTGCTGCTCCAGTACAGAGGCTGCACAGAATAAACAAAAAAAAAATGTCATTATAAGTGGTGGGTATATGTAACTTCAATCTGTGCTTGTTTCTTGAAGAATTAATTTCTCCATGCATAACAGGTGGCCAAAAACAGATGCCCAGAGTCTGTGTGGGACATCACAGCTGTGTGCACAGGATGCACAGAGCAAGAAGACACTCACACACTGGCTATTACAACAAAGAAACAAAAAAACAGTCTCCTGTTTCAGATGTTTAATTCTTGTTCCATCCATGGAATTTTAGCAAACTGGTGATTAATTATGTTGGGTTCTGCTGGGGGCAAGTTTGCTAAAATACCATGAATTGAACAAGAATTAAATGTCAGGAATATATATATATATATTTTAATTTCTATCACCTGAATGAACTCAGTTATGTGGCAGAGTTTGTGCATAACAAAGGTGCATAGCTGCCAGTGGCTAAGTTAATGTCATTTTGTGCTTAAGACCATTAATGCACAAAATCGTTATACTCTTTATGTGGTATCACCACCCGCTGTGTAACCAACCCGCTGTGTAATTGCTCTTCAGAAAACTGTCTCCACCCCAACATGTAGACGTTTGGGTTGATTTGTTCAATTTAGCACTCGTTATCTGGGGACTCGGTGCAGGGGTGGTGGCCAAGTGGTTAATGCGCTTGGTTTCAGTGCAGAAGGTTCCGGGTTCAAATCCCACCCCTGCCACATTTCTCCATGTAATGTGGAGTTGCGTCAGGAACGGCATCCGGCGTAAAACCTGTGCCAATTCAACGTGCAGATCCACCTTGGATTTGCTGTGGCGACCCCGAGTGCAAACAAGGGAGCAGCCGAAGGGACTTACTATCTGGGGACTCGGTAAACCAGGTCCTTCGTCTGTGTCACATTGAGCCAAAATAACCACATTGAGGTCACTTCATCCTGTAATGTGAATGTTTCTGTTGTTGCTCCTTTAAATGTAAGCTGCTGCTGGAGCAAAGAAGGAGCAGCGTAACCTCTGAAAACTGGGTGTGTCGTACAGAATGCAGCCTGGATCGGTGGGCGTGTCTCATCGTTTTATGACAGCCGAATTTAGTTTGCAGATTTTTTTTTTTTTTTTGTCCACGGGTACAAACAGAGGTTATTATTGAGGTTATTTAACATGAAACTCCAACTTGATAAATTCGACACGACCTCTTTAACTCCATTTTAAAGGTGTATTTCTTTAAATTCTGCAGTTGGGGATTCCCTCATGCTGCCTTGAGCGCTGACAGTCGATAGTGTTGTGTGTCTGCTGTCTGTTGATCAGTGCCTGTTTCTGGTTTGACAGTTGAGGAGCGATGACGTCACTGAGCTTCCCGCCGAGCCGCTCCTGCGCTCATGTGTCAGCACGGCCAGCATGAAGGTCAAGAACATGCAGAAGTAGGTGCACCCTGTGATGGCAGTGCTGCTAAACCAGGCCGCAGGAATCAGAACCTATAATACAAGAGACTGTCTTTCTCTTCGCTAGCAGCGGCAGCGGCAGCAGCGTTGAATACTGATCAGGTTCTGTTATATTGTGCTTTCAGGCTGACGTTCCCCAGAGGTCATTTCCCCCGTTTGGCAGAGTGTGCACATTTCCACTATGAGAACGTTGATTTTGGCAGTGTTCAGGTGAGAACACAAACTTTGACACGTGATTCCTGCAGTAAGCGGTATTATCCACGGCTAACGGCGGTCTGTTTGATGCACGTGGTGTGTGGTTTGTTGTCAGGACACTGACAATTGAATGAGCTGATTTTCCCCTCAGACGTTTCCTCATTTTATAAAAAGTCAAATCAGCAAACTTTTCTTTTGTTACCGTGCAGCAGTATTCTCTGTCAGGTACAGTAGACGTCTTCCCCCAGTATAGTAACGAAGCTCACCACTGAAAAATGATGCCAAATATCCATTAATTTTGGAATCAATAATCATTTTGGTGCAGCGGTGAGACTGTGATGATCAGAGTAGAGATGAAGGTGGTCTGTGCACCCATTAGCCTTTTCCCCCTGTTCTGCACGAGTCCACATGAGTCAAAACATGGTACATAATTTTCTTATAGATGTAATTAACTATAAAGTGATTTTGATTTGAAGATATACCATATTTTCAGAACTATAAGTTGCACTGGAGTATAAGTAACATCTGTTAAAAAATGCATCATAAAGAAGAAAAAAGTATACAAGTTGCACCGGGGGATAAGTTGCTTTTTTTTTTTTTAATATATTCAGTCACACACGAGACTAAAAACACAGGTTTAACATCTTTAATGCTGTTTCTTGTTTCCATTGTAGTGAAACCATGTACAGTAGAAGCATGTTTACACCTCTAATTTGTGCCTTAAAAACAGTAGCTTAACAGCGGTGGAACGGGTTAAACTATCATTCTGTTGTGTGAACAGAGTTTTTGCACTGCCAACTCACTGGCGCGTCAACAATAATAAATGTAACACAGCCAGAGATCTGTTAAACATTTAAACTGTGTAAAAAATCTTTATTTATTTTTGAAGGAGCAGATGTGGAAATGAAAATAGTCCAGATTAAACTCCTGCTCAAATAAGATGATTATTGAAGGGGTCAAACAGTGCTGTTGTAATGAATATTATAATACTGTATTTTCTGGAGTAGAAGTTCCATTTTTTTTATGTTTTTTTCTAGTTTGGGAGGTACTGCAACTTAAGCTCCAGTGTGACATAGAAAATCACACGTTCATTATTGAAGATAATAATTATAATAACTATTTATTTTGGACTTTCCTAGGAATCGAATCAATAAACTAAATAAACTCCAATTATGAAATAATAAATGGCAGTAATAAAAATAACTCTACAACAATGTACAAAAAACAAAATTAAGCAGCTGATAATACAGAAAAAAGGTGTGACTTATCTATCTTTTTGGTTTTACAATATGCAAAATATACTCTGGAAAATATAGCAGTCATGAATATTTTGACAATAAATATAATGTTTCACAATATTTTTATTAAAAGATGTTGTGACTCTACACCAGATTTGAAAATTTAGAGAAATCTGTTCCAGGCCAGATGGATAACTTTGAGCTTTGTGAAATATTTCCAGTAATCCTCCTTAAAATCATCCAACAGATGTGGACAAAATGTCCCATTTGTGGCAGTAAAGTCAGAGAAATCATCATTTTCCACCACTGGATCAAATACTCAAGAACTAGTACCTGATCTGAAAAGAAACAATATACATTTTCATCAGAACTGTTGCTCATTTTTAAGGTACTATGGTTCAGGAACTCCTGGGTTGGAGCTGGCAGCACCAAACACCAGTGATTTGTTCAAAGCTGAGTTCATTAGAAAATAGTGAAACTCTTGTTGCCATCAGAAGCTCTCACAGTCTGAAGCCGGTGCTGCCACCGTGAGCAGGAATTAAGGGTTCTGTCTCACTGGGCTGTGACTGTTGACGAATAGTTGGAGACACAAATCTGTGAGAAATTATGTGAATTCGCAGCACTTTTCACTTGGCATCACTCTGACCTGTATTCACAATTTTGTCGCGTTCGTGGAAGTCCCAAAGCAGTTTGGGTTTGTCTCGCGTCTGGAATGTTAGATTCTCATTGTGGTCTCCAGTCAGTCACAATTTCATTTCACAGGTTGCCAACCCCTCACAAAGTTGTCTCACATTCACACGCTTTCTGAATCACGGTTAATAAATTGAGAAGGCTTCAAGACTGGTTTGAGACAGCTGCGACTACTCTTTGACTATTCTGAGAGAAACTTGTCACATGAATTTTTTGAACATGTTCAAAATTCCTGCAACACGACAGCAAGGTCCTGCGACTCACACACGAAAATTGAGAATCCCACGAATGTTTTGAGATTTATTGGAAACTGCCTCGGGAATGATGTTCGCAATTTGTCACAAACAGTTGCAGCCCAGCAAGATAGTACCTTAACCCTGCAGATCGTAGTTCAGGACTTCTGTGGAAAAGCCATGTTGTCTTTCAAACTTGGATGTCCACTGTTGACTTATTGGAATTCAGGTGTCAAGTGATCCAGATTCTGCTGCAGATGCATTCATCAGGAGGCAGAGCAAGTTTTAAACAGCTAGTGAAGCTGAGTTCTGTTATCTAACCACCAGAGGGCAGCAGTCCTTTCTGCACAGTTAGAAGCAGCCAGCAAGAGAACAGCTGATGAACAGTACGTGAATGAGAAGTGAAGCATCGCTGCTGTGTCAGTGACCCTGAAAGAATATTCAAGCTGAGATACGAGATTTCAGGCTGCAGACGCCGAGGTGACACTTCTTTCTGACACAGGATGCAGCATGAACTGTACAAACAGGATGTTTACTGTTATCAGCTGATTCTGTTATCTGTGTTATTTGTAATCAGCTATAAATGACATTAGAGGAGCACTTCTTCCTTTAGCGTAGGCGGATATAGAAAAGTGGCCAAAGTGGCCGGGACCACCCCAGAATTTGTGAAGAGAAAGTGCTTAGTATTAAAATTAAGCCTTCACTTTCTGTAACATAGGTCACAGATGTTTAACATGAGCTGTTTTACCTCAGATTTTTTTTTTCTTTTGAGGGGAGTTTCTCCATGCACCAAAATCCGTGAAACCATCAGACTTGTTTTAAAATGAAAATGCCAACCATAAAGTGCAAAAGAGGTCTTTATTTTAAAATCTTGCACAACATGACCCCTTTAAAAATGTATATATTTGGTGACAGGAACAAAATTTTGCGTGCAGACCTTGCAGGTGCAGGTTGCTGCAGTTGTGTAACGCTTTGTCGTCTCTGTCTCTAAATCCGCGGAGCCGCCTTTGTCCTCCTGCACCTCCCATGATGCGTTTATCTCTGCTTGCAGCGGGGAGTGAGAGTGCTGATCAGGTTTCAGGGAGCTGTAAACGGCACAAGGACAACCGCGGTGCCTGCACCCTGTGCCGCTGATCCCAGTGCGGAACAGATCTGTGTTGTTTCTGACGGATGCGCTTACACGTTTATGTGCCGGATGAGCTCATGTACTGTCACACTCTTTTGTTGCCGGAGAAGTGGGGGGGGGGGGGGGGGGGGGGGGGGGTGAGAGGAGTAGGAGGGAGGAGGGGCCGGGGGAAGTGATTGAATGACGGAAGCAGAAAGGACCGTGGGAAGCATCCTTTTTTCATCTTTTATGCTTTGAATGGAGCCAGGAGCGCGTGGTGATCCCACGGCGCATGAATGAGCATTTTTATGTAAGGTGATGCGGGACGACAAACAGACGAGCGAGCAGCCGCGCTAACCCTCTGCTGCCCGGAGAAATTCTGAGATTCACGACTGCAGGCAAAGGCAAAGACAGCCACCTTGTCTTAGAGACAGGTAACCCAGATTTTTATATTTTCTGATGAAATGATGCAGGTGTATTTTTGTGCATGGTTTGAGCGGTTTGGGCAAGTCACAGTCTGGGAGGAGTCACAGGTATGAGCATCATTAAGGAAGTGCTGCGTATGCAAAATACTGGATATGAAAGCTTATTTATTCTCATGACCCTCATCCTGAATTCACAGGTGGAGTGAAGGTGTGTTTGTGCTCGTTTAACTCAAATACACCAATCAGTAATCACCTTGTGACCGCCTGCCTAATATTGTGCAGGTCCGTCCTTTTGCCACCAAAACAGCCCTGACCCACTGAGACATGGACTCCAGTAGTCTTCTAAAGGTGTGTTGTGGTGTCTGGCCGAGACAGACTGGAGCATCCCACAAGAGCTGCTGTTTTGAAGATGCTCTGGTCCAGACAGCCATCACAGTTATTATTATGATGTCATAAGGTCTCTGGACAGAGATGTTTGGCGGTTTCGATACATTTGCAGGGGAAAGAAGGTCCAAGTCTTTATGGTCCTGGTGCTTCCTCTCTGACTTTACAGTTGTGAGACTTGGATGCTGACCAGTGCCCTAAGACGATGACTGCATGTCCTTGGTATTAAGTGTCTTTGGAGGTTCCTGGAGTGGCTTTGGGTCAAACAAGTTGTTACTTAAGGAGATTTAGAAGACTGGCATCACGAGGAAACATCAGCTCCTAAACTACAGCCACGTGGTTCCCCAAGACCTGGAAAAGGCCAAGGGGACACCTGTGTATCACCTGGCCACTTTTGAGAGGTGTGGATGATCCTGTGGAATCACCCTTGGCTTAATGGACCCGGTAAATGAGTCTTATTGAGGCCATGAGGCCCATTGGACCTGTGTCTATCTTCAGATACCAGAGCGTAAAATGGGTGGACTGAGACAATGCAGATTAAGTGTCTTGTCCAAAGACACATTCAGGTAGTATGAGCAGGATTTGAACACAGGTCTCCAGATTGGCAGGCCACATTCTTTTCTGTGAAGCTGCCTGCTCTACTGGTGAACCAAGATTGGTTCTTTAATGTGGTGGATGCTGTGATGTACAGCACCAGCGCCAGATCCCTAACCTAATCAGACACAGTGTGAAGATTTCATGCAAATTAGGCCATTACTGTGTGTTGGTCTTCATCTATGATCAGCTTAACGTGGGTCTGCGCTTTATTTCTGGATCTCAGAAAGATGTGTTCCTTTGTGGAAAAGGGTGTAATGTCTATCCTCTACAATTCTAAACTTGCAGGAGATGCCAATATTTGTTTGATATTTGTTTGGCTTCTTGTGAGAAGTACCATGTCAAGTGGTTAGAGCAGTCACCTATAGTGCAGAAGGTCAGTGATTCAGATTCCACTTGGACCAGTGACTGGAAAACTCATTCTGTCAACCCAGTAGTGAATGGGGACCTGACTCTCTTTAGGGTTAGGGGAAGGGAGAGGAAATGGACACCACTTGTCATATGTCATTCTCTAGAAATGGTTGGACAGCAACACCCACCACCCATACGGCCATCAGGCTATGACACTACCTTACCTTTGCTTTTAGCTCCAGTAGTGGTCTTCTATATTGAGACATGGGAACATTTGTAACATATTGGCCTTTGTGAACTTAAGTATTCTTCCATGGATTGTACGTTGACACAATATAGGGTGTCACGGAGACTCGTCCTCCTCTAGGATACGTTTGTAGCCTCATGGTGGAGTGGCTCCGAGAAGGATTATCTTCAAGGAAAGATGTGAAATTTCAATGCCAACTTCCTAGAAGGCACATGTGACACTTGACCCAAGATTTGATCTACCTTTATGGAGAAAAACCTTTGGAGCTGTGACCTCATGGGAGTCTTGGTGGCTTCCATCACCAGTCTTTTCCTCCTTATGAGAATTGCCTACTCCAGTCAGATTTACCACAGAGATCCATGCTATTTTTATTTTTGATATACCACCCCAATTCCAATGAAGTTGGGACGTTGTGTAAAATGAAAATAAATACAGAATACGATGATTTGCAAATCCTCTTCAACCTATATTCAAATGAATACACCACAAAGACAAGATATTTAATGTTCAAACTGATAGATTTTATTGTTTTTGTGCAAATATTTGCTCATTTTGAAATGGATGCCTGCAACACATTTCAAAAAAGCTGGGACAGTGGCAACAAAAGGCTGAGAAAGTTGATGAATTTTGATTTGATTTGATTTGATCGTTTATTTAGTCCCCATGGGGGCAATTCAGGTGCAGTCAGCAGTAAAAATTGCATTCATAAAAACACATCATACAAGTTCATAAAAACACAGCAGAATAAATATACAAAACAAAAAGCGCCTTGGTGCAACTGCTTGTTGTGATTTGGTGCTATATAAATAAAATTGATTTTTTTCTCAACGTTCAATTGCAAAGAATTTATGGATTCCATCATCTACAGTCGATAATATAATCAGGAGATTCAGAGAATCTGGAGAACTTTCTACACGTAAGCAGCAAGTCCGAAAACCAGCATTGAATGCCCGTGACCTTCAGTCCCTCAGGCAACACTGCATTAAAAACCAACATCATTGTGCAAAAGAACTTACCGTGTGGACTCAGGAACACTTCAGAAAACCATTGTCAGTTAACACAGTTCGTCACTACATCTACAAGTGCAAGTTAAAAGTTTACCATGCAAAGTGAAAGCCAAACATCAACAACATCCAGAAACGCCACCGCCTTCTGTGGGCCCAAGCTCATTTGAAATGTACAGATGCAAAGTGGAAAAGTATGCTGTGGTCTGATGAGTCCACATTTCAAATTGTTTTTGGAAATCATGTCCTCCGAACAAAAGAGGAAAAAGACCATCCAGATTGTTAGCAGTGTAAAGTTCAAAAGCCAGCATCTGTGGTGGTATGGGGGTGTGTTAGTGCCCATGGCATGGGCAACTTACACATTTGTGATGGCACCATCAATGCTGAAAGGTACATCCAGGTTTTGGAGCAACACATGCTGCCATCTAAGCAGCGTGTTTTTCAGGGAATGCCAAGCCACGTTCTGCACCTGTTACAACAGCGTGGCTTCGTAGGAAAAGAGTGCAGGTACTAGACTGGCCTGCCTGCAGTCCAGACCTGTCGCCCATTGAAAATGTGTGGCACATTATGAAGCGTAAAATACGACAATGGAGACCCCGGACTGTTGAACAACTGAAGTTTTACATCAAGCAAGAATGGGAAAGAATTCCACCTACAAAGCTTAAAAGTTAGTGTCCTCAGTTCCCAAATGTTTATTGAGTGTTGTTCGAAGGAAAGGTGATGTAACACAATGGTAAACATACCACTGTCCCAGCTTTTTTGAAACGTGTTGCAGGCATCCATTTCAAATTGAGCAAATATTTGCACAAAAACAATAAAGTTTATCAGTTTGAACATTAAATATCTTGTCTTTGTGGTGTATTCAATTGAATATAGGTTGAATAGGATTTGCAAATCATTGTATTCTGTTTTTACTTTTTGCACAATGTCCCAACTTTATTGGAATTGGGGTTGTATATATTAGATTTTCTTTCATAGTTATATACAACACATAAGCATTTTTTTATTTTAACAGGCTGCCTTTATGACTAATGGCCATGCAGGTGCATTAAACTTTCATAGGGTTGCTACTTTTACCGTGACTGCATCACAATTAACAGTTATCACTTAGAAACAAGTCATCACAACACGACATCACACTTGTTTAAACTTTGGAATTAATCTGTATCTCAGTTCTTAATGTTAGCAGCTACATTCCATTCAAGCACATGCTGGGACGCTCACGAGTACTTTTTTTTCGGAACTTGCTAATGCCGTATACTTTGAAACCGGTCACGGGAGTATACAAAACACTGCTTGGGACTCAAACAAGGGCGGTCGCATCTACTCCTCTCTCTTCTATCTCTGCTTCAACCTTCAAAGTCCCTACTTCATCGGATTGTGAATTCTTCAAACTACAACCCCAATTCCAATGAAGTTGAGATGTTGTGTAAAATGTAAATAAAAACAGAATACAATGATTTGCAAATCCTATTCAGATGAATAAACATCAAAAGATGCTACGCTACAAACAACTACAAACTACATAAGCTGGATCCTCATTCCATTCTCGCCTCACCTCTTCTGTTGGAAAACCCTCTGCATCATCAGCAGGTATCTCAGGGTCACAGGTGTTTCACCCCTTAACCTGTACACCTCGCCTGAGTGGGGCTGCGGAGGCTGGCTAGCCTTCGCCTGCAGGAGGGTTCCAGCTTTGGGCCCTCATCAGCCACAGCCACCTTGAGCTTAACTCCGCCATACTGGCTATTTCCCTAATGGCTTGCTTCAACTGTTTTGACTCCAGACCCACTCTCTGAAAGAAGTAGCGCACCGATTTCGCTGGAAATCCGCGACAACCTACTTCAATCGGAAAAAAAGTTGCATGCCATCCCTTTAACACTGCTTCATCCACCAGATCCTGATACTTGGTCTTTTTTAGATGGTGGGACGTGGCTAGCCTCTCCTCCCAAGGCACAGTCAGCTCTGCCACGATAATGGTTTTTGCTCCCCTAGACAGGAGGACCATATCTGGTCGAAGGGTAGTTGCCACTACGTCCTGAGGGAAGACGAGTTTCCTCTTCACATCCACGCTTAACTCCCAGTTGGAAGCCTTCTGCAGGATACACGATAGATTTTTTGCTGCTATTCGGCTCTTAAGGACCTTGCTGCCCTCTCTTAGGAATTTTACACCAATAGATGGCAGACTATGGTTATTGTTCATCTTAATCCTCTGGTTTTCCACCCACTTGGCGATCTCCGTAAGAACCCTATCATGTCTCCACCTGTAGCGTCCTTCCGCTAATGCTTTAGGACAACCAGTCAAAATATGGTTCAGAGTACAATAGGCCGCCCCACATTGCTTACAAGAGGGGTCCTCCTCTGCACCCCAGATCTTCAGGTTGCTCGGGGTTGGCAGCAGATCAGACACTGCTCGTAGGAGAAAAGACAGCTTCCCCTGGTCAATCTGCCATAGCTCCTTCCAGGACAGTTGATGCTCCAGTGCCTGATCCCACTGGGTCCACCGGCCTTGGGAGGCTAACCCTACCGCCTTCACTTGGCGATCCTCCTCTGCTGCCTGCCGGACCCTCTGAACCACCAGTCCTCTTTTAGCTTTCGCATTAACTTTGCTCCATCTCTTACCGTCGTAGTTCCCAAGACCCAAACGGCCTTGACATACCACGCCAACAATCTCCTGATATCTCAAGTGTGCTTCTGCCTCAGTAACTGCCTGCTGAGGCCTCCACTTTCTGCCACACTTGATGTTCTTACTTGCATACCTCACTTTCCCATCATCGGATGAGCGGAGTGTGCTAACTGCTCTCACCTTGGCGGCTTTAAACTCTTCAGCCACCGATGTTACTGGTAGAGAGAGCTTTGAGGTCTTACTGTAGAGATTGACTGAGCTGAAAGATGGAGGGACGCCCAGCCATCTCCGCAGGAACTTACTGCAAAGCCTTTCCATCCCCTCTACTTGGGACATGGGGAAGTCATAGAGCAAAAAGGGCCACTGTAGTCGTGGTATGATCCCATATTGAAAGCACCACACTTTAAATCTCCCAGGCAGCTGACTATTGTCAACCGCCTTCAGCCATGTACACAGCTGGACTTTGGTGCTAATGAGGTTATCGCCATCCTTAAGGGAACTGTCATAGACCTTTCCAAGGCACCTAATTCCCTGCTCCTGAATCCTTGGGATATCCACACCTTGAATGCTAAAGATATTTCCTTTCGGCTTCCCTTTCAGGATAGTAAGACTCCTCGACTTCTCAGGTTTAAACTGCAGCCGGGCCCATGTCGCCATCCTTTCCAGTGCACTTAGGATCCATTGTGTTCCTTGGATTGATAGGGTCATGACCGTAAAGGCCCGGCAGGCAGGGTGTCTTATGCCATCATCTGCTTTTGGGCCCCTACACTGTGCCTCTCCAACCTCAAGCAATAAATTCATTGCAGCTATGAAGAGGGCCACTGAAATTGTGCATCCTGCCATTATGCCTTTCTCAGGCCTTTGCCAAGAGGTGGTGAAATCATTCGTAGAGAACCTCAACCTTAGCGCATCCAGATGTGACATGGTAAGCTCAACTACCTCTGCCGGTACACGGTAGTGGTCCAATGCCTTCTGGATTAACTGATGTGGAACACTTGGGTAGGCTTTGGCAAGGTCCAGCCATACAACAGAAAGGGTTTTGTTATTACACTTGGCCTCCTTAATAAGCTGGCTGATCGCCGCTGTATGTTCCAAGCAACCAGAGTAACCTGGAACCCCACCTTTTTGAACACTTGAGTCGATAAACTCATTGGCAAGCAGGTATGCTGTTAGCCTTCTGGCAATAATGGACCAAAATATCTTACCCTCTACATCCAGCAGAGAAATCTCCCGGAACTGATCGAGCCTCTCCGAGTTTAACTCTTTGGGCACGAAGCATCCCTCGGCGAGTGTCCAGAGCCGAGGTTCCTGTTTTTTCTTCCACAGTGTCCTTAAGAGCTTCGCCAACCTCTTCAGAAGCTGTGGGCAATTTTTATAGATTTTATAGGTAGTGCCTGATGGCCCTGGCGCTGATCCTGCTTGTGCTTTTTTAACTTACTTCACGCACGGTGAAGTCTGCCATATTGAAAGGGGTATGTGGTAAAAGTGCTGGCAGTGGGAAAGGGCATTCCCCCAAGGGGACGTTTCTAAGAGGGTCGCCATGTGCAGCTGTCGTAGAATCTTCTACCTCTGCCTTCGAGCATTTCAGTGTCCCGCTCTTTTGTTTTCCTAAGAGCTCTGCTGTAAATTGGAAGGGGTTATTTACAAAGGCTTTCCTCTTTCTACGCTTCTCCCTCTGCTTCTCACGTAATATCTCCACTCTGTGGAGATGGGCCAGGTTTTTCCGGACCTGTGCCCTGACTTCATTCAGGGCTGTCCTCTCTACTATGTTTGCTTCCCGCCATCTTTTCTTAAGTTTCTTCAACTCTCCTCGCAGCTCTCTAATCTGTCTCTGCCTTCTACTAGGGCGTAATGGTGGTCTGAGAACCTTCCCTTCCTTCACACCGAAAATATCGTGGCATGCCTGGTACACCACTTGAACCATGGTCTCAATTTTCCTGACTGCCTCTCCTTTCAAGACACTATCGAGAGTGATATTCAAGTCTTGATCCAGTTGTTGCCATCTGTGGTCCGCTGCTGATGGTAAGTTCAAACGTGGTTTCCTCGAAAAGTCTTTAGGACCTTTTGATTGGCTGCCTCTTTCAGTGCTCTGAACAGTTAGAGCGGAGAGGTCCGGGGCACTATGGTTTGCCTCCCGGCCCCGGTCCTCCGTCGACTGACAGGCTATACTGATACAACCTGTATTCAGTTGAATACACCACAAAGACAAGATTTGTAATGTTCAAACTGATAAACTTTATTGTTTTTGTGCAAATATTTGCTCATTTTGAAATGGATGCCTGCAACAAGTTTCAAAAAAGCTGGGACAGTGGTATGTTTACCACTGTGTTACCTCACCTTTCCTTCTAACAACACTCAATAAGTGTTTGAGTGTTGTTCCTTCATTGGAATTGGGGATGTATATACATACAGTAGGGAAAATAAGTATTTGACCCCCTGTCAGTTTTGCAGGTTTTCCCACCTAAAAAGAATGGAGATGTCTGTAATTTTTATCGTAGGTACATTTCAACTGTGAGAGACAGAATCTAAAAAAAAAATCCAGAAAATCACATTGTATGATTTTTAAATAATTAATTTGCATTTTATTGCATAAAATAAGTATTTGACCCCCAACCAACCAGCAAGAATTCTGGCTCTCACAGACCTGTTAATTTGTCTTTAAGAAGCCCTCTTATTCTGCACTCTTTATCTGTATTAATTGCACCTGTTTGAACTTGTTAACCTGTGTAAAAGACACCTGTTCACTCACTCAATCAATCACACTCCAATCTGTCCACCATAGCCAAGACCAAAGAGCTGTCTAAGGACACCGGGGACAAAACTGTAGACCTGCACATGGCTGGGATGGACTACAGGACAACAGGCAAGCAGCTTGGTTGAAGACAACAACTGTTATGATTATTTATTAGAAAGTGGAAGAAACACAAGATGACTGTCATTCTCCCTCGGTCTGGGATTCCATCCAAGATCTCACTTTGTGGGGTAAGGATGATTCTGAGAAAGCTCAGAACTACACAGGAGGACCTGGTCAATGACCTGAAGAGAGCTGGGACCACAGTCACAAAGATTACATTAGTAACACATGATGCTGTCATGGTTTAAAATCCTGTAGGGCAGCAAGGTCCCCCTGCTCAAGCCAGCGCATGTCCGGGCCCATTTGAAGTTCACCAGTGACCATCTGGATGATCCAGAGGAGGCATGAGAGAAGGTCATGTGGTCAGATGAGACCAAAATAGAGCTTTTCGGAATCAACTCCACTTACCATGTTTAGAGGATGAGAACAACCGCAAGAAAACCATCCCAATCGTGAAGCATGGGGGTGGAAACATCATACTCTGGGGTGCTCTTCTGCAAAGGGAACAGGATGACTGCACCGTATTGAAGGGAGGATGGATGGGGTCATGTATTGTGAGATTTTGGCAAACAACTTCTTTCCCTCAGTAAGAGCATTTAAGATGGGTCATGGCTGGGTCTTCCAGCATGACAATGACCCCAAACACACAGCCAAAAACTCCAAACCTGAAAGATTTGGAGAAGATCTGTATGGAGGAGTGGACCAAAATCCCTGTTGCAGTGTGTGAAAACTTGGTCAAGAACTACAGGAAACGTCTGATCTCTGTAATGGCAGACAAATGTTTCTGTACCAATTGTTAAGTTCTGTTTTTCTAGGCGGTCAAATACTTATTTTATGCAATAAAATGCAAATTAATTATTTAAAAATCATACAATGTGATTTACTGGATTTTGTTTTGTTTTTTTTAGATTCTGTCTCTCACAGTTGAAGTTGACCTACGATAAAAATTACAGACCTCTCCATTCTTTGTAGTTGGGAAAACCTGCAAAACTGACAGGGGGTCAAATACTTATTTTCCCCACTGTATCTATATCTATGTCATTATGTTGCCTGTGAAAAACAATGTCACAGAGGCATTCCACGTCCATATACAAAGCAGCAATAAATAGCTGACATGTGGGTTAAAATGGCTGCTGCGCTGTTTTAACCCACATGTCAGCTGTTTATTGCCACTTTGTACAGACATGGAATGATAAATGGACTGCATTTATGTAGTGCTTTTCTATCTGCGGCTGCACAGATCTGATTAGAACATGTGATCAGAGCTGTGATATTTTACACACATACACATCCAAATCCATTCCCACAGACTCTCCAAGTAAAATAAAAATTTTACTTTTATTGAAAGCTCTATTGAAAGGAGCACAAAGGAAAACAAACAACAAAAAAATTAACATGCCATTCACCCAGTCGTAAAGATTTCCAAATGGAAAGTCTACAACATCAAAGAAGGCTCCACGCACGCGCAATTACCAGCCAAATAAAAAGTCCACTAATCCTCACTCGGATCGATTTCAGGTTCCAGTAGTCCTCAGGTACGGATAGCTGGCCAGAGAATAATGTCCAGGTCCACTTGCCCTCAAATTCTGATCGCGTGCTTGCATAATGTCCAATGCAGCTCTGCCTTTAGCTCAAGTTCTGTCACGATTGTGGCACATTTAGTCTGTTATCTCCTGAAAATAGTGTCTTCTGAGTTTTTCCAATCTGAGACATACATCTGTGTGTCCAGGCCGTCTGTAAAAACAGCGTGGTGGAGACAGTCCACCTCCATGTGCATGGCGGTGAACCAGCATCCTGTGACACAAACAGCAGCATCACAACACTTTAGGTTCCAAAATTCAACAGACTCTGAAAAAGTTAAGAATTTCGGGGTGAAGTGTGTTGTCTCTTCTGTAAATCTGAGCCATCACTTTCAAACAAAAACTCAGAAGCAGTGGTGGCCACAGCGAACCATAAAGTTAGCTTCGATAACCGTTAAAAAGCGAACTGAAAATTTAACTTCTATGAAGCTATAAATAAGCTATAAATATAAATAAAGCAATAAACCCCTAAAAAATTAGCGGACGTTACAACTAAAAGCTAAATTGATAATCCATAATCGACATACACAGCAAGGCAGTTTTGACTTTTGATTAAAATTTTAAACAAACTAATTCCGGACAGGTTATCGAAATTTACGTCACCTCTGTCATTTTTACAAAGTGAAAATATCAGCTATATGTTTTAGTTTTAAAGTAATGCACTAATTTTGAAGGTTTGAGTGTTTACAGACACACATGCCAAAAGCCATTATGGGAAAATGAGCTTCTTGTCATCATTAAATGTCATACTTTTTCATTTGAAAAAAGGCAATTTGAAAACTGAAACTTATTTTTAAGTAATTCAGCACTTACAGTGAATGTGTGGCAATTGGTATCAACATATTTACAAATACAGATTTATTTGTAAAAATCAATCCACGTTACAGTAATTTGGATGTTGGTTTTTACACATATTTAAACTGACCAACCACTGATGACCGGAAGCTCATTTTCCCATAATGCCTTTTGGCATGCATGTGTGTCTGTAAATGTTTCAAAATTAGTGCATTACTTTAAAACTAAAACATATAGCTGATATTTTCACTTTGTAAAAATGACAGAGGTGACGTTAATTTCGATAACTTGTCTGGAATTAGTTTGTTTAAAATTTTAACCACAAGTCAAAACTGCCTTGCTGTGCATCTCTCCAGTGACACATCTGCAGGACTGCATGGCTGTGAAAAATAAATGATCTTTTTTTCTTCTCTTCCTTTCTCTCTGGTAGCAAGCTCTCTGTTGGCAGAGGATTGAACTCTACCTCTCATCGCTGTTTGTCTGCTACAAAACACATAACAGACAGGAACTAACATGTATGATTTCAGGCTTTACAAATGTTTTTATCTGTTAAGCTTTGTTCAATATGCCCGCAAAAAGATGTTAGCGGTCTAAAAGTTATCAGAACCAAATTTAGCAGAAGTTAATTGTTCTGCTGATGGTTTTCAAAGTTAGCTGTAAAGCTAATCAGCTAACAAAAACTTAGCTTCTCTAATTAGCGGATTAGCGGAGCTGTGGCCACCACTACTCAGAACATTACTCGGACATAACCACATTCATTTTGCTTTGTCTCTAAGCCACCGGGATGTTTCTGTTTTCTTAATATGTACGTCACACGCAGAGAAATGCAGAGAATTGCAGAGTCAGACATTTTCCGGAAATGCAACTGTTCGCTTGCTCAGGGAGAGGAATAAAAAACACCAGAGACCACTAATTCTGAGCACATGTGCATGAAGAGACTTACAATCATGAATATTTTGATGTTGTGTTGCTAACTGGGATGTTATATATGTGTATATATATATATATGTATATATACATATATATATATGTATATGTATATATATATGTATATATATATGTATATATACATATGTATATATACATATATATATATATATGTATATGTATATGTATATATATATATATGTATATATATATATATGTGTATATATGTGTATATGTATATGTATATATATATATATGTGTATATATATATATGTATATATATATATATATATATGTATATATATATATGTATATGTATATATATATATATATGTGTATATACATATATATGTATATGTATATGTATATATATATATATATGTATATGTATATATATATATATATATATGTATATGTATATATATATATATGTATATGTATATATATATATATGTATATGTATATATATGTATATGTATATATGTATATATATGTATATGTATATATGTATATATATGTATATATGTATATGTATATATATATGTATATATATATGTATATGTATATATACGTATATATATATATATATATTATGTATATATATATATGTATATATATATGTATATGTATATATACGTATATGTATATATATATATGTATATATACGTATATATATATATGTATATATACATATGTATATATATATATATGTATGTATATATGTATGTATAAACTCCTTCCAGACTTCGATCTGTTCTCTTTTGGCACATATAGAATACTGTAAAGATGTGCTACATCAGTACCACCTCAAAGCGCTGCCAGCTTGATGTTTTATACATTCATAACTGCAGGATTTAGATTAAAGGGTCTGAATCAGTCACAACCATTCAACTTGGAATCAAACCTGAAACAAGTCCATATTTGAAATGTAATCATTTATCATTTTGAAACTCTGTTGCAAATTTTATGCAAAAATGGAAAGATTTAACTTGTTGCAGCTTCTCAAATGTCACAATTACTGCTATTTTGCTGTTCAATTAAACTGATTTTAAATTACTTTTGGAGTATTTATCATATTTTAGGTGACAAGTCGCACCATAGTATTAGATATATCTGTTCAAGAAAGTGTCACGAAGAGGCAAAAAAACATATATGTCGCACCAATCAATAAGTCACATTTATTTTTCACCCAAGAAGTAAGTCTTGTGTAGGCTCTGAGGCCCAGTTACTAGTACTGGTGCTTGTATCCGGATTCCATAGTGTGATGTGGATTTTTGTCTATGACTCCCCCTGGACGGGACACCTGTCCAACACAGGTTACTTCCCCAGCTAAGGCTGGCAGTCATTGGCAGCTGGGTGGACTGAGACAATATAGATAAAATGTTTTGTCCAAACACACAGACAGGTAGCATGAGCGGGATTTGAACCTACATCTACAGATTGACAGGCCAGCTCCTTATCCGCTTAGCTACCACTCTGCACTTCACCCAACAAGAAACAAAGCAAATTTAATTGTCAGGTTATTTATTTATAGTACAAACACAACGTTACACTAGTTGACCTGTCATTGCTGTTCTTTTTGTCCTAACAAGTGTTGTTCCGAGTGCTATGATGGATATATTTCCTTTTTTATTCAAGAGCATTGCATTTCAGTTTGAGAGCAGGATTTATTAAATTCAGTCATTCTCTCGGGCATTGTCTTTGTCATTCATTTCTCCCACCTTCTGCTTCACAGTTTGAATTACAGAACCTCAGTCAGTATACTGGAGCAGCTTGTCACGGGTGTAGATATTACCATCTAATTACGCAAATTGTTACGCAATCATTTTAAATTGGCTAACTGTGTTGATTGATTTGACAAGAAGAACTCTATCCTATATTGCAGGGGTCTTCAACTCCAGTCCTCGATGGTCGGTGTCCTGCAACTTTTAGATGTGTCACTGCTTCAACACACCCAAGTCAGTTAATGAGGTCATTAGCAGCACTCTGGAGAACTTGACTGCATACTGAGGAGGTAATTCAGCTATTTGATTCAGGTGTGTTGGACCAGGGACACATCTAAAAGGTGCAGGACTCCGGCCATTGCGGACTAGAGTTGAAGACCCTTGCTATATAGGCCACAAGGCCCATTGGTGCCTGTGCTTATGTGTGCTGTCAAGCGGAGTAGAGTCTCACTCCTGGATGAGATTTTTAGTTGTCTGGTCCGTGCCAATTTACAGCAGATGAAGTGTGTTGTCTAAGGACACAGGCAGGTAGTGCAACTGAGAATCAAACCCAGGTCTGTGTATTAGTTGTCCAACTCCTATCCCACTGAGGTCTTCAGTAAATATGATGGCAGCACTAACTATGACCTCAGCATACAAACTACATATCAGTAAAGTGTGGTGCTTAAACAATCAATGGTTCTCAAGTTATTGCGCTCGAACCCAGTAATCTGGCTGGTGACGGGTCTGAAAACTTGACAGTTGCTTTGCAGCTGCATAAAAACATCAGAAATGTCTTTGACTTTTTTGACAAGAAATGTGATGTGTGCTGTGGGGTTAAAGTGAGTATTTGGTTTGGGAGTTGTTGATACACGTTGCTGCTACTACCACCTTGAAGAACTGCTTTAGGTCCCGACCGTCCAGACAGACCGGCGGTCCATCCTCATGTCCTGATAGGAAGCAACAGCAGAACAAAGTGATTGGACTGTGCTGGGTTTTTTTTTTGTATCTTCAGCTGGTGTTTGCAGAAGGGCAGAATGAAGCCCAGAAGGCTGGTCTGGAGTCCAAAGAGCTTCTCTTTCTGATCCAGATCACTTGCCAGGTACCGTTACTTGGACTGGCTGTATTTATTGTGATGATGTCATTATTATTGTTTTTTTTTTTAAATCTATGTACTAAGGTTTCTTATTTGTCTGCATCAGAGTGGAAGCTGGATGGTGAAGCGGTCCTATGAAGACTTCCGGGTGCTGGACAAACACCTGCACTTGTGCATCTACGACCGCCGTTACTCCCACCTCACAGAGCTGCCACGATACGACGCATTACAAGACACCGCTGAGGTACCACAGGGCCTAATCTGTCATTTAAGATTAAAAAGTCAACACTTAGGATTCATGACGGATGTGTGGAAAAGAAAAAATCTAGGCAAAACTATAGGCACCACTATTTTTTTTTTATGAAACAATGCAAACCTTAAAAAGTAGTTCAGACACTATTATTGGTACCCTTCAGTCATATTTGGTTGCAGAGCCTTTGGTAACAGTGACTGTTTCTAAACAATTCTTGGAACCATCTAGACCAGGGGTGGGCAACGAGGGCCGAGACACTGCAGGTTTTCCTTGCAACCAATCACCTCAGCAGGTGGGTTGCTGATGAGCTTCTACCTTGAACATAAACACCTGGTCGTCTTGAAATTACCTGCTGAAACACCTGATCATTAATGAAATCACCTGCTGAGGTGACTGGTAGCAAGGAAAACCTGCAGCGCTTTGGCCCTTCATGGCACATGATTGCCCACCCCTGATCTAGACACTTGTTGAAACCCTCTACTGGTAGCTTCTGTTACTGCTTTTCCTCTATTGGCAGATTTCATCTCCAAAGGTTTTCTGTGGGATTTTGGTCTGAGTCCTTACTAGTCAGTTTAAGACAGTTCATCTTTTCTTTTACAGTTGTTCATTTGTGCTTTTGTGTGTTTTGGGCCATTATCCTGCTGAATATCCCAAAACCTTTGCCGCAAACCTTTCGTTCTGACACTGGGAAACAAGTTTTACTCTAAAATGCTGTCAGAATTGTCTTGACACTTGAAACCTCTTGATAACTTTAGGAACTGTTGAAACAGACAATAGCATTTCTGATGCTCTCAAACAAATCTCATGTTTGCCAGTAAAACTACCGCTGGCTGGTTAAATCAGATGATTCAACACTGACCTTGATTTTACAGGCAATGCTGTGATCTTTGTGGAATCAAACAGACACCCTCATTGCAGCACTTGAGATGCTGAGTGAGGAATAAGACTTTCTGGGTTTGCGATTGTTTTGGATTAAGTCTAAGATCCAGACTATGGAGGACTTCCTAGTCCAGGGGCGGGCAACGAGGGCCGAGACACTGCAGGTTGTCCTTGCAACCACTCACCTCAGCAGGTGGGTTGCTGATGAGCTTCTCCCCTGAACATAAACACTTGATCATCAATGAAATCTACTGCTGAGGTGATTGGTAGGAAGGAAAACCTGCAGTGCCTTGGCCCTTCATGGCTCATGATTGCCCATCCCTGTCCTAGACGCATATCCTATTGGAATCTCAATCCATGCTGCAAATCTGAACACTCAAGTCACATGAAGTCCATTATTTCCAAATCTGTTTCAAGCCTCATTCATAGTTAATTTGAAATCTGATTCAAATTGCAGTTTTCTAAATCTGTGTAATGCTCAGGTTAAATTCTGATTGTTTTGCTACGGCTGTGATTTTTCACCCCACGTGAGCTTTATGCCATGACAGCTGGTGGCTCTTACACTGCTACTCACAGCCGGTTGTCACACACACACACACACACACACACACACACACACACACACACACACACACACACACACACACACACACACACACACACACACACACACACACACACACACACACACACACACACACACACACAAAAGCCCACCATCATCTACATAAAAGAACACTCAGATGAGATTCTGGATCTGTAATGTCTCACACCTGAAACATACTGCACTTCACATGGCAGGAGACGCGCATGAGTCTTTGTTTTCAGGTGTTGCTCACTCTGTTCGCATCATTTTCCTTTATTCCACACACAGATTGTTTTTCTAATGGCTCATTTGGCTGATCTGTCACTCCACAGCACACCTTGTCATTTTATAATGTATAAACTTAAAAATAAAAATTACTTAAATACATACAGTAGTGTTCAGAATAATAGTAGTGCTATGTGACTAAAAAGATTAATCCAGGTTTTGAGTATATTTCTTATTGTTACATGGGAAACATGTACAACAACCACTAGATTCAGTAGATTCTCACAAATCCAACAAGACCAAGCATTCATGATATGCACACTCTTAAGGCTATGAAATTGGGCTATTAGTAAAAAAAAAAAGTAGAAAAGTGGGTGTTCACAATAATAGTAGCATCTGCTGCTGACGCTACAAACTCAAAACTATTATGTTCAAACTGCTTTTTTAGCAGTCCTGTGAATCACTAAACTAGTATTTAGTTGTATAACCACAGTTTTTCATGATTTCTTCACATCTGCGAGGCATGGAGTCAACCAACTTGTGGCACCTTTCAGCTGTTATTCCACTCCAAGATTCTTTAACAACATTCCACAATTCATTCACATTTCTTGGTTTTAATTTTGTTGGTTTGGAACCAAGATTTTGCTCGTTTACTAGTGTGCTTGGGGTCATTGTCTTGTTGAAACACCCATTTCAAGGGCATGTCCTCTTCAGCATAAGGCAACATGACCTCTTCAAGTATTTTGACATATCCAAACTGATCCATGAAACCTGGTATGCGATATATAGGCCCAACACCATAGTAGGAGAAACATGCCCATATCATGATGTTTGCACCACCATGCTTCACTGTCTTCACTGTGAACTGTGGCTTGAATTCAGAGTTTAGGGGTCGTCTCACAAACTGTCTGCGGCCCTTGGACCCAAAAAGAACAATTTTACTCTCATCAGTCCACAAAATATTCCTCCATTTCTCTTTAGGCCAGTTGATGTGTTCTTTGGCAAAGTGTAACATCTTCTGCACGTCTTTTATTTAACAAAGGGACTTTGCGGGGAATTATTGCAAATAAATTAGCTTCACACAGGCGTCTTCTAACTGTCACAGCACTTACAGGTAACTCCAGACTGTCTTTGATCATCCTGGAGGTGATCAATAGGTGAGCCTTTGCCATTCTGGTTATTCTTCTATCCATTTTGGTGGTTGTTTTCCATTTTCTTCCACGCATCTCTGTTTTTTTTGTCCATTTTAAAGCATTAGAGATCATTGTAGAAGAACAGCCTATAATTTTTTGCACCTGCGTATAAGTTTTCCCCTCTCCAATCAACTTTTTAATCAAACTACGCTGTTCTTCTGAACAATGTCTTGAACGTCCCATTTTCCTCAGGCTTTCAAAGAGAAAAGTATGTTCAACAGGTGCTGGCTTCATCCTTAAATAGGGGACACCTGATTCACACCTGTTTGTCAAACAAAATTGACGAACTCACTGACTGAATGCCACACTACTATTATTGTGAACACCCCCTTTTCTACTTTTTTTTACTAATAGCCCAATTTCATAGCCTTAAGAGTGTGCATATCATGAATGCTTGGTCTTGCTGGATTTGTGAGAATCTACTGAATCTACTGGTACCTTGTTTCCCATGTAACAATAAGAAATATACTCAAAACCTGGATTAATCTTTTTAGTCACATAGCACTACTATTATTCTGAACACTACTGTATAAACTCACCAGCTTTGATTACCATCCACATCCTGCGAGTAAGAGCTCTGTATTTGCAGGGTTCAGATATGTGACTGTTCAGTACATATGTGTGGCTTTGATTAGTATATTAACCACGGGATTAGACAGAAGAGGACTGCAACACAGACACAGAAATCAGATCTGGTCACTTTCAAAGCAGAATGTGGACAGTCAGTCAGTGAGATCACATTTGAATCAGATACGCAATAAATCTGATTTGAACTGGCAGTCTGAATAAAGCTTCTGGATCCATGACCTTTGAGATTAAGAAATTCCTGGGAAGAGCTTATAGAGTTATGAGGTCACTAGACAGACGTGTTTGCGTAAGAAGTTCCATGTATTTATGGTCCTTGTGCTTCCTGTCTTACCTTATAGTTGTGAGACTTGGAGACTAACCTGTGACCTAATTCAGCGTCTAGGTCGCTCTGGAGAATCCTTGCAGACTTGACTTTTTGTCACATGAACAGTAATTTAGGGAGTCAGATGAGGTGTACGACTGTATTCAGTAGTAGAGAGAACACTCACAATTCATCTGGCTGCTTTTGGGAAGTAGAGATGGACAGAATATCTCCCTGGGTGGTTGCCAACTAGGTGTTAGGGTGGCTGTGTATTTTGGTGGAGATGGTGACACAGCACCACTGATAATTAAGCACAATTGTGTCTTTGTTAATTCGTGTTTTGCTTCAATAATGAATTTAAATTCACCCCATGAGCACCAGTAATTGTGTCTTTGGTATATTTTTTATTTTGAGTTGAAAGTATTTTTGCTGTTGTTCAGTAACTTTGAATGTTGCAGTCCATATTCAAATTGCCTTGAATTTGTGCTTTTGCATTTATTTCTGAAGATTTTTGAATTATGTATGTGAAAATTGGTGGTGTCACTGATTTTGACCCCAGCTGTAATTTGTCGTCAATATTCTCGGCAATCTTTTGTCGTTTCAGTCAGTAACCAAGATGTTGGCCACCTACCTTTCATGCTTCTCAACCATCGCTGACAACAAGATCAACTGTGGTCCAATTCTCACCTGGATGGAAGTAACTCAAAGCTCTTTATCTTCCATTATTATCATCTCACTTGATTTTTTTTTAAACCATCTAAGTATTTAACTTGTTTACTTTCCAGATCGATAATAAAGGGAACCATCTGCTGGTATCTGAAGAAGCCTCAATCAACGTCCCCGCCATCGCTGCTGCCCATGTCACCAAACGCTACACAGCCCAGGCTGCAGACGAGTTGAGTTTTGAGGTAGGGTTGGGTGAAAAAAAATAAAAAGATTCTTAGATGCGTCACGATGCGGACATGGACGGTAATGAAATGTCAGTAATAGATTTTTAACTTTGAGGGCCAAATTTTATGAAGTAAAGCCATAGGTTTTGTTTTTTTTTATCTTTGTTACAGCCTTACTTTAAACCCAAAAGAAATGAGGCATCAGGCCAAAACATGGAAGCCTGTTAAAATGTACCTGTGTCAGGGCCAATGAACCAGGCACCTCTGGCGCCCTTTTTTGGCTGCCCTTCAGCATGTTTGCAAAATAAAAATACTACTCCACTCTATCATTCTGGGAGGGGGATTGGTCTGTGCCATCAGGCTTATGGCCATCATTATTAACTAAACATACTTCATTAATTTGCTCTGTCAAATACTACTATTATGTTGCATAACTAGACAATTGGGTAACATCTCAAAAACGGTTTTAATAACACTAACCCAAATTGATAGCGGATTGAATCGAATCGAAATAATCAATTCTGAATCTAAGAATTGGAATCGAATCGATTCTTGAAATTTGAATCGATACCCAACTCTATTCGTTAGAGCTTCTGTCCTCGTAAAAAGTGGGGAGGCTGCGTGCGATGAGGCTGCAGATTCTGCGCTGTGTGCACAAAGAAAACTGAGGATAACCGCCTGTTTTTGGACTATGTGCAAGTTAGCCAGTTTAGATTGTCAGCAAATCAGCAGTAACACAAAATTTCACCATTATCACAATGCACATTCTTGTTTTATTTATTCTGACACAAGTACAAAGTGCATCAGTGCAGCACAACCAGTGTGCACCTTCATCACAACGAGGTTTGATTTTAGAACTACCAAGTAGTTACACAGTAAGAAAAAATATCCTGTGTGGGGGGAAAAAAGATGCATCACGATGCACCAATAACCCTTTTATGATCAATTCCCAGGCCTCTGAATCGTAATTGAATTGTCACTGGATAATTATCACCTAACAGAATTTTTTTTTTTTTTTTTTTTTTGAGTGATGTTCTGCGCATGTATATATGCTTTATAACATGTTCAGCCATAATCAGACCACACGTTTTTGGTCTCTGTCCTTGGCATTCCAGGTAGGAGACATTGTGTCTGTCATTGACATGCCTCCTAAAGAAGATACTGGATGGTGGAGAGGAAAACATGGCTTTCAGGTGAAATATCTGCTGTCCTGCATTCACACTGTGAAAGTATCACATCATCGACAAACAGCTTTACGAGTATTTTGTTTCATGGAAGGCTAACTGACTGTAGGACTGTCTCATGCCCTATGACTTCTGAGATAGGCTCCCTCGTAAGTATTGTCACTGAAGCTGTGTTGAATCAGTCTCTGTGCAGATGCGCAGAGCAGGAAGCTGTGTCGCATAGAAGGTAGACAATCAGCCTGTAGACCAGGGATTGATTACAGGTGTGTTCTTCAGGATTCTTGTCTGTGTCCAGTCTACCCATGTCTAAATGGGTACTGGCCTTTGGCTGGGGAAGTGACCTGTGATGGACTGACGTCTTGTCCAGGGGCAGTTGTAGACTCTCATCACTTTCATGTTGCATATTCCAGAATTGCACCAGCACCAACGGATCTGAGAGGCCAATACAGGATTATCATCTACTTTTTCTTCTGCAGGTCGGTTTCTTCCCCTGTGACTGTGTTGAGCTGATAAATGACAAGATTCCCCCCAGTGTCCAAAACTCAGTGCCAAAACCAGGTAATTGTTCCAATTTTTGACCGGTTTGGTAAATTATTTTAAAGTAACACACTATTTTGAGTTCTTAAAACCTTCTACATTCCTCAACGAAAACAAACAGGTGATTATAATCAATAAATTAAGAACCGATCAGGACAATGTTACTGCAAATCTACAAAATAGTTCATGCACAGTACTTTATTTTAAAGGTAAATTTTTAATTGTGTAAGATATTTGCAGCATCTTTGTTTTGACACTTTTTTTATTGTGCCTATTAATTTTGCACAATACTGTAAATTTGTCAAATTCTGCTCGAGTACAAACGCAACAGTAAGTTTTCATTTCAACGTGTCTCTGCATTTGTTTGGTGTGTGTGTGTGCGTGTCAGTGTGTAAGAAACATGGCAAACTGGTGACATTCCTGAGATCCTTCATGAAGTCTCGACCGCCGCCTCAGAAGCTGCGGCAGCGTGGCATCCTCAGAGAGCGCGTGTTCAGCTGTGACCTGGGCGAACATCTCCACAATTCAGGACATGAGGGTAATGTTATGTTTTTCTACCCTGTAACAATCTGCACGTTCACGTTTTCTAACACACAAAGTCTGTTCCCTCTGTGATACGTGAGTGTTTTTACATTTGTCTGGTGGTGGCAATGGTTGGGGGGTGGTGTCCATGTGGACTGGTGCCAAAACCTGTTTTTATAGGCTCCCCCCACACAAACGAACATTCAGTGGCTATTTGGGGATCACTCAGTCTGTCCATAAGTCTTGTAAGTGCAACTCTTCCTGAAACACTAGTCTGAGGGCTTGAAGGGGAGAAAATTGGATTTTTGTTTTGAAATGCTTCACCATGAGGTCTGAAGTTAAACCTTCAAAAAAAATGCACCCTGAGATCTGGCAGTGATGTATTTTTTTTGGGGGGGGGGACTCTGACAATAGCTATGCTTATAAATTTATACCCAAATATATTGTTTGCACTGCTGCAGATGGGGGAAGGGAGGTTAGTGACATCGGCTCTAGAGCACTGTAGTAGTAGAAATAGCAGCTCTCACTTCTTGAGGCAGCTTTAGTCACTCACACCCTAGTAGTTTTCTGGAATCCAGGATATGTGGGTGGTGATAGCTTTGGTGATGAAGATGAAGTTTTAAATTGTAAATGAACTGCATTTATATAGCACTTTTCCATCTGCATCAGATGTTCAAAGTGCTTTACAAATAATACCTCACATTCACCCCAGTGTGAGGGTGCTGCCATACAAGGTGTTCACTACACACCGGGAGCAACTAGGGGATTAAGGACCTTGCCCAAGGGCCCTTAATGATTTTCTGGTCAGGCTGGGATTTGAAGCCCAACGGTTTAACCACGAGACCATCACCTCCCCTTTTCATTTTAATCTCAGAATCAAACCTGCCCTTGGGCGGGTAATCGGCTAGTACCAACTAATTTGGTATAGGTGAACATGAGACGCTCTAATTGGTGCTGTACTATTCTGATAGCTTTATTTTTGATCCAGTACCCGCCTTTTTTTATTTTGCTTAGTTCTTGTCAGATTGTTCTTTGATGTTATTACACATACATACATGTGTGTGTTGTTATGTCTCAGTTGCATAATGTTTAATTTTCCTAAAACATCATAGCATGGTAAAAATTACATGTAACGTTGCCTTGGAAACAGACGTGTTTTGCCTCCTTCAGTCCCACAGGTTGTTCGCAGCTGCGCTGAATTCATCGAGAAACACGGCGTCGTGGACGGAATCTACAGACTCTCTGGGATCTCCTCCAACATTCAGAAACTGAGGTGTGTGACTTTATTTTTCCTGATCAAAACCTGAATTTAGTTTATTCTCTTATGATTTGTAGCAGCACTAAGTTGTAAGCAGATTGGTGGAAAATATTTTGAAAGATCCTAACAATGAGAGAGAGAAAAGTAACTGAACACCATAGTTAAAAAAACAAAATACACGCTGGAGGGCAATCTGCTACGGCTAAACAAGCTGTCATCAATTTTGTTTCATGATGAAAAGAACCTCATTATCACTTCATGATATCACTTGAAATTACTTGATGAACGTTCATCAAGTGATTTCTGCAACGTCACTGAAATCATCAACCTGCTCCGTGTTCAGCGACATCAAACTCATGGACACGGAGGGAAGTTATGTTCCCTCCGTGAAACACCAGTTTCAGTGTGGAATTTTAAATTGCTTGATTTTAAACATGGAAAAAAACTGACATTTCAGTGCAGTTGTAGTAATAATAATAATAATATAAGCTTCAATCATTAGTCTTAAAAAAGAAGAGAAGAGAGAAGAGACATACAATGAAACTTGTCCTCTGCATTTAATCCATCATAATTACAGTTAGACACAATCCAACCACTAGGAGCAGTGAGCAGCCACAACCCGGCGCTCGGGGACCAACTCCAGATGTAGAGACTGCCTTGGTCAGTGGCAGAGAAAGAAGCAGAACCTAAATAAGCATGTTTTTGATTGTGGGAGGAAACTGGAGGAAACCCACACAGACACAGGGAGAAAATGCAAACTCCACACAGAAAGGGCAGGAAGCGATCCCATGACCTTCTTTCTGTGAGGCACCTACTAACCACTAAGTCACTGTGCCACCCAAAAGAAGACCTGAAAGTTCAGCTACAATTTGCCAGAAGGTACATCTGTACTGCAAGCCTAGATTTGATGTTTTGGTGAAAGAAAATCCTCCTCTGTCCCACTTCATCATGAAGCTGTATAACTGGGGATATAAAATGCAAAACGTGCACTATGCAAAATTTCTCCAATCACATCCACAGAAGCCTGTAACTTCTTGGTTGTCAGTGTCTTGGTGGCTTTCCTCACTCCTTCTTCTTGCACAGTCACTCGGTTTTTTCAGAAATGTCTACTCCACACAGATTTACCACAGAGTGCCATACTGTTTGTATTTTTTACAACTGATGTAAATAAAGTTCAAGACACATTCAGTGACTTGGAAATGTTCATGTATCCATCCCCTGACTTGTCTGAAGAAAACTGGCAATAAAACTGATTATTTACAGCTATTATACCAAAGCATTCCATTACTCATGCAACCCATCATCTTGGCTTTTATATTTTTAATTAAATTATATGAAGTTAGAGATTTGCATTCAGTTTGACTTTAAGGAAGGTCATTTTAGAATTTTTTTATTTTTTGTATTTTGTATTTTTTTTTTTTTTTTTTTTTTTTGAAATGGCAGAAACAAATTAAAATGTGTGAAATACCAAGTGTTCCAGTACTTTTGGAGGGAGGGCACTGTATGCACACTGTGCACTAAACTTGCACATGTGGCTGCACCAGGTGTAAACAATGAACAGAAATGCTCAGTGTACAACACAGACAGAGGGAGTGTTGCTTCATTCTCTGCACAATCACTATTACAGCACTAAATCCTCACATAGACAATAGTTCTTGGCTGTGACATTAATGTGTAAAATCTCTTTTTATTACTTGGTCGAGGTCAATCTTTGTGTTTTGTTTTCTTGTAGTTATACAGACAGGAGGACATCTCCCACATTGTTCTGTGTGTTTTTGTCCAGGCATGAGTTTGACTCCGAGCAGATTCCAGATCTGAGTCGAGATGTTTTCAGGCAGGACATCCACTCTGTGGGCTCCCTGTGCAAGCTGTACTTCAGAGAACTACCCAATCCCCTGCTCACCTACCAGCTGTACGACAGATTCTCAGTAAGCACCAGAAACTGGGCTCAGGCTGGGGTTCAATATTAGGACGGACATATGGGTCAGGCCCTGTGAGGAGAGAAAAAACCCCACAGAGGACGCATTTCAAGTTTAAAAATTTCATTCATTTCTAAGTGCTGCTCAAAATGGGGTCATTGCATTGCGCTGACCTTTCTAGGAACAGCGGGGGATGTGCACGCTCGAACCAGAGAATTAAGGGATCCAAAACACTTGCCGCTTTGAATGTATGAAGAGGCTGAGAACGTTGGAGAAATCTCCCTGCACAGATTATTGGCCTCACCTGATGTCCGCTTTGTCCTTTGTCTTCACAGGAAGCCGTGTCTGCAGCCACAGATGAGGAGAGGCTCGTCAAAATCCACAATGTCATCCAGCAGCTGCCTCCTCCACATTACAGGTCACAAGCTCACACGCGCCCTCTGCTGGCCACAGCTGGAAGCGTTTGATCTCATAAAGATTATAAGAGCAGCTCAACGTGCCTGCAAACTATTCCTTTTTAGAACCCCGTTTACCAATAATTTGGATCACTTTTCATCAGAATTGGAGCAGCTTTAACTTTTGACCCCTGTACATCCTGAAATTTAAGTTTGTCACAATTTTTGCTGTTTTTGCCCCATAACTTCGTAACATCTAGTCATAGATAGTCCAAGCCATACCTTTTTGGAATCCCTATGATCAGACGAATAATGTGCTATGCTTTTGACCCCTAGTTGGCTATAGCTGCCACCCTATGATGGCCATTATACATTTTTCAAGTCTTGTTAACTGCCATATCAAATGTTTTGCCACCCTGGGTGGTAGTGATTGACCGACCGATCTGGCCCACGGACTAATACTTGAGTTTTAACAGGCTATTCCACGGAGTGCTGTTCCTCTACAATCACCCACAATCCAAAAAAGTGCAAAAATAGGATGAATTGGCTTAATCCAGCTGACCTCCTACAACCCCAATTCCAATGAAGTTGGAATGTTGTGGAAAATTTAAATAAAAACAGAATACAATTATTTGCAAATCCTCTTCAACTTATATTCAATTAAATACACCACAAAGACAAGATATTTAATGTTCAAACTGATAGACTTTTTTGTTTTTGTGCAAATATTTGCTCCTTTTGAAATGGATGCCTGCAACACATTTCAAAAAAGCTGGGACAGGGGTAACAGAAGACTGGGAAAGTTGATGAATGCTCAAAGAACAGCTGTTTGGAACATTCCACAGGTGACCAGGTTAATTGGAAATAGGTGAGTGTCATGATTGGGTATAAAAGGAGCATCCCAAAAGGCTCAGCCATACACAAGCAAAGATGGGGGGAGGATCACCACTTTGTGAACAACTGCATGAAAAAAATAGTCCAACAGTTTAAGAACAATGTTTCTCAGTGTTCAATTGCAAGGAATTTAGGGATTCCATCATCTACAGTCCATAATATAATCAGAAAATTCAGAGTCTGGAGAACTTTCTACACATAAGCGGCAAGGCTGAAAACCAACATTGAATGCCCGTGACCTTTGATCTCTCAGGTGGCACTGCATTAAAAACAGACATCATTGTGTAAAGGATCTTTCTGAGTGGGCTCAGGAACACTTCAGAAAACCATTGTCAGTTAACACAGTTCGTCGCTACATCTACAAGTGCAAGTTAAAACTGTACCACGGAAAGCGAAAGCCATACATCAAAAACATCCAGAAACGCCGCCGCCTTCTCTGGGCCTGAGCTCATTTGAAATAGACAGACGCAAAGTGGAAAAGTGTGCTGTGGTCTGATGAGTCCACATTTCAAATTGTTTTTGGAAATCATGGACGTTGTGCCCTCCGGACAAAAGAGGAAAAAGACCATCCAGATTGTTACCAGCGCAAAGTTCAAAAGCCAGCATCTGTGATGGCAAATATTTTCACAAAAACAATAAAGTTTATCAGTTTGAACATTAAATATCTTGTCTTTGTGGTGTATTCAGTTGAATATAGGTTGAAGAGGATTTGCAAATCATTGTATTCTGTTTTTATTTACATTTTACGCAATGTCCCAACTTTATTGGAATTGGGGTTATAACAGGCTGGCTTATAAAATACACACCTGGCAACTCCGCCGAAAAACAAAGGCAGGAACTATGCTCTCAGCCAGAAACGGCAACAAACGCTGCTTCGGCTTCAGATTTTGACTGCGATGGAGCACGATCAAAGAAGTTCCAAGCCATAGTTGCTACAAATACTCCATTTAAAGAAGTTTGAACATGATTGAAGCTGTTAAGACTACTCATACCCAGAAGTGACCACGTACTAGCAACGATTTTGAGAATCAGGATGAAATTTCAGTTTCAATTTATTTTTATTTATATAGCGTCAAATCACAGTAGAGTTGCCTCAAGGCGCTTCACACAAGTAAGGTCTAACCTTACTAACCCCCAGAGCAACAGTGGTAAGGAAAAACTCCCTCTGAGGAAGAAACCTCAAGCAGACCAGACTCAAAGGGGTGACCCTCTGCTTGGGCCATGCTACAGACATAATTACAGAAACAATTCACAAAACAAATATACAGGAAATACTGTTGGTGCACAGGACAGGAAGGTCTCCAGCACAATTTCCACACCCATCTCTGGATGGAGCTGCACCTTAAACAGAGAGAAAAAAAACAGAATCAAGCATCAGAAAGACAAGAAACACAGTATAATTTGTCAGCATTAAACCACAAGAAAAACAGGAAATACTAAGGTGACCGCTGGCCACTAGCCCTGAGCTTCACTAAAAGACCCAGACTTTAGGTAAAGTTGAGGCTGCTCCGTTTCCTAATAAAATGAATTAATAGAGTGAAAAGCGTAGAAAAAAACGTATACTATGCCAGTATGCTAGCCATACGAAAGGGAAAATAAGTGCGCCTTAAGTCTGGACTTGAAAGCTTCCACAGAACACATGAGCCGAGGCTAAACGTTAACTGGTCAACTTGATGCCGATGTCTCACTGGACCAAGAACCATCATTTCAGTCTTAACAGAGTTTAAAAGTAGGAAGTTTCTAGACATCCAGCTTCTCACTGATGCAAGGCAATCTTCTAAGGATTTTATGTGGATGAGATGACCAGCAGTTATCGGCATGTATAACTGAGTATCATCAGCATAGCAGTGGAAAGGTAATCCCAAAGCAACACAATATGTGCCCAAGAGGTGCTATATAAAGGGAGAAAAGCAGGGGCCTAAGTCGGACCCCTGTGGAACCCCAAATTTCATGTCACTAAGGTTAGAGATAGTGTTACTGTACAGAACACAGTGAGAATGACTGGTCAAGTATGACGTCAACCATGCAAGGGCACTCCCAGTAATCCCAAAATGATTTTTCAGCCTATCAAGTAGAATATGATGATCCACGGTATCAAACACAGCACTGAGATCTAGCTGCACAAGAACCGTAGTGGTGTCCGAATCCATTGTAAGCAGAAGATCATTCACCACTTTAGTGAGAGCCGTCTCTGTGGAATGATATTTTCTAAAAGCAGACTGCAGTGGCTCAAAGAGATTATTCTCAGTAAGATAGTCCACGAGCTGCCGTGAAACCACTTTTTCCAGACTTTTAGAGCAAAATGATAGATTTGATATCGGTCAATAGTATTTCAATACACTAGGGTCAAGATTAGGTTTCTTAAATAATGGTTTAATCACTGCAGATTTGAAACATTTAGGAACAGATCCAGAAGTTAAAGAAAGATTAATAATTTCTAGCACAGTTGGCCCAAGAGTGGACCTCAGGTCCTTAAACAGTTTTGTTGGTACAGGATCAAATAGACAGGTTGTGTTTTTGTTGACGTTACGAGTTTCGTCAGCATGCCTAGAGAGATACTCTCAAATTCTGTTAATCTAGGTAATACCTCATTAATGGCGCCCACCTCAATAGTAGGGTGTAGTGGCTGGGTTGAGGCATGCTGGGATATGTTTAACCTAATGTCTTCATTTTTCTCCTCAAAGTAATCCACAAAATCTTGTGCTGGAAAAGGAGAGCAACCTACAGGTGGTCATCCATGAATAAGTGTTGCCACTGTTTTGAACAAGAACTTTGAGTTATGCTTGTTTTTGTTGATCAAATCAGAGTAGTAGGTCCCCTCTGTAGCCAGTAATGCATGCTTATAGGCTGAGATAGCATCACGCCACGCAAGGTGGAATACCTCTAATTCTGAACTACGCCATTTCTGTTCTAGACCTCTAGCCTTATGCTTGAGGTCACGCAGGTAATCATTGACCAAGGTGACTGTATTTTGGGGGTGCGCGATTTTAACAAAGGTACCACAATCATGTTCAGTGTAGTTTTGAGCACTGAGTTTAAACTATCCACAAGACTGTCTACGGATTGGATATTTGCCAGATGTGAGGCTAAGACATCAAATTTTTTTTGAACAGTGCAAAAATTGGATCCCGATTCCAAATCTGGTGCTAGTGATAGTCGTAACTACTACGTATACCAAGTTTGTTCAAGATTGGCAAAGATGGATCAAGAAGTTACTATAATGCTTCAAGATGTTATGTGTCGACGCGGATTGAGGAGCGAACCTGCGTCTCATGGAACCCAGCGCTAAAATAACCAGAAAGCGGTTCCAATAACAAAAACAATTTATTTATTCACCCTCTGGTGCATAATAAAGTGTAAAAACTAAAATAGCGTCATTATGGTGGAGTGAAGGCTGGCACGCTCTCCAGCGCCCAAAAGGATCGAAGCCCGGCGCTTCTGGACTCACAATCACCGCCAAACACCCCCCAGGAGGACACGAGTAACCGACTCTCTGCGAAGGATAGAAGAGGTGAGGTAAGTCAGCAGTTACAACTAATATCCTTCAAAAGACACACACCATCAGCAACACATTGAGGTCTGTATTTTAAGCTTTATGCAAATGAGCAGCTTCTCACAACAGGTGGAGGATCACTTGTCCGCACGCCACAGCAGTGAGAAGCAAGCTGCACAAGTCTCATCACAATTCAAATCTACTGCGTAACAAAATACCAAGTTACTATCAACAAGTAGTCAAACAATTAATCACCTCTGATGTGTGCTGACAGCATGTGTCCCTCACCCCTCCTGCTTCACAGGCTCGATGTGTCAAACCCAGGCGCGGTCCTCAGCGTCTCACAAACGAACATCACAAGGTCGAGTTCCCTGCAGTTCTGCTTGAATCACACATGACTTAAATGCAGAACGCCATCCAATTATCTGCTTCAGCTGAAAGTCTTTAAGGCTGCACGTGAGCACCATTCACAGGTGCTGCACATGATGTTGATGAGGGTAAAGGACTCTTCAGCCAGCACCTTCTCCACAGACAAATCAGTTTTCATGCCACCTGGAGAGCAAAGAAAAGAAAAGAACACCAAAATGTCCAGCCACACCCCCCAACACACAACAATACCCCCCCTTTAATGGGAAGCTTCCTGGCGACCGAACAGACCAGGCCCGAGAACAGCACCTCCCTCCGGGGTCCTCGTCAGGAAGCAGACAGCACAACGCTCCCAAAGTCCACCACAGACAGCAGGACAGGGCACCGCAGCTGGAAGGCTGGCTGGCATCAACAAAAACCCCAAAACAGTCCCCAGTACAATCCAACACACAAGAAAAAACACAAAACCCACCCAAAACCTCCCCAGGGGACCGTCCCATCCAACCCCGGGAAGAAAAGAAAAACACCCAAACGCAAAACCCAACACAGCCCACAAACACAATACAAACATAAATGCATAAAAGAAAAATAACAAACAACCCCCCCAGAACGACCTGCAGAGCCCAACCCCCCCAGAAGGCCTTTACTGCCAGTTCCAGGAGGAACAGCCAGAACCAGAATCCCACAAAGGTCCCCAGGTGTACATGGAGCAAACGGCGCCCCCCAGAGGACCGTACCATCAACCCCAGGAGGTACCCTCCCCACAACCCCGGAACCCCAGACCCGGCCACACTTGGCTAGTCGGCCCCAAGCCAATTCCCCCCCAGAGGACCGTCCCATCAACCCTGGAGGTGGAACCCGGAAGGAAACAAAACAAAATCAAAATCCAACCCCCGGAGGACTACCAAAAACAACCCCGGGGGCAAATAAAACAACCGTAAACCCTGTCACCTTCCCCGGCACCCCGAAAGACCCCAGGTCCCTCCCAGAGCCCCTCGGCGGCTCAATTTTGGCAAACGGCTCAAAACATTAAGCCGGGGAAGGGAACAGGAAAAACTAACCCAGCCCCAACCCCATGGCGCAGCGGAAAACCGGAAATACGTCCGGTGCCCCAACTCGACCATACCCCAGCCTCTCGGGAGGGGTGGAACTACCGAAATGGCAAACGGCAACAGATCGGCCCACCCCTCCGACTGAGGTATGTTCCCGCTGCACCACACCCCGGGCAACACCAATGACAACGGTACAAAGGCTCACCGAGGCTGGAGTGGAACCGGGCCCTAACCAAACCAAGAAAAACGCCCCTAACCCCCCCCCCCCCCCCAGGTGCAGAGGTCTTCTGAGAAAGCTCAGCGTGACCAACCTGCACCACCCCACAACCCACAAGACGAACGGTCTTGGGGCAAGTGAGGTGGGGGTTAGGGATGTAGGGAAATAAAAAACAACAAAATAAAACGACCCAAAAACCCAAACAGAAAATACCTAAAAACACATTAAAAAATACCGATCAAGTGAGCCCAGACGGGCTTCTAACCGCCTAACGTTCACTCCACCAGACACGCCTCTGACTCCCCAAACAAATTATAAACCCCTATTCAAAGAAAACAAAACATTAACCCATACAAGTTTTTTTTTTTGTGTGTGTGTGTGTTATTTTGCCTGTCCCAGAACACCTGGAGATACGTCACCATTATTTTTCTTGACGCTTATACATCGGGACAATACAGTGGTCTCTGCTTGTCCGAGCTGCATGGGCTCGTCAGCAAGAGGAGCCAGAGGTCCCGTCGGAGGAGCCTCAGTGGTGCGAAGAAGAGGCGGCCCAGATCTGTGTCGGGGAAAGCCCCGAGACGAAAAAACCCGCTCTGATGGCCGCCCGTTGGAGGAGCCTCAGTGGTGCGAAGAAGAGGCGGCCCAGATCTGTGTCGGGGAAAGCCCCGAGACGAAAAAACCCGCTCTGATGGCCGCCCTCTCTCGCGTCCACGCGCCGTCATCCGATCATCTAGACGAATCACCAACGATATTAGCTCATCTAAATCGTTTGGCTCGTCATGGACTACCAGCTCGTCTTTTAATGACTCATTTAACTCATCTACAAACACTCCTCGTAAAGCTGCGGCGTTCCAACCTGACTGAGCAGAAAAAATCCGGAAGTCCACGGAATACTCCGCCGCACTCCGCCTCCCCTGCCTGAGATTCTGCAACCATTGGGCAACGGTATTCGTTTTCACCGGATGGTCAAAAACCAGTCGGAACTCCCGGGAGAAATCCCCAAAGGATCCCAACAATGGCAAGTTGTCACTCCACAACGCTGCGACCCAAGCCAAGGCGTCACCCCAGAGCAAATCCGCCACATATGAAACACGGCTCCCATCAGAAGAGAAGGAAGCCGGTCGCTGAGCAAAAACCAGAGAACATTGCATCAAAAACGAAGCACAGGCTTCAACGTCTCCCGCATAACGCTCCGGATGACAAATACTCGGTTCGGACGCCGAATCTCTGGGTGACGGAGTTATCTGCACCAGTATCGATGGTGCCGCAGCTGGAGCAGCAGGAAGCGGAACGGCTTGCGCTGCAAGCTCCGTAACACGGGCGTCTGTTTGTTTACTTTGGTTTGCGAGAAGCTGTAATTGCTCCCATATTTTCTCCAAGTGTTCTTGAACTTTTTCAGCAAATGGAACCGCCTCTGCCGCTGGGTCCATTATGGAATGGCCGGGAACTATTGTTATGTGTCGACGCGGGTTGAGGAGCGAACCTGCGTGTGACGGAACCCAGAGCTAAAATAACCAGAAAGCGGTTCCAATAACAAAAACAATTTATTTATTCACCCTCTGGTGCATAATAAAGTGTAAAAACTAAAATAGCGTCATTATGGTGGAGTGAAGGCTGGCACGCTCTCCAGCGCCCAAAAGGATCGAAGCCCGGCGCTTCTGGACTCACAATCACCGCCAAACACCCCCCAGGTGGACACGACAAACCGACTCTCTGCGAAGGATAGAAGAGGTGAGGTAAGTCAGCAGTTACAACTAATATCCTTCAAAAGACACACACCATCAGCAACACATTCAGGTCTGTATTTTATGCTTTATGCAAATGAGCAGCTTCTCACAACAGGTGGAGGATCACTTGTCCGCACGCCACAGCAGTGAGAAGCGAGCTGCACAATTCTCATCACAATTCAAATCTACTGCGTAACAAAATACCAAGTTACTATCAACAAGTAGTCAAACAATTAATCACCTCTGATGTGTGCTGACAGCATGTGTCCCTCACCCCTCCTGCTTCACAGGCTTGATGTGTCAAACCCAGGCGCGGTCCTCAGCGTCTCACAAACGAACATCACAAGGTCGAGTTCCCGGCAGTTCTGCTTGAATCACACATGACTTAAATGCAGAACGCTATCCAATTATCTGCTTCAGCTGAAAGTCTTTAAGGCTGCACGTGAGCACCATTCACAGGTGCTGCACATGATGTTGATGAGGGTGAAGGATTCTTCAGCCAGCACCTTCTCCACAGACAAATCAGTTTTCATGCCACCTGGAGAGCAAAGAAAAGAAAAGAACACCAAAATGTCCAGCCACACCCCCCAACACACAACACAAGAGGCACCTTGATTTGCTGATCGGGATAAAAGAGGAAGGAACGGTGCTCTTTGAAAATATCCACATAACTTCCTAATCTGAAAATGCAAGTTTCCCCAATCCCTAAACTTTCAGGTACCAAGGGTGTTTTTTTTTAGTTGCTAAGTTAGAGGTGGTACTGTTCAATCAATCAATCAATCAATTTTTTTTATATAGCGCCAAATCACAACAAACAGTTGCCCCAAGGCGCTTTATATTGTAAGGCAAGGCCATACAATAATTATGTAAAACCCCAACGGTCAAAACGACCCCCTGTGAGCAAGCACTTGGCTACAGTGGGAAGGAAAAACTCCCTTTTAACAGGAAGAAACCTCCAGCAGAACCAGGCTCAGGGAGGGGCAGTCTTCTGCTGGGAGTGGTTGGGGCTGAGGGAGAGAATCAGGAAAAAGACATGCTGTGGAGGGGAGCAGAGATCGATCACTAATGATTAAATGCAGAGTGGTGCATACAGAGCAAAAAGAGAAAGAAACAGTGCATCATGTGAACCCCCCAGCAGTCTACGTCTATAGCAGCATAACTAAGGGATGGTTCAGGGTCACCTGATCCAGCTCAGTGTTTATGAGCCTGCAGCATCAAACTGATCTGACGATAACACAAGTACATGAGAAGGAGACGACAAACTACAACCCCTGGCAAAAATTATGGAATCACCGGCCTCGGAGGATGTTCATTCAGTTGTTTAATTTTGTAGAAAAAAGCAGATCACAGACATGACACAAAACTAAAGTCATTTCAAATGGCAACTTTCTGGCTTTAAGAAACACTATAAGAAATCAAGAAAAAAAGATTGTGGCAGTCAGTAACAATTACTTTTTTAGACCAAGCAGAGGAAAAAAATATGGAATCACTCAATTCTGAGGAAAAAATTATGGAATCACCCTGTAAATTTTCATCCCCAAAACTAACACCTGCATCATATCAGATCTGCTCGTTAGTCTGCATCTAAAAAGGAGTGAACACACCTTGGAGAGCTGTTGCACCAAGTGGACTGACATGAATCATGGCTCCAACACGAGAGATGTCAATTGAAACAAAGGAGAGGATTATCAAACTCTTAAAAGAGAGTAAATCATCACGCAATGTTGCAAAAGATGTTGGTTGTTCACAGTCAGCTGTGTCTAAACTCTGGACCAAATACAAACAACATGGGAAGGTTGTTAAAGGCAAACATACTGGTAGACCAAGGAAGACATCAAAGCGTCAAGACAGAAAACTTAAAGCAATATGTCTCAAAAATCGAAAAATGTACAACAAAACAAATGAGGAACGAATGGGAGGAAACTGGAGTCAACGTCTATGACCGAACTGTAAGAAACCGCCTAAAGGAAATGGGATTTACATACAGAAAAGCTAAACGAAAGGCATCATTAACACCTAAACAGAAAAAAACAAGGTTACAATGGGCTAAGGAAAAGCAGTTGTGGACTTTTGATACTGTTGACCATAAAATTTTATTACAGAGATTAGAGCATGTCATAGGTATTAAAGGCACTGCGCTGCGGTGGTTTGAATCATATTTGTCTAATAGATTACAGTTTGTTCATGTAAATGGGGAATCTTCTTCACAGACTAAAGTTAATTATGGAGTTCCACAAGGTTCTGTGCTAGGACCAATTTTATTCACTTTATACATGCTTCCCTTAGGCAGTATTATTAGACGGTATTGCTTAAATTTTCATTGTTACGCATATGATACCCAGCTTTATCTATCCATGAAGCCAGAGGACACACACCAATTAGCTAAACTGCAGGATTGTCTTACAGACATAAAGACATGGATGACCTCTAATTTCCTGCTTTTAAACTCAGATAAAACTGAAGTTATTGTACTTGGCCCCACAAATCTTAGAAGCATGGTGTCTAACCAGATCTTTACTCTGGATGGCATTTCCCTGACCTCTAGTAATACTGTGAGAAATCTTGGAGTCATTTTTGATCAGGATATGTCATTCAAAGCGCATATTAAACAAATATGTAGGACTGCCTTTTTGCATTTACGCAATATCTCTAAAATCAGAAAGGTCTTGTCTCAGAGTGATGCTGAAAAACTAATTCATGCATTTATTTCCTCTAGGCTGGACTATTGTAATTCTTTATTATCAGGTTGTCCTAAAAGTTCCCTAAAAAGCCTTCAGTTAATTCAAAATGCTGCAGCTAGAGTACTGACGGGGACTAGCAGGAGAGAGCATATCTCACCCGTGTTGGCCTCTCTTCATTGGCTTTACTGTTAATTCTAGAATAGAATTAAAATTCTTCTTCTTACTTATAAGGTTTTGAATAATCAGGTCCCATCTTATCTTAGGGACCTCGTAGTACCATATCACCCTAATAGAGCGCTTCGCTCTCAGACTGCAGGCTTACTTGTAGTTCCTAGGGTTTGTAAGAGTAGAATGGGAGGCAGAGCCTTCAGCTTTCAGGCTCCTCTCCTGTGGAACCAGCTCCCAATTCAGATCAGGGAGACAGATACCCTCTCTACTTTAAGATTAGGCTTAAAACTTTCCTTTTCGCTAAGGCTTATAGTTAGGGCTGGATCGGGTGACCTTGGACTATCCCTTGGTTATGCTGCTTTAGACGTAGACTGTGGGGGGGTTCCCATGATGCACTGTTTCTTTCTCTTTTTGCTCTGTATGCATCACTCCGCATTTAATCATTAGTGATCGATCTCTGCCCCCCTCCACAGCATGTCTTTTTCCTGGTTCTTTCCCTCAGCCCCAACCAGTCTCAGCAGAAGACTGCCCCTCCCTGAGCCTGGTTCTGCTGGAGGTTTCTTCCTGTTAAGAGGAAGTTTTTCCTTGCCACTGTTGCCAAGTGCTTGCTCACAGGGGGTCGTTTTGACCGTTGGGGTTTTTCATAATTATTGTATGGCCTTGCCTTACAATATAAAGCGCCTTGGGGCAACTGTTTGTTGTGATTTGGCGCTATATAAAAAAAAGTTGATTGAGTTGAGTTGATTGACTGTGGATGACTGGATGAAAGTCATATTCAGTGATGAATCTCGAATCTGCATTGGGCAAGGTGATGATGCTGGAACTTTTGTTTGGTGCCTTTCCAATGAGATTTATAAAGATGACTGCCTGAAGAGAACATGTAAATTTCCACAGTCATTGATGATATGGGGCTGCATGTCAGGTAAAGGCACTGGGGAGATGGCTGTCATTACATCATCAATAAATGCACAAGTTTATGTTGATATTTTGGACAATTGAAAGGATGTTTGGGGATGATGAAATCATTTTTCAAGATGATAATGCATCTTGCCATAGAGCAAAAACTGCAAAAACATTCCTTGCAAAAAGACACATAGGGTCAATGTCAATGAGCAGATCTGATTTGATGCAGGTGTTAATTTGGGGGATGAAAATTTACAGGCTGATTCCATAATTTTTTCCTCAGAATTGAGTGATTCCATATTTTTTTCCTCTGCTTGGTCTAAAAAAGTAACCGTTACTGACTGCCACAATCTTTTTTTTCTTTATTTCTTATAGTGTTTCTTAAAGCCAGAAAGTTGCCATTTGAAATGACTTTAGTTTTGTGTCATGTCTGTGATCTGCTTTTTTTCTACAAAATTAAACAACTGAATGAACATTCTCTGAGGCCGGTGATTCCATAATTTTTGCCAGGGGTTGTAGATCAGAAGTGCTGAGAGAATGCAGCGCCGCCACACCCACCTTTAGGAGGTGCAGAGAAAAATGATTTTTTAGTTCTTAAATGGTCATGTTTACTAACATGAAATATTTTGGCATACTGTATTTAAATAGTTTTTTTGTATATTGGCAATGGAAGGTTGACCTGGTCATAACCACAATCAGGTCACTTCTTCCCATCAGATTAACCTTTCTCAGGATATCTTGCTGACATACAGTGAGGAAAATAAGTCTTTGAACACCCTGCGATTTTGCAAGTTCTCCCATTTAGAAATCATGGAGGGGTCTGAAATTTTCATCTTCGGTGCATGTCCACTGTGAGAGACATAATCTAAAAAAAAAAAAAAAATCTGGAAATCACAATGTATGATTTTTAAATAATTTATTTGTATGTTACTGCTGCAAATAAGTATTTGACCACCTACCAACCAGCAAGAATTCTGGCTCACACAGGCCTGTTAATTTTTCTTTAAGAAGCCCTCTTATTCTGCACTCTTTACCTGTATTAATTGCACCTGTTTAACTTGTTACCTGTATAAAAGACACCTGTTCACACACTCAGTCAATCACACTCCAACCTGTCCACCATAGTAGCCAAGACCAAAGAGCTGTCTAAGGACACCAGGGACAAAACTGTAGACCTGCACAAAGCTGGGATGGACTACAGGACAACAGGCAAGCAGCTTGGTAGAAGACAACAACTGTTATGATTATTTATTAGAAAGTGGAAGAAACACAAGATGACTGTCCATCTCCCTCGGTCTGGGATTCCATGCAAGATCTCACTTTTTGTGGGGTAAGGATGATTCTGCGAAAGCTCAGAACTACACAGGAGGACCTGGTCAATGACCTGAAGAGAGCTGGGACCACAGTCACAAAGATTACATTAGTAACACATGATGCTGTCATGGTTTAAAATCCTGCAGGGCAGCAAGGTCCCCCTGCTCAAGCCAGCACATGTCCAGGCCCATTTCAAGTTCACCAGTGACCATCTGGATAATCCAGAGGAGGCATGGGAGAAGGTCATGTGGTCAGATGAGACCAGAATAGAGCTTTTTGGAATCACCTCCACTTACCATGTTTAGAGGATGAGAACAACCCCAAGAAAACCATCCCAACCGTGAAGCATGGGGGTGGAAACATCATACTCTGTGGGTGCTCTTCTGCAAAAGGGACAGGACGACGGGAGGATGGATGGAGTCATGTATTGCGAGATTTTGGCAAACAACCTCCTTCCCTCAGTAAGAGCATTGAAGATGGGTCATGGCTGGATCTTCCAGCATGATAATTACCCCAAACACACAGCCAGGGCAACTAAGGAGGGGCTCCATAAGAAGCATGTCAAGGTCCTGGATTGGCCTGGCCAGTCTCCAGACCTGAACTCAATAGAAAATTTTTGGAGGGCCCTGAAACTCCAAACCTGAAAGATTTGGAGAAGATCTGTATGGAGGAGTGGACCAAAATCCCTGCTGCAGTGTGTGCAAACCTGGTAAAAAACTACAGGAAACATTTGACCTCTGTAATTGCAAACAAAGGCTACTGTACCAAATACTAACATTGATTTTCATAGGTGTTGAAATACTTATTTGCAGCAGTAACATACAAATAAATTATTTAAAAAATCATACATTGTGATTTCCGGATTTTTTTTTTTTTTTTTTAGATTATGGCTCTCACAGCGGATGTGCACCTAAGATGACAATTTCAGACCCCTCAATGATTTCTAAGTGGGAGAACCTGCAAAATCGCAGGGTGTTCAAATACTTATTTTCCTCACTGTACATTCAAGCATAGTTGCAAGAAGACCAGAGGAATCTCAAATTCTTAGATCGAAGTGAAAACAGCAGCAGGAACTACGTGCAGAGAAGTTGGTTACTTATTCAAAAGGTTTTTACCTGATTTCAGTGAAAATGATCAATGTTATCAAGATGAAGAACTTCTCCAAGCCTATCTTTTGTGTACTTCATATTGACAAATAGTCGAGATCTGGTGTTGGATCACTTTCAAACAGAGGTCATGTTCATGGTGAAATTTTAAGTTACCACAACATCACTGGTCCTTGAACAAGTCCTGAAGTTAATCTTACGTCCTACTAAATCAGCTGATGGACTTGTGGTGCCTTTATCGATTGTACTCTGACACCTCGGGACTCTTCTGCGGCATCATTAAACGTGAAAATGAATGTTCTCTCCAATATTTCTGCTTCCTGTTTTTGACAGGACTCTGGAGTTCCTCATGAGACATCTGTCCCATTTGGCCACTTTTAGCTTCATCACGAACATGCACACGAAAAACCTGGCCATCGTCTGGGCTCCAAACCTCCTGAGGTGAGAACTCGGCAACCTTTTTCACCTTAAGAGTGATGTGTCATTAAATGCACAGAAGTGGCAACCTTAGTGTAAATACATTTTCCTGAGCTTTGGCCAAAGCCCAGTGAGCATTTTTACATTGAAAAGCCATTTAAAAACCGTCTATGCCCACCCTTACACTTACTTTTGAGAAGTGGGGAGTGGACCGACTGTCTGCCTGCTTGGTTGCCATCCATGACCTGGGGCAGCTCGAGTAAATGCAGTAACACCTGGCACCAGTTATTGGTGTCATTTTTGTCGTTGTTATTCAGGCAATAAAGCCTTAAAGGTCTTCAACGATCTCTTCAATTTGTGGGGCGGGTTTATCCTGCAGGTACAGATTTGTAACCCTGATGGTTCTGTACCGTCATTGTGGTTCAGGTCCAAACAGATCGAGTCGGCCTGTTTCAGCGGCACAGCAGCGTTCATGGAGGTGCGAATCCAGTCGGTGGTGGTGGAGTTCATCCTCAACAACACTGAAGCTCTCTTCAGCCCCAAACTCAACGCCATCATACGGGAAAGCACTGGTAGGTCGCCCCCGCTATCTCCACTGAAGAACAAACGCATTGTTTGTAACTCTGCCGTACGGAACACTCTGTGTTTAGGTAACAGCACGTTAGCCAGGCCCAAGTCACTGCTGATCTGCTCCACGTCCACAAAGTTACTGTCTTTGGAGGAGGCGCAGGCTCGCACCCAGGCCCAGCTCAACTCCCCGGCGACCACGCCCTGCTTCAGCCAGAGTGACTACATTGAGGTTGGGGAGGGACCCGGAGCATTGCTCGGCAAATTCCACACAGTCATTGAGCTCCCGCTGGACAGGTGATTTATTTTATTGATGCCATCCATCGCACACCCTTTTGTTCCTCCTCCTTTTTTGTTTTCTGCTACTCCAAAGTCCAGGGATGAGAATTTTCCACTGATCTGCGGATTTCAGGGTTTTTCTGGCCATTTCTGAGATCAGTGTAAATCTGTTGAGAAAGATTTTGGGTGGGTGGTGCAGCGCGGGTCGTCCATGCGAGTTAAATCTTTCCTTATATGCATGGGAACCATAATAGCAATGCCGAAACTGCAAGCTCAAACACGCAGCGCCATTGGTTGCTTTTCTACAACAGCGAACTTTCAGCCAATCAGAATCTCTGTAAATCTAATGTCAGGGAAAGTACCCGGATGTGGTGATTTTGAGTCTCTTCAAGTTTGGTCTGTTGAGCTGTGTCTTTAACATGGACAAAATTACAGAGAGAGAGGATGGAGACCGCGTTAAAGACATCGATAGTGGTGTAAAGAAAAAAAAAGTTTAAGCGGACATGTTTGGAGCGGGAGGTGGACGTGGACAAAGGCAAGACTTTGTGAATTTGTCCGTAAGGTTGAGCTCACCGGTAAAGCCCTCTGCATGCTGTGTTCGGATTTCATCAACAAAACCTTGGAAGAACACTGCAAGACGAAGAAACGTGTCATCAAATTAATATTAAACAGACTAATCTACCTGGGTCCAGACCGCGGAAGAGGCCCAGTGAGCCCCAAAGACCACAGCACTTGTACGGGTCAGCGACCCAACATCCAGTGCTCAGGTGCATGTCCAATAATTCTATTCATGCGATTAAAATGTGTTTACAATCACTGAAATTTTTAAGTGTGGTGCAGTTACTGTGCACATACTGATATGCAGTTCACTGCTGCAAAACTAGCGTTTGTGTGCAGATTTTTGTCAAAATTTGTTTCCATATTGCGTTTATTCTGTTCCGTTTATTTCGTCACATAAAAGCGCAAACTTAAATATATATATATATATATATATATATATATATATATATATATATTCTGACTTTATTTTGACATGAAACACGCTTTTTCTGAAAACGTGACCCGTGTGGAGAACAAAACAAAGCAGCTGGCATCCTTATTGTTGTTACATTACTGCCACCTGCAGCATCAGTCCGTTATAGCAGTACTAAATCCTCTCGATGAGTTGAGTGTCTTTCAAGTACAGTGGGGCCAAAAAGTATTTAGTCAGTCCCTGATTGTGCAAGTTCTCCTACTTAGAGAGATGATAGAGGTCTGTAATTTTCAATATAGGTACACTTAAATTTGAGAGACAAAATGAGAAAAAAAAAATCCAGGAAATCACATTGTAGGATTTTTTAAGAATTTATTTGTAAATTATGGTGGAAAATAAGTATTTGGTCACCCACAAACAAGCAAGATTTCTGGTTCTCACAGACCTGTAACAACTTCTTTTACTGAAATACTTCATACAGAAACTTCTTTCAATTGATTTCCTTCAGTTTTTAGTCTTTAATATACTCAACAAAAATATAAACGCAACACTTTTGGTTTTGCTCCCATTTTGTATGAGATGAACTCAAAGATCTAAAACTTTTTCCACATACACAATATCACCATTTCCCTCAAATATTGTTCACAAACCAGTCTAAATCTGTGATGAGCACTTCTCCTTTGCTGAGATAATCCATCCCACCTCACAGGTGTTCCATATCAAGATGCTGATTAGACACCATGATTAGTGCACAGTGCCTTAGACTGCACACAATAAAAGGCCACTCTGAAAGGTGCAGTTTTATCACACAGCACAATGCCACAGATTTGAGGGAGCGTGCAGTTGGCATGCTGACAGCAGGAATGTCAACCAGAGCTGTTGCTCGTGTATTGAATGTTCATTTCTCTACCATAAGCCGTCTCCAAAGGCGTTTCAGAGAGGCAGTACATCCAACCAGCCTCACAACCGCAGACCACGTGTAACCACACCAGCCCAGGACCTCCACATCCAGCATGTTCACCTCCAAGATCGTCTGAGACCAGCCACTCGGACAGCTGCTGGAACAATCGGTTTTCATAACCAAAGAATTTCTGCACAAACTGTCAGAAACCGTCTCAGGGAAGCACATCTGCATGCTCGTCGTCCTCATCGGGGTCTCGACCTGACTCCAGTTCATCGTCGTAACCGACTTGAGTGGGCAAATGCTCACATTCGCTGGCGTTTGGCACATTGGAGAGGTGTTCTCTTCACGGATGAATCCCGGTTCACACTGTCCAGGGCAGATGGCAGACAGCGTGTGTGGCATCGTGTGGGTGAGCGGTTTTCTGATGTCAATGTTGTGGATCGAGTGGCCCATGGTGGCGGGTGGGGTTATGGTATGGGCAGGCGTCTGTTATGGACGAAGAACACAGGTGCATTTTATTGATGGCATTTTGAATGCACAGAGATACCGTGATGAGATCCTGAGGCCCATTGTTGTGCCATACATCCAAGAACATCACCGCATGTTGCAGCAGGATAATGCACGGCCCCATGTTGCAAGAATCTGTACACAATTCTTGGAAGCTGAAAATGTCCCAGTTCTTGCATGGCCGGCATACTCACCAGACATGTCACCCATTGAGCATGTTTGGGATGCTCTGGACCGGCGTATACGACAGCGTGTACCAGTTCCTGCCAATATCCAGCAACTTCGCACAGCCATTGAAGAGGAGTGGACCAACATTCCACAGGCCACTTGACAACCTGATCAACTCTATGCGAAGGAGATGTGTTGCACTGCATGAGGCAAATGGTGGTCACACCAGATACTGACTGGTAGCCCCCCCAATAAAACAAAACTGCACCTTTCAGAGTGGCCTTTATTGTGGGCAGTCTAAGGCACACCTGTGCACTAATCATGGTGTCTAATCAGCATCTTGATATGGCACACCTGTGAGGTGGGATGGATTATCTCAGCAAAGGAGAAGTGCTCGCTATCACAGATTTAGACTGGTGTGTGAACAATATTTGAGGGAAATGGTGATATTGTGTATGTGGAAAAAGTTTTAGATCTTTGAGTTCATCTCATACAAAATGGGAGCAAAACCAAAAGTGTTGCATTTATATTTTTGTTGAGTGTATATAAACCATTCAAAAATGACACATATATTGCCTGCATTCTGAAATCATCCTGCATCAATTTTATTTTTTATTTTGGTTAATTTCATAAACTACGATACAGCTGGTGCACAGGACGTGTGCTTTTTAATGATACTATGCTGTATGTGCTTGTGGGGTTTTCCTGCTGACTGACATACAGTAGTGTTCAGAATAATAGTAGTGCTATGTGACTAAAAAGATTAATCCAGGTTTTGAGTATATTTCTTATTGTTACATGTGAAACAAGGTACCAGTAGATTCAGTAGATTCTCACAAATCCAACAAGACCAAGCATTCATGATATGCACACTCTTAAGGCTATGAAATTGGGCTATTAGTAAAAAAAAAGTAGAAAAGGGGGTGTTCACAAAAATAGTAGTGTGGCATTCAGTCAGTGAAACAAACATGTGTGAATCAGGTGTCCCCTATTTAAGGATGAAGCCAGCACCTGTTGAAAGTCTGAGGAAAATGGGACGTTCAAGACATTGTTCAGAAGAACAGCGTAGTTTGATTAAAAAGTTGATTGGAGAAGGGAAAACTTATACGCATGTGCAAAAAATTATAGGCTGTTCATCTACAATGATCTCCAATGCTTTAAAATGGACAAAAAAACCAGACGCGTGGAAGAAAACGGAAAACAACCATCAAAATGGATAGAAGAATAACCAGAATGGCAAAGCCTCACCCATTGATCAGCTCCAGGATGATCAAAGACAATCAGGAGTTACCTGTCTGTGACAGTTAGAAGACGCCTGTGTGAAGCTAATTTATTTGCAAGAATCCCCTGCAAAGTCCCTCTGTTAAATAAAAGACGTGCAGAAGAGGTTACAATTTGCCAAAGAACACATCAACTGGCCTAAAGAGAAATGGAGGAATATTTTGGGGATTGATGAGAGTAAAATTGTTCTTTTTGGGTCCAAGGTGTTGGGGAAGTGTCGTGACACGGACCCACAACAGGGGGCGTTAATGAAGGGACAATGGAATAGCCAAAAAGTAACAATTTAATGTTGTGAAGGTGCACAACGTGATACAGACAGATACAAATATGTGTTATATCAATCCAACAAAAGGTGACGTGTGGCAGACTCGAAGATAGGAGACGTCCGGTGAGAGAGAAGCCGGAACCCACACAAGCCTCACCACCAACGGACATGAAGACCACCGGAGCCGCCAAGCCCTGCGCCCCAGGTGGCCACTGTCTTCAGCAGTCAGACCCGGTACTGCTGGCAGAAAACAGAAACAGTTCTGGATGAGTGTGAGTCCGCACACTCAGTAATCCCACAGTCTGTGTTCAGTTAAGGAGGGAGAACCTCCACCTCCAATCACACACTCGTGCAGCTCCTGAGTTAACCACTTATCTGAGTGGGGTGTGAGGCGAAGCCGTCGCAGTCCACACCAAACGCCAACTCTGCAGATAAGGCACACCACAGGAAAACGGCTGCAGAAAGAGATCAGACTAATACTCAAAGTTTAAGTCAGCAGAGAAAATTACCTGTATGGTAGACGATTTCTCGGCGAGGAGGTGGAGTTGCAGTCCGGTCTTTATAGTGGTGGTGATGGGTGACAGCTGGTGTTGATTGATGACAGCTGTCACCTCCAGCGGCTCCGACGCCCTCTCGTGCTTGGAGCCCGCACTCCAAGCAGGGCGCCATCTGGTGGTGGTGGGCCAGCAGTACCTCCTCTTCAGCGGCCCACACAACACAAGGGCCGCAGACAGTTTGTGAGACGACCCCTAAACTCTGAATTCAAGCCACAGTTCACAGTGAAGACAGTGAAGCATGGTGGTGCAAGCATCATGATATGGGCATATTTCTCCTACTATGGTGTTGGGCCTATATATCACATACCAGGTATCATGGATCTGTTTGGATATGTCAAAATACTTGAAGAGGTCATGTTGCCTTATGCTGAAGAGGACATGCCCTTGAAGTGGGTGTTTCAACAAGACAATGACCCCAAGCACACTAGTAAACGAGCAAAATCTTGGTTCCAAACCAACAAAATTAATGCCTCGCAGATGTGAAGAAATCATGAAAAACTGTGGTTATACAACTAAATACGAGTTTAGTGATTCACAGGATTGCTAAAAAAGCAGTTTGAACATAATAGTTTTGAGTTTGTAGCATCAACAGCAGATGCTACTATTATTGTGAACACCCCCTTTTCTACTTTTTTTTACTAATAGCCCAATCTCATAGCCTTAAGAGTGTGCATATCATGAATGCTTGGTCTTGTTGGATTTGTGAGAATCTACTGAATCTACTGGTACCTTGTTTCCCATGTAACAATAAGAAATATACTCAAAACCTGGATTAATCTTTTTAGTCACATAACACTACATTTATTCTGAACACTACTGTAAGTAGTTGGGCTGCAAACTCACATGGTGTGATTTCAGAATTTATTATGGGACAGTAATTTGTAAGCATCCATTTCATATGTAATTATTAATAAATTCACTGTTTTGTACCACAAATGGTGTTTTAATAGGTTTTAATCTCTTTAAATGATGTACACATACTTGCATGAAGTTTCAGTATATTTCAGAGCTCATTGCAAGTTAAGGAAAGACACTTGAAGAATAGTTTCGCATGTTCAGTGATATCTGTCTAATGCTATGGCATTTATAGTATGTACATATGCTACAGGACGAGGCAGGTATCACTGAAAGAAGGTCTCCACAGACAGATTCTGTTATTACAGTAAGACTTCGACATACCCCAACATACAAAAAAACATAAAATGGAAATTCTTGAAATTAGGTGTCTCTAGTGACCCAGAAATGCCTCTGAAATACTCAAAACGTGTAGGCCCCCACCAGGAACACTGCTCCTGGACCCTGCTGGGGGCCTACAGCGACCCCCAGGCCCCCGCTGATTTTCAGAGTTTTTTTTCTTTGCCCATTCTCATCCCTGAAAGTCCAGATGTTTTGACTTTTGTTGGATAAAAGTTGTTGTTTGTACGTTGCAGCAGCAAACGGGTTCCCACAAAGGCAAAGAAGTCTCCAGTGGGGAACTGGCTATCATTTTTCCACCTGGGAAAGTCCAACTCTGTGGCCAAACGCAAGCTGAAGCGCCACCCCAGCGAGCCCAACGAGATAAAGAGCATCGCACTGCCAGGTTCGACCGCTACTGTGGCAAAGTCAAACCTTATCCAGCCTTCTCTGCAGTAATTTGGGCCGCTTTCGTGTGTGGGTGGAGATTTCCTGCTAAACGTGTTGGGTTCCTTCTGTGCAGGTGGAAGAGGCGACAGCTGTACTTTACGCTCAACCAAAAGTGAGGAATCTCTCACCTCTTTGCACAACATAGAAGGTAATTGTTGCTTTTTTGGTACATTAGCACTTATGTTTTATCAATTCAATCAATTTTATTTATATAGCGCCAAATCACAACAAACAGTTACCCCAAGGCGCCTTATATTGTAAGGCAAAAGCCATACAATAATTACAGAAAAACCCCAACGGTCAAAACGACCCCCTGTGAGCAAGCACTTGCCGACAGTGGGAAGGAAAAACTCCCTTTTAACAGGAAGAAGCCTCCAGCAGAACCAGGCTCAGGGAGGGGCAGTCTTCTGCTGGGATTGGCTGGGGCTGTGGGGAGAGAATTAGGAAAAAGACATGCTGTGGAGGGGAGTAGAGATCAATCACTAATGATTAAATGCTGAGTGGTGCATACAGAGCAAAAAGAGAAAGAAACACTCAGTGCATCATGGGAACCCCCCAGCAGTCTAAGTCTATAGCAGCATAACTAAGGGATGGTTCAGGGTCACCTGATCCAGCCCTAACTATAAGCTTTAGCAAAAAGGAAAGTTTTAAGCCTAATCTTAAAAGTAGAGAGGGTGTCTGTCTCCATAATCCGAATTGGGAGCTGGTTCCACAGGAGAGGAGACTGAAAGCTGAAGGCTCTGCCTCCCATTCTACTCTTAAAAACCCTAGGAACTACAAGTAAGCCTGCAGTCTGAGAGCGAAGCGCTCTATTGGGGTGATATGGTACTATGAGGTCCCTAAGATAAGATGTGACCTGATTATTCAAAACCTTATAAGTAAGAAGAAGAATTTTAAATTCTATTCTAGAATTAACAGGAAGCCAATGAAGAGAGGCCAATATGGGTGAAATATGCTCTCTCCTTCTAGTCCCCGTCAGTACTCTAGCTGCAGCATTTTGAATTAACTGAAGGCTTTTCAGGGAACTTTTAGGACAACCTGATAATAATGAATTACAATAGTCCAGCCTAGAAATAAATGCATGAATTAGTTTTTCAGCATCACTCTGAGACAAGACCTTTCTAATTTTAGAGATATTGCGCAAATGCAAAAAAGCAGTCCTACATATTTTCTTAATATGCGCATTGAAGGACATATCCTGATCAAAAATGACTCTAAGATTTCTCACAGTATTACTAGAGGTCAGGGTAATGCCATCCAGAGTAAGGATCTGGTTAGACACCTTGTTTCTAAGATTTGTGGGGCCAAGTACAATAACTTCAGTTTTATCTGAATTTAAAAGCAGGCAATTAGAGGTCATCCATGTCTTTATGTCTGTAAGACATTCCTGCAGTTTAACAAATTGGTGTGTGTCCTCTGGCTTCATGGATAGATAAAGCTGGGTATCATCTGCGTAACAATGAAAATTTAAGCAATGCTTTCTAATAATACTGCCTAAGGGAAGCATGTATAAAATGAATAAAATTGGTCCTAGCACAGAACCTTGTGGAACTCCATAATTAACCTTAGTCTGTGAAGAAGACTCCCCATTTACATGAACAAATTGTAATCTATTAGATAAATATGATTCAAACCACTGCAGCGCAGTGCCTTTAATACCTATGGCATGCTCTAATCTCTGTAATAAAATTTTATGGTCAACAGTATCAAAAGCAACACTGAGGTCTAACAGGACAAGCACAGAGATGAGTCCACTGTCTGAGGCTATAAGAAGATCATTTGTAACCTTCACTAATGCTGTTTCTGTACTATGATGAATTCTAAAACCTGACTGAAACTCTTCAAATAGACCATTCCTCTGCAGATGATCAGTTAGCTGTTTTACAACTACCCTTTCAAGAATTTTTGAGATAAAAGGAAGGTTGGAGATTGGCCTATAATTAGCTACGATAGTTGGGTCAAGTGATGGCTTTTTAAGTAATGGTTTAATTACTGCCACCTTAAAAGCCTGTGGTACATAGCCAACTATACTCAACAAAAATATAAACGCAACACTTTTGGTTTTGCTCCCATTTTGTATGAGATGAACTCAAAGATCTAAAACTTTTTCCACATACACAATATCACCATTTCCGTCAAATATTGTTCACAAACCAGTCTAAATCTGTGATAGTGAGCACTTCTCCTTTACTGAGATAATCCATCCCACCTCACAGGTGTGCCATATCAAGATGCTGATTAGACACCATGATTAGTGCACAGGTGTGCCTTAGACTGCCCACAATAAAAGGCCACTCTGAAAGGTGCAGTTTATCACACAGCACAATGCCACAGATGTCGCAAGATTTGAGGGAGCGTGCAATTGGCATGCTGACAGGAGGAATGTCAACCAGAGCTGTTGCTCGTTACCATAAGCCGTCTCCAAAGGCGTTTCAGAGAATTTGGCAGTACATCCAACCAGCCTCACAACCGCAGACCACGTGTAACCACACCAGCCCAGGACCTCCACATCCAGCATGTTCACCTCCAAGATCGTCTGAGACCAGCCACTCGGACAGCTGCTGAAACAATCGGTTTGTATAACCAAAGAATTTCTGCACAAACTGTCAGAAACGGTCTCAGGGAAGCTCATCTGCATGCTCGTCGTCCTCATCGGGGTCTCGACCTGACTCCAGTTCGTCGTCGTAACCGACTTGAGTGGGCAAATGCTCACATTCGCTGGTGTTTGGCACGTTGGAGAGGTGTTCTCTTCACGGATGAATCCCGGTTCACACTGTCCAGGGCAGATGGCAGACAGCGCGTGTGGCGTCGTGTGGGTGAGCGGTTTTCTGATGTTAATGTTGTGGATCCAGTGACCCATGGTGGCGGTGGGGTTATGGTATGGGCAGGCGTCTGTTATGGACGAAGAACACAGGTGCATTTTATTGATGGCATTTTGAATGCACAGAGATACTGTGATGAGATCCTGAGGCCCATTGTTGTGCCATACATCCAAGAACATCACCTCATGTTGCAGCAGGATAATGCACGGCCCCATGTTGCAAGGATCTGTACACAATTCTTGGAAGCTGAAAATGTCCCAGTTCTTGCATGGCTGGCATACTCACCGGACATGTCACCGATTGAGCATGTTTGGGATGCTCTGGACCAGTGTATACGACAGCGTGTGATATTGTGTATGTGGAAAAAGTTTTAGATCTTTGAGTTCATCTCATACAAAATGGGAGCAAAACCAAAAGTATTGTGTTTATATTTTTGTTGAGTATAATAAAGATAGACTGATCATATTTAAGATCGAAGCATTAATTAATGGTAGGGCTTCCTTGAGCAGCCTGGTAGGAATGGGGTCTAATAGACATGTTGATGGTTTGGAGGAAGTAACTAATGAAAATAACTCAGACAGAACAATCGGAGAGAAAGAGTCTAACCAAATACCAGCATTACTGAAAGCAGCCAAAGATAACGATATGTCTTTGGGATGGTTATGCGTAATTTTTTCTCTAATATTTAAAATTTTATTAGCAAAGAAAGTCATGAAGTCATTACTAGTTAAAGTTAAAGGAATATTCGGCTCAATAGAGCTCTGCCTCTTTATCAGCCTGGCTACAGTGCTGAAAAGAAACCTGGGGTTGTTCTTATTTTCTTCAATTAGTGATGAGTAGTAAGATGTCCTAGCTTCACGGAGGGCTTTTTTATAGAGCAACAGACTCTTTTTCCAGGCTAAGTGAAGATCTTCTAAATTAGTGAGACGCCATTTTACGCTTCCTCCTCACAGTCACCCAGCCGGCCTGCTTTCCCGGCTGCTCGGGATCTGCTGGGGGACAGCTAACGGCGGCTAAGCTACCTTGGTCCGCACCAACTACAGGGGCCTGGTAGCTGTAGGATTTTCCAAGGTGCGGAGCCGAATCTCCAATTCGCCCAGCCTGGCCTCCAAAGCTACGAATAAGCTACACTTATTACAAGTACCATTACTGCTAAAGGAGGCCGAGGAATAACTAAACATTTCACACCCAGAGCAGAAAAGTGCGGGAGAGACAGGAGAAGCCACCATGCTAAACCGGCTAAGAGCTAGTAGCTGCGCTAAGCTAGCGGATTCCTAAAGACACACAAAGTGAATAATGTGTAAATAATTTAGAGGTGATTCAACAGAGGGAGTGCTTTAGTTAAGGCACGTGAAGATTACACTGTGAAACAAATCGTTATCTAGTTATCTAGATTAATCTAACTACGCAGATTAAACAGCTAACAGATACAGCCAAACACCGCTGTGCTCCGGAACAGGAAGTGATACAATACCGCAGTGAGAGCCAACCACCTGACCTGAAAGGTTCAGTGGATCAACAGGAAAGAAACAGTCATTAACTTTTTAATAACTGATGAGTAGAAGTCATTTATCTAGTGAAGAAAAACATACAAACAAATATTGAACTGTTAAAAATGACAAATGTGAAGGTTTGCTCCTTTTCTCTTGTTTTTAAGCCAACCTGATTTTAATCTCTTCTTGTTTAAACTGACCTTTGATTCATTTAAATGTGTTTGAAACATTTAAACCAGTTAATAGCTCTGTGTATTTTTCTTTGGATTTACCATATTTTCCAGAGTATAAATCACAATGTTTTTACTAGTTTGGGAAGTGCTGCAACTTATGCTCCAGTGCAGCTTATATACCGAAAAATAACAATAATTATAATTACTGGCTACACAGGAATACTTAAAGCACTGAACAAAATAAACTCTAGTAACAAAAGAATATATACTAATACTAATACTAATCAAAAGTACATGTCAGCAATGCACAAAAACCCTAAATCAAAGAGCTGATAATAACAACAATAGATGTGTCGTATCCTCCAGAAAATACAGTAAGTGATTGTAAACCAGGAGTAAAATGTCTTAAATCACTTTAATCTTTACAGAGGTAACAGAGATAATCTGGTTTTATCAGCATGGATAGACTGGTTAAAAGGGTTGTAACTGGGTTTATGTTAGTATAAGTGACACTGGTGTTTTGAGACTTGTATACCCGTTGGGTTTTGTCCCAGCCACTAGGGGCAGCGTGTGGAAAACTGAAGTCTGCATCGCATAGCTACGTTTACATGGACATAAATATTCTGATGTTAATCTGATTAAGACCATATTCTGAATAAGATCTTGTACGAGTAAAACCTGTCATGTAAACAGCGCTTTTTGATGAGCGCCCGCTCACACGGCACACAACGATAGCTGAACGAAAAAAAGTCAGAAATTGTTGAGAAAAGGTGGACAAATGATCCTGCACTTCTCCAATCACCGAAAAACCTGCGAGTACAGAAAGAAACAAAACGGAAACGAACACAAGTGTGTGCATGTGCACACGGCCATTCCAGCCATTTGTGGCTGCGTGTGCACACGGCTGTTCCAGCTGTTTGTGGCTGCATGTGCATGAGCGCACAGCTGTTCTAGCCACAAATGGCTGGAGCGTGCATAAATAGTTAAAGTAGTTCATAAACGTTCTTGCCGCTGTTTCAGTACAACGTTGCTTTTCGTCGCACACATGGACGAGTCACGTTCAGCTCGTCTGAGCTTTAGTTATTGATCCGTTCAGTTATCGTCAACATTCGTGCCAGACGTTGGACTTGGAAGGTTGGACAAAGTTGGACGACAGTCAAGCTGAACGCTGACGGTACAGGAACTATGCAAATGATGAGGAACCGTCAAGACAGAAAGCAAAACAGAATACGGACGAATTGATGTTGTCATCGGGATTCATTCACATTTTTCAACAGTTTGAAAATTCTGACGAAGCGCCAGCTACAGAAACGAAGTTGGACGACTGTTAATTGATGTCTCCAAAAGTCAACCTAAGTCCAGATTTCTGGTTTCGTTTTGGCTTCGGTGTCCTTCGTTAGTGCCGTGTGACCGGGGCTTTACCTTTATGATGATAAGGTCATAGAGTTGAGGTGATGGTCTAGTGGTTAAGCGTTGGCCTTGAGACCAGAGGGTCCTGGGTTCAAACCCTCCCCAAACTGGAAAAATCACTAATGGCCCTTGAGCAAGGTCTTTGATCCCCCAGTTGCTCCGAGTGTGCAGTTGAGCGCCTTGTATGGCAGCACCCTGTCATTGGTGTGTGAAAGGGTGAATGTGAGGCATCATTGCAAAGCACTTTTGAGTTTTTGATTCAGATTTGCCATTGTTCATAATTAGATGAAGCAATAATGTGGAGTATTCCAATCTTAGTCTGATTATTGATGTACTTTGCGGACAAATAAACGCCCCAATCAGAATTTGACCTCCTACTGGAGTGTTAACAGCATTTTGCAGCACATATTTCAGGGAATGTGATGTCATTAATCAGACAGTAATCAGACTTTGCTCTGTGATGTAAACGGGAATATGATTGGAATATTCTTCAAAAAACTTGGGTAAATGCTGTAATGTAAATATATTCAGGATAAGGTCAATACTCAAATTATTGCTGTCAGTGTAAATATAATCATTGTTTCATAAAAGAAGCCCTTCAAATGACTTTTACCAGCTTGAATTTTTAGAAGGACAGTCGTGTGTCAACTGTCTAGTCCTAAAAAGTTTTGAAATGTTCTCCAATAAAATGTGGAGAGCCTGACGGAATTCTCTCATAGGCCACATTTTGAGCGATGTAACGTAATATTAGCCTTTCCTTGGACTTGAGTTCTAATTCCACAGCATCTGTTGTTTTTTGCACCTTATTGATATTTTGTTCATCCCAGGTGAACCTTCGTGTTACCGGCCCCTCAGGCCTCGCTCCACCAGCGAGGCCGTTTCAGCCGTCAGCAAAGACGATGTTCATGTCACCAGAAGTAAAGACGATGTCAGTATGCCTCATCTGACCGACGGCCGTAACGACTCTGATCATGTCCGCAGGGCAGATTCTCCCTCGCCTCCACATCAGGAGGACTATCTCGACCTCTGTCCGCCAGCTGCAGGTATCTACAATTTGGACTTCGACCCCATGTCCTTTCAGTGCAGTCCACCTTTAGCAACATCTCCACAGCAACACGGCAAAAAGTGGATGAAGAGTGCAGGGTGCTCCACCGACTCGGAGCCCGTCTCCTCTCCGAATAATAACGTCAGCTATCCTCAGTCTCCAGATATCAGCCCCGTGCTCGACAAAGGTAAGAAGAAGGGGAGCAGCAAAGCACTCTCTCCGAAACTTAGGAAGAAGTCCTTTAAGACACAAGCAGATGTTCAGATTGCATCAGTCTCGACCCCAATTCGAGGGGCAGCTTCAGCTCCTCCGGCTCCCTGCCCCTCCTCTTCACCAGCAGATGGAAAGGAATCCAGGGTGCCTTTCCAGCACGGAAGTCCGCTCAGCACAGCAAGCCAGGCATCGGCCCTGACGGACCTCAGCCAATCTGCACAGAACCTGCCCGATCCAGGTCAGGATCACTCCTCATCAACAGTACTTCAGTTCCCAAAAGCGGGATGTGAAATGCAAATAACACAGATGCTCCTCATTTATAAATTCAGCTCAATTTGTATTCATTCATTCATTTTTTTTTTTATACCCGCTTATTTCAGTTAAGGGTCACAGGGAAGCTGGAGCCTGTCACAGTAGTTGTTGGGTGAGAGGCAGACCTGTAATGTGAATACAGCTTAACCCTCTGGGGTTGAGGAACACATCAGTATATCAAAGTCTGTTTTTCTATCATATGTCTGCTGTAGATCAGTGACAGAACTTCGTAGAGACTTTGTTCAATCACTTCCTGAAAATACAAACTCTCAGCTGTAATATCCATCTCTCCTCTTGATGATCTTTGATTCACAGCCAACCCTAGAGGCCAGAGAATGTAAGAGGGGTATGTCCCCTCTTTGTCCCTGCGAGAGGCTGTGCTCTGGCTGCCTCGCCTCAAAAAGAATGGTCTTCTCAACTTGAAAACACTTTTTAAATTTTTTATTTAGTCTTACAGAGAAAGAAAATTGTCATGAAAAAAAAATACATGGATGGGTTTCTACAGGATTGGTGCTGCAATTTTTTTTCCTCCAAGGCAGTAATGGCCATTTTTTGACATTAAAAAGAGACATCCAACAGACAGGCGATAGTATTATTTTTCATAAATACTGTTTTGGAATGTTCCACTTCTCTGCTGTATAGTTCCCAGCAGGCAGCGCTGCTGAACTGCACAGCACATGTTGTATTTATTTTAATTTATTATAAGTGCGCTTGTTTTCAGTGCGGAAGGTTCCCGGTTCAAACTCCACTCCTGCACATTCTTCAGTATGGAGTTGAGTCAGGAAGAGCAAAACTTGTGCCAAATCAACATGCAAATGATTTTATCTGCTGTGGCAACCCCAAGTAAACACAAGGGAAGGGAGTTACTATTATGCATTGCTTTATAATGCATTGTTTTAAAACTTTTTCATATATTGCACAACATTTGTGACCTAAAGCCTTTTGTAAACTCATTTCTAATACCAAAACAGTTCATCCACATGAATAAAAATGTATATTCACTATTGGTTTGACGAATTTCACAAAACAAATTACATACTGTCAGAATTAGAGCCAAATTATATCTCTACGTAGTGTTGTAGACAAATATTTGTATCACATTAAAAAAGCTGAGATTGGTCTGAATATTTCAGTATGCAACACATGAGCATTAAGGGAATTATAAGAAGTATGATGAAATTGAGAAAATATCCTTGGACCCCCAGAGGACTAAGGATTATAAAAGTAGAAAATAAAGTGATTTGTTGGTCGTTAACATCTGGTAATATTTGCATTTCACATATGACAAAAATGTTTTTGGAATTTAGGTTTGTTCTTGGTATTTCCATAACAGTAGCATTAATAATAACAACAAAATAATAATGCATTGTGTAGTTTCTTATGAAAGCTTTTGTGTCTTGTCCCATCATGTCTTATCATAGCTTTGTTTGTCCTGTCATACTGTAGCGTTGTTTGTCTTATTCCTCCTCAGGAACAGATAGACTTTTGAGCTCAGTATCTGTTCTTCCTCCTCACCCTCCTCTGACGAGCGCTGCACGCAAGCTGGCTTTGGCTCTGGCTGAATCTGCTCAAAAGGCCGCCCACGACTCCCAGTGGAGAAACACCCACGAAAACATCCCACTCCACCTGCTGCAGAGACAGGACACTCCCCGAGGCCAGGGCAGACCTCCTCGTCCCTCTATTCTCAACCTCAGAACGCATCCTCGGGAGTACTGCAGCCCTCACGCCGCACCTGTGTCGCAGTGGCCGCCTCTCGAGAGTCACTGCTGTTCTCACCCTCTCCACTTCCTGCCTGCACACCTGAGCTCCAAGCCGTCACAGCTCACCGACGGGCAGGAGAGCGTGTGCAATTTCACACCTAACGTCAGCCCGCTTGGGTCGGGAAGCTTTGATGAAGGCAGCACGGAGATGAAGGACGGAAGAGAGGAGAAAGAGCAGCTGCTCCGAGGGGCAAGGCAGAAAAACATGCAGGCAGAACCCACCTATCAAAGTGTCGATGTTTCAACACCCACTCAACCTGTCTGCTCTCCTCTGAGCCCGTCCACGTCTCCTGTATATGTGAACACTGACGCCATCAACGTCTTTAACTTCCGTGCTGTTTTAGCTGAGACCTCTGTGCCTCCCTCACTCGAGGAGCTTCTTCCACGTCCATTTGAGCCAGCCTTAGCTAGCCCCTACAGCCCAGAGGACTTGATTGAGGACATCTACAGTAATCACCATCATAGGCCTGTTGATGCAGGACGAATGCCAGTACCTCACTGCCCTCAGCCTGATGCTCTACCACATCACCTTTCAGCACTAAAAAATGTTTACAGGCAGTCCTCGGAAAGCTGCTACAGCTCTTCGGGCTTAAGCCACCCTTTGTCACCTCAGTGCAGACGATACCCTCGAGATGAGCATCTTATCAGCGGCTGCCACAGGCAGCAGGGCCAGTGGCAGCCATCAGGAGATAGAGCAGTCGGGCACCCGGCCATCCGGAGGGCTCGCTCCTTCCATGCCCCTCAGATTAGTCACCATGAGTTGGCCGAGACAGAAATCTCACCCCCTAACACCATGTTTTATTGCGAGCAATCACCAAACCAGGACGGGGCCTGTCGGAGGCTGGTTCGGACCGGCCTCCACCCTGTACGGCCCCAGTTTGATGACACGTGTGCTGACTACCACTGTTCAGACTTGAGTTTAATAGAAGGCTCTTGCTGGTATGTGGCGCCCTGGCGGAGAAGAGGTATCCGACATAGTCAGTCCTACACGTCACGTTCTACGAGGGCGAGCGGACAGCTGGATTACTACAACTACTCTCCGCACCGTGCCCCGCCTGTGAACAGGGAGCCGTACATGGGCGCCAACACAGGCGATTACGATGCTGACATTTACGAGAGAGCTGTGTATCAACCAGTAAAGAATGAATGCAGACATAAAATCACACGCACAGCTGTGTCGCCGTACGAGAGTCCCGTCCTGCCAACGGGCTCGAGGGGGAGAGAGGTGATGCACGCGAGAAGCATGTCAGACCCCGGTAACGCTTGCCTGCTCTCCACCGAAAGGGCAGAGAGCCAAAACGTGGCTACATCCCCAACCTCCCCAAGATCTCGCCAGGTGAGCGCTGAGGTCATTAGGCGACCGATCGGTCCGCGGTCTACTGGGGCGCTTGTCCCGTCCAGGCGGATTCAGATCAAAGATGACTCCTCCCAGCCTCACCGAGCACAGCAACAGCCGCCGCTTCGCAAAGTCCCCTCCCTCCCAGAGCGCTGCTCCACGAACCTCAAGAATGTCGAGCACAATGACAGAAGCCATACACGCAGTCAAGACCAGGAAAGATTAATCGTGACAAACGCCGCTGGCAGCTATGCTGGCATTTTGAAACCCGGCATCTTCAGGAGGACGGGGCGCTCGCAGAGCACTAGGGACAATCATCACTGCTATCACTACAATGCCAAATCCTCTCTGGATCCCGAGCATCTGGGATCCTTTTCCTCTCAGCCAACCAGAAGGACTCGGAGTGCTAAAGTCAAAAACACGCAGCAGGACCACATGGAGGGGTATTACGCAGCCACCAAACCTAAAGCCACAAGATCCGGTAAAGCTGCAGCCGGATATCTGCCTGGCCCGGGCTATATGTCTCCTCACAGACAGAGACTGCTGTCCAGAGCTCTGGGTCATGAGGCTTTTTATCAGGCTGCACTGAGATCAGACACTGGAGTCTTCAAGTGATTCAGACCACTGGCTTTATCAAATTCCACATCCGGGCCAAAGGACAACAGCACTTTATCCTCTGCCAGACCAACCGACTGTTAAAAGTTTGTTTTAACCTTCAGGAGCTGCTAACAGTGAGATCGGTTTTACCGTACCCGCATCAGAGGGTCGTATTTTATGTTTGAAGGGACTCGCAGGGAACAAATGAATCTTATGCAGATTGTGGCAGTAAGCGGCTGAAACAAACGGGAGGCTGATTTTATTTTGTGTGTAAAAATATAGAATGTGAGGTTGGCTTTATGTTAAGTTAATGATCTTAAAATATATGTTCAAAGGTATAGAAATCTATGTGTGGAACACCTGATAACTCTGAAAGGATGTGGGAATATAAGCCTTGTAGTAAATCACTTATAAGATAAAAGTAACAGTCAAACAGTCAAAATATAAACTTTTATAAATGTAATTATGAAATGATTGAATGTTTTCCTCAAACTTATACAATTAAATTAAAATTGAGGCTTAAAAGTGAGAATTTGGATTTTAAGTTAATGTTATATCAATGGTTAGCATCAAACAGTCTATGTTGTATTATGCCAAGTTTTTATTTATTTATTTATTTATTTTAGTTTTGAGATAGTAAATAAAAATTCAAAATAATGAATTACGTCAAAATTTTGACATTAAGTCAAATTCATTAAAATGTCAGCATTTTGTCTTTTTAAGTTAAGTTCTGAAATAAGTCAAAATTATGACAGAGTCAACATAATTAAAATGAGTTTAACATTTAACATTGATAGAGTTAGTCATTAAAACATGATAATTTTAGCTTTTAATTCATATATGACATGATGTTACAAGTTCTCATACAAGTCAAAATTATGGATAAGTCAAACGTTTTAACATTAAATGAAAAAAAAAATCATTAAAATGTTAATGTTTTAGCTATTTAGGTCAGTCACATGACTATAAATTCTGAAATCTGCCAAAATAAAGATTAAGTCAAAATTTGAAATTCCAAGTAAAAAAAAAAAAAAAAAAAAAAAAAAACACACACACATACTTTTGAGATCAGTTATGAGGTACTAAGTCATAAAGTCAAAATGTAACCTTTTAAAAACGGAATTCTGAAAATTTTAACGTTTTAGTCAAACTTACAATTTAATACAATTAAAGTCAATTTGAGGTTAAAAAGTGAAAAAAAAAATTTAAGTTAATGGGATTATATCAGTGGTTGGCATCAAACTTTATATGTTGTATTATGCCATGTTTTTAAGTTTCAAAGTTATGAGATAAAGTCAAAATAATGAAATAATACATCACAGTTTTAACATTCAGTCACAATTATTCATGAAAATGTCAGCATTTTGGATTTTTAAGTCATGAATGTTATGACATAATTTCTGAAAAAAAAATCAAAATTATTAAAATAAAGAGGTGAAATTTTATCATGGACAAAATTATTCATTAAAATATTAACATTTTGGTCATGCTCAAGTTCTCAAACAAGTCAAAATAGAGATGAAGTGAACATGACTTTACAAGCTCTGAAATAAGTCAGAATTATGAGATAAAGTCAAAATAATGAAATACGTCAAACATCTAACATTAAATCAGTGATTTTAATGAAAATGTTAATGTTTTGGTTTTTAATGTTTTGGTTGGCAGCCATGAAGATCTGAAATATGACAAACTAGAAATTGTCAATATATCAACCTTTAAAATTAAAAGTTTAAACAATAATAATAATTCAAAAATTTAACAAGCAGACTTTCTAGGTCAGTTATGAGATACTGAGTCATAATTTTGACTTCTAGGGCCCTATCTGGTGCATAGTCTACAGTGCATAGTACTAAGAGATATTTGGGACATTTCCAGCCCATTTTTGCGATTTGCATGGCATTTAATCTAAGAGAAAAACTGAGTGCCAGATGTATAGACGTTGTATTTATTTCTCTTTGTTAATCCTGGGTGTACTTTTGGCATAACAGTAATTGAACAGGTCAGAGGTCATGATCTGTCATTCCCTTCATATGCACAGATAAGTGAGAGGTTTTCCGGCAAGTTAACAGATCTCTGCCAATGTGTCAAAGCAGCCACCAAAGCTCCATGAGGTGAAGCCGTCAGGTACAGCTTTTGTTTTTTTTTCCCATTTGTGTTTACTCTGTGGACACCTGACTTCCATGCTGGAAGCCTTCACAAATGCAACATACTGTTTACACAAACATCCAAATTCTCCAAATCACTTATCTGTAAATATTAACTCAGTTTGTTTTCCATCAATTCACCCTGACTGCACGACAGGTTTTTCCGAGTTGTCTGCTTCTTCTGGTCTTTGGGGAACTTAACCCAATTGCTCTCCTTTATCCATAGATATTTCATGGGATTTTCCTGTGCGTCATGTGCCCAGCACATGGAAGCCAGAAGAAAACCATGCTGCTAATATGAGAAAGATTAATCAAATTCTGTTAGGTCTTTTGCTAAATTTATTGAACACAGTGCGTATACATGTAATTACTCGCTTTGTGACCACAGCACAGTTTAAAATACAGCCAGATGTGGCAGCACGGCTGACTGGAAATCTCAACAAAATTTGGCAATAACAATAGGGCGCCCTCTACCTTTATTCGTAGGTAACTATATGCGATATAGGTGATTCTGACAGTTCCACAAACACCCCAGTCCTGTATGATTTTTATTCTAAAATGCTACGAAAACAGTGAACAGTACTGTAACGTTATTGTTAGCAAACATTTCTGAGTGAGAACTGTGATTGTCTCTAGCTAGCTAGTAGCTACCAGTATGACACCACTATTCAAGTATGGAATTAATAAGCTTAACAAAACTGCTAAAGTGGTTGGACAACTTGTGTATAGTGGCTGGAATATGATGCATAAAAAGACAAAATCTTCTGCAGTGTTTTTTTTAATCAATGCTTAACTGGTCAAGTAACAAATACTCACAATATATAGCTGGATCCAAACACATATATATATATATATATATATACACACACACACACACAAATTGTATGATTTAATTCTGTTAATGATTCTACATTTATCGGTGTATCACTAAGGAAAGAAAGGTCTAATAAAAATTGCTCTTTCTGAATTGTTAATTAGATTTACATTTTGGCCACCAAAAATGTACTCTGGCTGCTGAATGTCTACATTTGAGGCCACCAAAAATGTGCTGTGGCCACCAAATGCTTACATCTGGGCCACCAAAAATGTACTCTGGCAGCCAAATGTTTACATTTGGCCACCAAAAATGAGCTCTTGCAGCCAAATTTCTACATTTGGGCCACCAAATATGAGCTCTGGCCGACAAGTGTTTACATTTGCGCCACCAAAAATGAGCTCTGGCCACCAAATGCTTATATTTTGGCCACCAAGTGTTTATATTTGGGCCGCCAAAAATCTACTGGCCCATGGGCTCAGTACTTACGAACATTAGCAGCCATCCCTGGTTGTGTTGTGTGCTGATTTGTGCTGAGTGGAAGATAGGACCCTAAAAGTTTGAATTATGTAATGAAATGTCAAAACTTCAAATCTTTAAGTCATAGTTATGAAAAGGCTAAATTATTCAGTTAAAGGGTCAAATTTTGAATTGCAGAGTCTGGAGTTAAATTATGAAATAAAAAAAGTCCAAATTTTTTAGTTAAGTGTTTTTGTTTATTTTTTTCTGAAATTACTGAGTGAACATAATAAAAATTACTTTTTCACTGACTAGCCCCTTCGCCTCCCTGATACAGGCTTCCATAGCACGGTGTGTAAAATAGTTGTAGATGTATATTTGTATAAATAATGTGAACTTTACACTCGATTTTCTAATGGAGTCTGCTCAGACGTCAACAAGCACTTTTGTCGATCAAATCCATTGTCTTACCATGGTGAACATGAAGCCTCTTGATATATATATATATATTTTTATTTTTTTCCTGTCATAAGTCGCTTGCTCTGAATCATGAAAAGTCGCACTTTGAGGACTAAAAGCTTGCTTTGTAATTTTACAGATTTTCCGAAGAATCACAAAGGGGTTGTTGAATGATGCAGTCATAAAAGAATGAGTGTGATGATTAAACTACCATTGTGAAAATCAGCTCATTCATAAGGAAAATGTTTTGTTTTGCATTGTGCTTTATCTTAAAAAGACTATTTCCTTTCTTCCTTTAACAATGTGTTGTTTTACATGTGATATTTTCTTGATTGAAGTTTAATTCTACATATAGATGAAGATATTCTGTTGAAAAGCACTATTTTAGTGGGATTTAAAAAAAAAACCTAAATAAAGATGTATATCTAAGTATGTGTTTCCTCCACTAATTCCCTTCTAATTCAGAAGAGATAAATTCTGTAGTGGGATATTTCTACAATGTTGCTTTGGCTTTTGTTTTTTTGCAGCTCAATGTTCCTCACTGATCAACTTGATAGTGTCTTGCCTAAGGACACACCCACACTGAGAGTAGGCGGGGCTTGAACCATCAGCCTCAGTGAGCTGTGGTTTCCCTCACTGTTCTGTCATTACTGATTATTGTCTTTTGGAAATCTTTGTTGCTGATGTTGATGGTTAAAGAACAAACAAAAAGCCTTTGGCAGTTAGGACATCTTTGCCCTGTGTTCCTGGTGTGAGGCGGGGCATTGCTCTGATGAAACCACACCCCCTGTGGTAGATTTCTTGGGTGTTTGTTTTTGATAGTTTCACTTGGCTGCCTCGGCAAACTGGCATAGAACTCTGCATTTATGGTGTGCTTCTTTAGGAAGTACTCATCAAACACAAGCACATTGCCCTTTGCATCTGAAGAAACTGGCCAAGTTTCATGGACTGCGGGCGGTTTGTGGGGAAGTCCTTGATCCACTGGCAGATGGGGGTGGAGATGCCCAGATGTGTCAGTTTCTCCATTAGCTATTTGATTGGCAATCAGACCTGTGACAGACCAACAGCCTGTCCAGGGTGCATTAATCCTCTCACCCAGTGACTGTTGGGATAGGCTCCAGGCACCCCCCACCCCACTGTAACCCCCTAACTGGAATAAGTGGGTTTAGAAAATTGATGCACGAATGGATGGATTGACGATTAATCATCCATGGGTTGAATCTGATCAGTGTTTTCTTCTGGAGTCAGTGGTGGTTCCAGAGGTGCTGCCAGGGATTTTGGGCCCCATGAAAAGAAATCTTACTGCACCACCCCATATAATTTTGTCAGTATTATAATTGTATTAGGGGCCTCTCTGGGCCCCAGTCATATCATGGGCCCCTAGAATCCTTCTCCTTATTCTCCCCTTTTCAGCACCTCTGGGTGGTTCCAGTCCTCTCTTAAATTCATCTGTCCACTCGTGTGCCACTAAACTCCTGGACTTAGCCGTGAGAGGTGTGTTTGTGGTGAAGTGTTGAAGGTGTTGAGGAATTGTTGACTTATCTCACCTCTAACATTCATGTCTCTGGGATCTTTAACCCATGAGAATGAGAGGCTTCTGGATACACGTGGAGGAGTCAGGACCACTGCACAGAAGTGTTTGGTGGTTCTGGCACCTTTGAAGGATGGTGAAAGTCCAGGTCTTTAGCCTCCTGGTGCTTTGAGTCTTTTTGTGAGATTTGAACTCTTAACCAGTGACCGAAGACGATAACTAGTCTTTGGTCGTGAGTCTCTCCAGATAATCCTTGGGTGCTGCTAGAATGACTTTGTGTCTGAGGTGTAATACCTCTGTTTTAAGGACACCACAGCTATGCTACCTTGGACATGTAGCACACTTCCTAGATGATCCAGTATGCCTTTACTTCAATGCTTAGGAACCTCAGCAACTGAACAAGACCAGTGGGATGCCCAAATACCACCAGACTGCAACATATAATAGATGGTTATTTTTAGGAGGAGGTGGGATAGATCTTTGGTCTCTTTGGATGGTTACCAGTAATGGTGGATCAGACCACATCTTGCTGCCAGATCTGACCTGCCCTGACTTTGGCATTATTGGTGAAGCTGAACAGTCACCCCTTAATGACAATGACAGTCACGTATTCTTTTCAAGATGCTTGATGATGCTGCAAAGACAAATGCCAAATTTGACGCCTCCAGTGGAATTACTTGTCAAAGGAGTCGCAATACTGATTTAACATTATTCCTTCAGATTCACCTTCTGTACTAATCAGCCAACCCTTATGTACATGGTCCCACAGTACCACATGCTCCCCAGCGGATGGCACTGTTGCACCACAAAAATAAAGTTCCAGTTGTGGGGAAGCTCGGACAGTGGCTCCAAAACACCTGTTTGAACAGGAAGGCTGCAGAAGCTGCTCACTGATTACACTCAGTGCTTCAGAACCTCACGTGGAGGTTATTAGGACCCACCTGGATTTATTGTGAAACTTTGATTAATTAAACTCTTACGAGTTGGTCTGACCATGAGCTCAGTCACAGATAATGGTGCCGTGCTTTGAAAGTATAATGCCAGCCCTGACATTTTATAAATCTATTCAGAGTTGGTTTTTGGTGGATAATTAGCAGGAATCGGTTAAAGATGTAGGACGAGCCGTGAGAATTGTTGCTTTGTTAGAGATGATTAAAGAAGTTGTCCTTTGGACCGAAACAGCCTCCCATTCACAGCCGAGTGAAAGACTTGGTTTGTGGTAAAAACCATTAGGAGAAGCCGTGGACTCCAAGTGGTGTCTCCTGGCAGCTCGGCGTTCCTCCTGGAGCAGCGAGCCATTGTTTATTCATCGCCGCATTGGCATTCAAAGAGCATTCTCACTGTTCTCTCTCATAACCAACAAGTTGCAATTTTTATGCATGTGAAGGTTGAAGGCAAATTATTTATGGGAGACTGGACCTGAGGAAAAAGAAGGGCCTCCAGCAAAACACTTACGTTGAGAGCAATCCTCCTCTATAGGCTATTGAATTTGCCGGATCACAGCGAGATATGCATGTATTATTCAGCGTTTCAGAAAGAGAATTGTTGCCTTGCAAGACAGCCATCTGCCTTTTGGACATTGTGATGCATTTGAGACATGCTCCCTTTCAGGATCAGGTTAAAGTCTTATTTTTCAGTAGGGGGCAAATGAAATGACTGGGGAAAAAGGGGGGGGGGGTTCCTCCCCCTCCGTCCCCTACTCCTCCTCAGATAGGCTGTGAAGCTTCAAAGTAAGAAATTGCTTGTGTTGATATGTCTGAATTGGAAGAAATGTAGAGCGAGCCGACGTCAGCCGTGAAGGGAAAGACCTTTCACCTGTCTCAGAAATTATTCAGGAACATCTGGTCTGGTCCAGATGCTGTAATGGTGCAAAGAGCAGCAGGTGCAAACTGAAAAGACTGTCAGCTGATCCACGGGATAATCATCACTCTCTTGAGAAAATGAATCTTTACAGTTAAAAATGTGTTTCATGCAATATTTACCTTTAGGAGAGCTGTTTAAAAGCCTTGATGGCTCTGACTGTATGCAGTTTGTAGCATTTTAATGCTTCCACAAAAAAAAAAAAAAATTTGCTTGTTCATTACAGTTTAATGTTCCATTACAAAACATTATTGGAAATTTATGAATGTAGGGGAGACTGGGGATGGCTGTAACAGCACCTGTTCCAACAATTAGGGCTACGGTATATTTACTGCAAGCGCTAATCACTGCTATAATCAGAATCAGAAATGTTTTATTGCCATATGAGTGAACAAGTTCACAACATTAGGAAATTGCTGTGGTACTTGGTGCTAACATAAGAAACAAACAAAAAAATTAAATGAAATAGAGCAGTAAAACAAATAATATATAATAAAAACTTTACACTATAACAATGTTACAAAATGTACAGAATGTATAAGAGCTAAGATAAATATATAGGATGTATATACATATACGCACACATACATATATATATATGTGTGTGTGTGTGTGTATGTATGTATGTATATACACCCAGAGTACATAACACAGGGTCGTTAGTGGTGATAGCAACAATCTAGAGTTCTAAAAGTTCTTGTTGATGAGGCTAATGGCAGTTATCCTTTTATTCTGTTATTCTTCTCTACAAGAGTCAAGACAGAAGTCAGACTACCAGAGCAAGAATTTTAGCTGAGGAAGCTTCTGCGATTAGAAGCGAAACGGCCTCACATCAAACAACCCAGTCCAGTCGAAGATTCAAGCTTCTCTACCACATTGTATTCAACAAAAATATGAATGCAAAGCCTTTGTTTTCATGAGTTGAAGTAAAAGTTATCAATGCGCTCAAAAGGTTTATTTCCCATAAATTTGTTTAAATCCATGTCGGTGTGTGCTTCACCTTTGAAAAGAAGATCCATCCACCTGGCTGCATGGCGTATGAAGATGCTGATTAAACCACATGATTATTGCACTAATCTATGGATTGATAACAATAAAAGCCCACTTTAAAATGTGAAGCTGATCCTGAATATTTATTTTATTTTTTCTGGAAAATGCTGAATGTGGTGGTCTTTATCTGGCATAGTTCTACATGTTCTGCAATTGTGGGAGTGGTTAGAAATGTTAGTAGTGAAGTGACCATTCAGCTCTGGTGGTGACTGTACAATCTCTTAAAACTTGGAAGATCTCTGACATCATGTTGTGTGATAAAACAGTACAATTTAGAGAAAGCTTTTGTTGCGACCAGTTCAAGGCGCAGCTGTGCAATACTCATGCTGTTTAATCAAAAAGTGGAACCTGCCAGGTGGGTGTATTATTTCGGAAAAGGTGAAATACTCAGTAATATGGATTTGATTTTCTATTATTATTATTACTTTTTCTTTATTTTTGAAGGAAATAAGCCCCTTTTTTGTCCATAGAATTTTTTTTTATGTTTTTTTTTTTACTCCAGTTCATGAAAAACTAGAGTACTGCACTTCTAGAGCGCAAACCTCCACCAACATTAGTTTCCATTTCCACAAATTTTTGCCTTGGAAAAAAAATTGGTCAAAGTCCTGTCAGAAGTGGCTTTTCATAAGCTAAAATATACAAAATATAGATCAAAACGGCTGTTGTAATATAAAATTTCTGTGAAATCCGCAATATGGATCATATGTGGATCTAATGTAGTCTGTTCATTGAGAGTGCCAGTTTGCACCTCATTATCACAAATGAGAGTGATTGGGGCACTTTTGATTGAGATATAATGCAAAATGTACACCAAATGAGCTTTTCAATATTAAATTCAAATATTCATGAAATCCACAATCCAGATCAGATCCAGGTCAAATTTTGTCCATCGGTAAAGATTACCATCCTACATAACACTGTCAAATATGAAAGAAAACTGATATTTTCTGACAGAGTTATGAATTTTTGAAAATTCAGTCAATGTTAAAGACAGGGATTTTTCCTGACACTGACCTTTGACTTATGACCTTAAAAATTGAATCACTTCTTGCCAATCAGGATATAAATCTTCAGTAAAAAGTTCATAAAGATATATGAAAAACTGTGAGCTCCAGGCTGTTCACAAAACAAAAATGTTGCAATGTTGCATGTACACTCAACAAAAATATAAACGCATTGTGGGCAGTCTAAGGCACACCTGTGCACTAATCATGGTGTCTAATCAGCATCTTGATATGGCACACCTGTGAGGTGGGATGGATTATCTCAGCAAAGGAGAAGTGCTCACTATCACAGATTTAGACTGGTTTGTGAACAATATTTGAGGGAAATGGTGATATTGTGTATGTGGCAAAAGTTTTAGATCTTTGAGTTCATCTCATACAAAATGGGAGCAAAACCAAGTGTTGCATTTATATTTTTGTTGAGTGTAGTTTGAGTATAATTACAAATGGTAAATACAAATGACCAGTTTAACATTATCACCACTATACTAACATTAACAGAAAGAAGAATTAGTTAAATTACTTACAACCCCAATTCCAGTGAAGTTTGGACGTTGTGTAAAATGTAAATAAAAACAATACAATTTGCAAATCCTCTTCAACCTATATTCAACTGAATACACCACAAAGACAAGATATTTAGTGTTCACACTGATAGACTTTCTTGTTTTTGTGCAAATATTTGCTCATTTTGAAATGGATGCCTGCAACACGTTTCAAAAAAGCTGGGACAGTGGTATGTTTACCACTGTGTTACATCACCTTTCGTTCTAACAACACTCAATAAGCGTGTGGGAACTGAGGACACTAATTGTTGAAGCTTTGTAGGTGGAATTTTTTCTCATTCTTACTTGATGTACGACTTCAGTTGTTCAACAGTCCGGGGTCTCCATTGTCATATTTTGCGCTTCATAATGCGCCACACATTTTCAATGGGTGACAGGTCTGGACTGCAGGCAGGCCAGTCTAGTACCTGCACTCTTTTACTATGATGCCACGCTGTTGTAACACGTGTAGAATGTGGCTTGGCATTGTCTTGCTGAAATAAGCAGGGACGTCCTGAAAAAGACGTTGCTTGGATGGCAGCATATGTTGCTCCAAAACCTGGATGTACGAGGGCTGTCAATAAAGTATAGGTCCTTTTTATTTTTTCAAAAACTATATGGATTTCATTCATATGTTTTTACGTCAGACATGCTTGAACCCTCATGCGCATGCGTGAGTTTTTCCACGCCTGTCGGTGACGTCATTCGCCTGTGAGCACTCCTTGTGGGAGGAGTCGTCCAGCCCCTCGTCTGAATTCCTTTGTCTGAGAAGTTGCTCAGAGACTGGCGCTTTGTTTGATCAAAATTTTTTCTAAACCTGTGAGACACATCGAAGTGGACACGGTTCAAAAAATTAAGCTGGTTTTCGGTGAAAATTTTAACGGCTGATGAGAGATTTTGAGGTGATACTGTCGCTTTAAGGACTTCCCATGGAGCGAGACGTCGCGCAGCGCTCTCAGGCGCCGTCGTCAGCCTGTTTCAAGCTGAAAACCTCCACATTTCAGGCTCTATTGATCCAGGACGTCGTGATAGAACAGAGAAGTTTCAGAAGAAGTCGGTTTCAGCATTTTATCCGGATATTCCACTGTTAAAGGAGATTTTTTAAATGAAAGACGTGCGGACCCGTCCGCACGTCTTTCGTCTTTCTTTTCCGCACGTCGGCGCGGCACAGGAAAAACACCTCCGTGTTGATAACCATTTGTAAAATCCAGGCGGCTTTTGATGGCTTTCAGTGGAGTGAGTATATGAGAAATTGTTTAACAGCTGGACATGTTCCAACTTGTCCTTAAGGCTTCCAACAGAGGTGTTTTTCCTGTGGCGGAGCGTCACGGCGGCTGTGAGCCGACGCTGCAATCCGTCCGCACGTCTTTCATTAAAAAAAATCTCTGGATAAAATGCTGAAACTGAATTCTTCTGAAACTTCTCTGTTCTCTCACGACGTCCTGGATCAATAGAGCCTGAAATGTGGAGGTTTTCAGCTTGAAACAGGCTGACAACGGCACCTGAGAGCTCTGCACGACGTCCTACTGCGTGGGAAGTCCTTAAAGCGACAGTATCACCTCAAAATCTCTCATCAGCCGTTAAACTTTTCACCGAAAACCAGCTTAATTTTTCGAACCGTGTCCACTTCGATGTGTCTCACAGGTTTAGAAAAATTTTGATCAAACAAAGCGCCAGTCTCTCAGCAACTTCTCAGACAAAGGAATTCCGACTAGGGGCTGGACGACTCCTCCCACAAGGAGTGCTCACAGGCGAATGACGTCACCGACAGGCGTGGAAAAACTCACGCATGCGCACGAGGGTTCAAGCATGTCTGACGTAAAAACATATGAATGAAATCCATATAGTTTTTGAAAAAAATAAAAAGGACCTATACTTTATTGACAGACCTCGTACCTTTCAGCATTGATGGTGCCCCCCATACCATCAGAGATGCTCGCTTTTGAACTTTGCACTGGTAACAATCTGGATGGTCTTTTTCCTCTTTTGTCCAGAGGACACAATGTCCATGATTTCTAAAAACAATTTGAAATGGATGTTGATGTATGGCTTTCGCTTTGCATGGTAGAGTTTTAACTTGCACTTGTAGATGTAGTGATGAACTGTGTTAACTGACAATGGTTTTCTGAAGTGTTCCGGAGCCCACGCGGTAAGATCCTTTACACAATGATGTCGGTTTTTAATGCAGTGCTACCTGAGGGATCGAAGGTCACGGGCATTCAGTGTTGGTTTTCGGCCTTGCCACTTGCATGTAGAAAGTTCTCCAGATTCTCTGAATTTTCTGATTATATTATGGACTGTAGATGATGGAATCCCTAAATTTCTTGCAATTGAACATTGAAATTAAGAACAAGAACATTGTTCTTAAACTGTTGGACTATTTTTTCATGCAGTTGTTCACAAAGTGGTGATCCTTGCCCCATCTTTGCTTGTGAATGGCTGAGACTTTTGGGGATGCTCCTTTTATATCCAGTCATGAGTGCCCTCAGTTCCCAAATGCTTATTGAGTGTTGTTAGAAGGAAAGGTGATGTAACACAGTGGTAAACATACCACTGTCCCAGCTTTTTTGAAACGTGTTGCAGGCATCCATTTCAAAATAAGCAAATATTTGCACAAAATCAATAAAGTCTATCAGTTTGAACATTAAATATCTTGTTTTTGTGGTGTATTCAATTGAATATAGGTTGAAGAGGATTTGCAAGTCATTGTATTCTGTTTTTATTTACATTTTACACAACGTCCCAACTTCATTGGAATTGGGGTTGTATTATAATCTGCGTGCGTGTGATGCATCATTGTAAAGTGGTTTGAGTATCTGTATCAAAAGTGACTGTTCTACAGAAATGCTGTTCATGTGCAGTTTATTGTAATTGTGGTTTTGTTAGCTGTTCATACTCACTGTTGTAATAATAGTGACAGTTACTGCAGCAGCGGTTGCACTATATTTTATAGTGCTGATCTGTGTTTCCCACAGGACTGTCTTGTTGACCTGCTACGTGTCTGTTTTTTTCTGATGTATTCGGGGCTCTTCCACTCAGGATTTAATTAGCAAAGAGGTCGTCAGTCTTCTTTGCTAATTAAATCACTCTTTTATTGCACTTTGTGACGTGATGTCTATTTTGGGTAAGCAGTGGTGCTCTTGGTTTTGTTCTTCTACTAAAAATGCCTCTGACCAAGAATATGGTTGGACTGGAATCCATGAGGAAAATCTGAGGTTTTGCTTTCATATTGTCTCAGATCTGTGCCCGGGGTGTTTGAGGGGTGAGACTTCCTAAAAAGCTCAGCGAGCCTATCATCCTGCTGAATGCGGAGGAGAGTGTCAGGGTTTGATATTTTGTCTGGTTTTCTGTTTTGTTTTTTGGTCTGTTTTGTTATTTTCTGTTTTGCTGTATCAGTGCTTTTCCGTGTGTTCATTCTCTTGCTGGGTTTTTCTGCTTGGGTCTGTCTGTCGCTATCTCTCTTGTCTGTCTCTCTTGGTTCTTGGTGGTGGGTGTTTCCCTCTCTCTGACCACACCCTCATTCTGGTGCGTTCCACGCTCACCTAACCCTAATCAGCACCTCATCACCTGGGTGTTTATAAGCGCCACAGTTTGCTCTGCTCTTGGCCAGATTGATGCGCCTTGTGCCTTCTCTCCAGTTCTTGATTCCGTGTTCTATAGTCCTGCCTGCCTCGTTGTGTTCTCGACCTCCTGCCCGTTCGTTCCAACCTTGTCTAGCCTGATGATTATTGTACTGCTGCTGTGTTTATTGGACTGCCTTCCCCTGTACCGACCACCACTGCTATCCTCGCCACTAAAGTCTTTATACAACTAGAGCAGTTTGTGTGAGCCTTGCATTTGTGTCCTAACCAACCCGCCTGTCAGAGAGAGGTTTGAGGAGGAGTGGCTGAGGAGGGAAGCTTTGTTTATCTTCTGAATGTAATGCTAGTGTGACATCTGGTGGCAGAAAAAGTAATCATTCAAAACCCCTTTAAATTTTCAGTATAGGTTAAATAAATTAAACTTTTTCTATCTGACATTAATTTAGGAAATATGTAATATGACACACTTTAAAATATGTGCTGTTTGTATTTGACAAACTGGTATTTTGTGACCAAATTTAACAGCTGCAGTCAAAACAAGCAGCGAGGCCCGATCCAGATACAGGAAAGAAGCTAATGGCACATGCTCATTATAAGCTACATGTAGCTTCAATCACTCCTGCTCCTAATTTTCAATATGCTGATAAGATTATTACCTGCAGCAAGCCCAGACATGTGATGCAGGTGCCAGAAAGTGGACCCAACATGCAAGTTCAACCACAACCGCTCCTAAATTCCATTGCCTATCCAGCATTCACTAACCATGTCATCCATGTCTTTTGTATTACAGACATAAGGACATGGATGACCTCTAATTTCCTGCTTTTAAACACAGATAAAACTGAAGTTATTATACTTGGCCCCACAAATCTTAGAAACATGGTGTCTAACCAGATCCTTACTCTGGATGGCATTACCCTGACCTCTAGTAATACTGTGAGAAATCTTGGAGTCATTTTTGATCAGGATATGTCATTCAAAGCGCATATTAAACAAATATGTAGGACTGCTTTTTTGCATTTACGCAATATCTCTAAAATTAGAAAGGTCTTGTCTCAGAGTGATGCTGAAAAACTAATTCATGCATTTATTTCCTCTAGGCTGGACTATTGTAATTCATTATTATCAGGTTGTCCTAAAGGTTCCCTGAAAAGCCTTCAGTTAATTCAAAATGCTGCAGCTAGAGTACTAACGGGGACTAGAAGGAGAGAGCATATCTCACCCATATTGGCCTCTCTTCATTGGCTTCCTGTTAATTCTAGAATAGAATTTAAAATTCTTCTTCTTACTTATGAGGTTTTGAATAATCAGGTCCCATCTTATCTTAGGGACCTCATAGTACCATATCACCCCAATAGGGCGCTTCGCTCTCAGACTGCAGGCTTACTTGTAGTTCCTAGGGTTTGTAAGAGTAGAATGGGAGGCAGAGCCTTCAGCTTTCAGGCTCCTCTCCTGTGGAACCAGCTCCCAATTCAGATCAGGGAGACAGACACCCTCTCTACTTTTAAGATTAGGCTTAAAACTTTCCTTTTTGCTAAAGCTTATAGTTAGGGCTGGATCAGGTGACCCTGAACCATCCCTTAGTTATGCTGCTATAGACTTAGACTGCTGGGGGGTTCCCATGATGCACTGTGTCTTTCTCTTTTTGCTCTGTATGCACCACTCTGCATTTAATCATTAGTGATTGATCTCTGCTCCCCTCCACAGCATGTCTTTTTCTTGGTTCTCTCCCTCAGCCCCAACCAGTCCCAGCAGAAGACTGCCCCTCCCTGAGCCTGGTTCTGCTGGAGGTTTCTTCCTGTTAAAAGGGAGTTTTTCCTTCCCACTGTCGCCAAGTGCTTGCTCACAGGGGGTCGTTTTGACCGTTGGGGTTTTTACGTAATTATTGTATGGCCTTGCCTTACAATATAAAGCGCCTTGGGGCAACTGTCTGTTGTGATTTGGCGCAATATAAATAAAATTGATGAAATTGATAACCGTCCAGTAGGTGGCAGTGATCAACATGCGGCAGACAAGTCTGTGGAATACAACAGAAGCAAAGAAAACCTGCAATTTGGATTAATCTAGTGCATCAAAATGGACTGATTTCCAATCAGTTTATGATCATTTACCCTTCAAATTTGGCAACTTACAGGAAATGTTCCTAGGCTTCTCCAAAGCCTAGGATCCCCCCCCCCCCCGCCACCACCACCACCATCATACACACACAGATTTAAATTGATACACTTTATTGTTTAATCAATACAAAACAGTTCTTCACAATTATTTCATTAAGATGCAAATCCTGCTTGAAGTCATTTAAATTTGGCAAAAAAAAAGAAAAAAATCCTGCAGTTTTTTTTTTTATTGTTGCTTATTATTATTATTATTATTAATTTTTTTTTTTTTTGAGTACTGTTTTCTTTTTTGAAATGGCCTGAAAATTGTGCCTTAAAATAGATGTTTTATGAAGCACATAAATCAGTATCTTATTACAAACTAAAGCGTTGTGTTGTGGTCGTTAGTAAATTTGATCAGTGTCACGTTGTCCCCGGCGCTGACAGCTGGAAGACGAGTTTCACAGGAGCCAAACGAGAAGATGATGGTTTCTACTTTTAGCTGCAATCTTGTCATCTTTTCAGCACCTCACTGATTATGTTGTTAGCAGAAATGTGGCGTAATCACCTGTGTGTTTCAAATTCCTCCCAATAGGCTCTTGGGAAAACATAACGGTTGCCCTTGATAAGAGAAAGACCTCGAGATCATCTACGGGTCACGTAATGACCTCGTTGCCATGACAATGGCTTCTAATTTAATTAGAAGGATTTGGAGAACCTTTCAGATAACCAATTAGACCTTGTTCTGCGCAGAATTATGCACTTTATTCAAGGGTATCCATGGTTTTTGCAGATGGAAAGCATGTGAGAGCTGTGATAGTGGGCTGGAGGAGAGCAGACACACAATACCTCGTGATTGAATAAGTGATTAGACCTCTGGTTTACACAAAGACTTCTCACTTGCAGTAATGACTATTAGGTCTCAGTTTTCTAATCTGGCATTCATATGCATATCAAAGTGAGGAAGCGTGCAGAAGACCGTGCGCTGGCCCCATACTATGCACCACTCAGTTTGTGTTGCAAATAATGCTGTTGACCTTTCACTGATGAATAATAGCCGGAGAAACAGAATGTAATTATCCAGGACATTACAGGAGGTTCAAAAGGTAACTACTGGCTGAATCGGCTTGAGCCACATGAAGCCGTTCGGGGCGTTTAGTTGTACGGTCTGTTGTGTGGACGCGGCTCGATTGTGCCAAGAACAGTTGAAAAACATTTCCAAGCATGCAACCTTGCTAACGAGTTAAATATGAACAAACGCCAAACACGTCAACACATTCGGAGTACCAGAGGGTAATAGAGTGAATTTTACCCATAAAATTGTTTGTGTTAGTAAGCTCCCATGTGGATTGCAGAACATTTATCCTTCACATCACATGAAAGTGTAAACCTGCTGGCTGTTAGGAGCATCGTGGACATGCAGGTCCAACTCTCGACACAGCTGAGGTAATAATTTACAGCGAATCCAGAAAATAATCATAGCACTTTTTCCACATTTTATGTTACAGCTTTATTCCAAAATCAAGTAAATTATTTTTTCCCCTCTAAATTCTACTCACAACACCCCATAATGACAAAATTAAAAGTTTTTTGTTTTGTTTGCAAATTTATTAAAAATAAAAAACAAAGCAATCACATGTACATAAGTATTCACAGCCTTTGCTTAATACTTTGTTGATGCCACAAGCTTGGTGCACCTATCTTTGGGCAGTTTTGTCTATTCCTCTTCGCAGCATCTCTCAACTCCATCAGGTTGGATGGGGAGCGTCAGTGCACAAACATTTTCAGATCTCTCCAGAGCTGTTCAGTCAGCTTCAGGTCTGGGCTCTGGCTGGGCCACTCAAGGACATCCACAGAGGTGTCCTGAAGCCAGCATCTCGCTTCACTGTAGGAATGGTGCCTCGAGACAATCCTATCTCAGAGGTTTACAGACAGTTGTGTATTGTGTGTCGAATTTTGAAGAAATAAAATTAATTTCCTCGATTTTGGAATATGGTTATAGCATCAAAAAAATGAAATGAAAAGAAGTGCATCACTGTGAATAATTTCCGGATGCACTTTATGTTTGGTCAGCAGCCGTCCAGATATACAGGTGAAATATTACAAAGGGAAAGATGGAAAATAGAGAAGCTTTATTTGAGGAAAGACTGCAGATATCTCGAAGATCTCAAGCTTGAAATTTGTACTTGTTAATAAATTACTTAGAAATACATAAATCATATACTATTATTGATTTCAGACTCTAAACCCATCCTGCATTTCTGCTGGGGGTTATGTGAGGTTAAGAGCGATGACTGTCAGCAAGTTTGCACTGGATCAATATGTTCTTGATATCTGCACAGTAAGTTTCTGTACTTTTGTCTGCACAAAAATATGTGTTGTAAAAGCTAAGCGCCTTTTACTATCTTCTTATCATGTGAAAAGACGTAAACAGCAGGCAGCGGTTCCACTAACATAAGGCTCTGCTTTTACATCTTTAAAGTTTGACCTAGTTAGCCACATGGCCTAAATGTGACATGACATTTTTTGATCACATAAGCACACGGATGGGAGGATCACTTCTTTATCAGTGATGTCAGTAGATGTCTATAAAACCTTACTGTAATCTGTGTTCGGGGTCTCATTCCTGAACGAGCTCCTACGTGACCTCGGATGGTGAGAACCCCAGATCTGGTTTGATTAACCTCACATGAAATGAATTAAACTGTTCTTTTTGTGTCAGAGTCTCATTGATTCAGGACAGACCCAAAGAACCCAGGGTCTAACATACTAAAGAGATTTTTGGCCTGTGTTTTTTTTTTTTTTTTTTTTTGCCTTAACGGGATTATTAAAGAAATTGCTGATTGATTTTTATGTCACATGATAGAAATATTATTTTGTTTGCGGCTACGTTTCCAGCTGAGACGGGTCGTTGCTTTGCATTGCCGTATTTCTGTTTAGACAATTCAAACAAACAAACCCACAACTTTATGTGTGAAGCAATTGGACAACAAATAGGCAGCCATCTTGTAATGATCTGCACATGTGCACCAGGACATTCAGAACCCTCAGACATTCGGACAGACCTGACATAAATAAAACCCAGACTCCCATAAAAAGTCTGTTCATGAAATCACCTCGATAATTTGAATAATCTACTACTTAGCCTATACCACGGTAGAGCTAGGCTAATGTGACGTAGGCCAGCAGGAGCCAGTGTGCGTATGTAGTCAGTAAACCTAAGTCCCCAACACCAAAAGACGCTCTGACCACGGACGCCAGAGTCCATGGATTTTAGCCTCGTGGTTGGAGTACTTGCCTCCCGTCTAGGAGATTGTGCGTAATGCAGAGCTTATACTAATCTTATCTTTTGACATTTTTTGCTGATGTGTGGTGCTGATAACTTAGTTAACCGTACATAGAATGTGAATATAGCAGTAATGTAGGGTGACCATATTTTGATTACCGAAAACCAGGACACTCGGCCCGGCAATTAGATACTCAAATGATAAATGGACTGCATTTATAAAGCGCTGGTCTGAAGATGATCCTCTGGTCTGAAGCCCAACACTTAACCACTGGACCATCACCTCCCCTTGATACTCAGAGTTACTCAAAGATGCTCAAAGATGAAAAACAATGAAAACCAGGGGCCTCATTTACAAAGTGTGCTTACGCACAAAATGTGGTCTACATGCACCTCCACGCCAACGTTCAGATGTATCAAAAGTGAAATGGCCGTGGAAATGTGCAGTGCGTCACGAAAAAATCCTGGCTGGCATATGTACGTTTCTACAGCTATTGCTATTATCTGTATCTTGTAATATTTATGAAGCTGTGAAGCACTTTGAATTGCCTTGTGTACGAATTGTGCTCTATAAATAAACTTGCTTTGCCTTGCCTTGCCTATTGTTCCACAGCGGACAGGTACAGTTGACACTGGGAACCGTAAATAGTGTGAAAACAAGAAGTCAGAGTGATGTGCACGTCAGTTCTTCTTGTCCATTCGGCTGCTCCCACTTTTTGTTTGGGGTCGCCACAGCGGATAGATCCGCATTGATACTCGGCACAAGTTTTACACCGGATGCCCTTCCTGACACAACTCCAGTATTACCTGGAGAAACACACACAGCCGCCGGTGTTCCAAAGAGATCTGACGGGATCAGGCTAACACAGAGCAGACCGGCTGCAGTGGTGTGCACGTCAGTGATGAGGAATTAACACACTCACGTGTTTACAATTTATAGATGGATATAAAACCATGCGCAAAGTAGTGATGCGTAAAATGGTACGAACAGTTGCTGCATTAGCGTCAGAGGACCTTGCAAATGGTGCAATATGATGTGAGCGTGTATTCAGGGAACGCAACGATTTACTTGCAAACAACAATAATTGGCTCATAAATCAATTCTGATTACTAAGGCCGCTGTTACTGGAATTGTGCGTAGAACTGCCGCTGGCCCAGAGCGCATTAAGGCGAGGAGCCAGGTGGGTGTCTGTTCCCACACAAGTGCTGACCACGCTGGGCTTCCTGGAAACGGGGGCATTTCAGCCGATCGGTCAGGAGTGTGCCAGTCAACCTTGAGCCGAGCCTTGCCAGCTCTGTGGAACACAATCATCTGAAAGTCATCCAGATACATCCCATTCCAATATTAAAGCTCCATCTGCAGTGAGAGCCACTTTCCATGTAATCGGAGCTATTGACTGCACACATGTTCACATCGTATGTGATGTGCAAATGCGCATCAGGCTGGTTTTTGGCACAGTGTGTGATGGCAGCTGCTCAATCAATCAAACAACTTTATTAATCCCACAAGGGGCAATTAAGGTGCTGCTTGCTGTGTAAATAGTGTATTTGTGTAATTTATCCAGATGTAAACCAGCGCAGCCACATTTGGGCATGTGCACATTCAAATATGTTTTTATGATTATTATTAATGTGGTTTTTTTTGTTGCTTGACGGTGAGCTGCAGAGCTTCTTAACAGGCTTCCTGTGTTCAGTATTTGTCAATAAACACGTGTGTAAGTTGTGAACGCCACACTCAGTGGAGGCGTACCTCACCTTTTTAATGTCAGTGTGTGTGCTCTGTTCTGCGTGTCAGCCTCACGCGCGCGCACACACACGCTGTGTAGCTCCCACGAACATTTTTCCAGTTTCATGATTAATCCGTTTAACAGTGTACTGAATAAAATCTCCCTGTGTATCTCACGTAATTTCCAGTCATCCATAGTATAATTTCTTTTCTGTGTTCATGTTGTCTGATGTGACGTCGTGGGGAATCCCTGCTCAAAGGGCCTATTTACATGAAATTGCATATTGAAATGGGCGTGGCCAGGGATGAGTTTGATTCCACACTTAATTCCACGTTTAGTGGGACGTACAAACAGAACGTGTGTAGATCCATGCCTACACACACTTTGATACATCTGAATGTTTTTGTGCTTATGCGAGATGCTGGGTGTTGGTGTACGGCATGTTTTAGTACGAAATCCACGCACATCTTTGTACATGAGGCTCCTGGATATTTTCATCACTTTATTAAAAAAAAACAAAAAACAGGATGGCCAGGACAGGACGTGAAAACAGGACATATCCTGGGAAAACAGGATGTTTGGTCACAAAAAGTCATGTCCTGTTAAAATTTAATTTAAAGATGCATTTTCAACATTAGTTGTTGTGTGGGCCGCCAGAAGAGGTACTGCTGGCCCACCACCAAAGGGCGCCCTGCCTGAAGTGCGGGCTTCAGGCACGAGAGGGCGCTGCCGCCACGGACACAGCCGGGAGTGACAGCTGTCACTCATTAATTCCTGACAGCTGTCACACATTCTTCATCATCACACTCCATAAAGACCAGACGTCATCTCCACCTCGTTGCCGAGATATCGTACTTCATTGTAGGTAATATCCTCAGCCTTTTTGTGTTTATCTGTAATCTGTACATTGTGAGTGTTTGCAGGCGTACCGGTTCCTTGTTTTGTGGAAGCTGAGTGAGTGCAGGACGGCACTCATTTTCTCTGAGGGATCACTGCAAACACATCAGCATATTGAGTGAGAGGTGGAGGTGGCATTCCCACCGTTATTGTTACTGGGTGTACACACACCCACACTTGACTGTCTTTGTTCTCGCCAGCAGTACCAGATCTGACAGCCGGGGACGGTGATCACCTGGGAATTCGGGACTTGGCGGCTCCAGTATTCTCTGGGTTCGGTGGCGGAGGAAATCGTGTGGTTCCGGTTCATCTCAGGACAGACGTCTTCTATCCTCGAGCCTGCCCACACGTCACCTTTGTGATTTGACTGTAATTATATTCTGAGGTTGTCTGTATGTTCGTTGTGCACGTTTCACAACATTAAATTGTTACTTTTTGGCTCATCTATTGGCCGTTCATTTGCGCCCCCTGTTGTGGGTCCGTGTCACTACACTTTCACAACAGGATATCTCGGCCAGCGTCATGGACTCCGAGGGGCGTCACCCGGTTGTTGAACGACCAATGGGAGAGCAGGGAGTGCAGGCGTCTGCAGGAGACGTGATTGGTGAGCTGCAGCACATTCTCACTGCCTTTACGGCTCGGTTGGATCAAATGACCGAGCAAAACATCCTCCTGAACCGCAGAGTGGAGGCTCTCTTCGCACAGATGGCGGCGAGCGCTCAGGGCGCTGCTGCAGCTCGTCCTCCTGCCGACCCTGTGCAGGATATAAATGTTCCAGTGGTGGTTCAACAACCCCTCCCACCATCCCCTGAAGCATACATAAGCCCTCCTGAGCCGTACGGAGGTTGTGTGGAGACGTGCGCGGACTTTCTTATGCAGTGTTCGCTCGTCTTCGCACAACGTCCCGTCATGTACGCGTCAGATGCTAGTAAAATAGCTTATGTGATTGCTCTGCTTCGGGGTAAAGCACGCGCCTGGGCTACGGCGCTCTGGGAACAGAACTCACGGTTGTTATCAGCATACACTGGGTTTGTGGGGGAGTTCAGAACTGTGTTTGATCACCCTAACAGAGGAGAGACCGCTTCAACAGTGCTGCTGTCAATGAGACAGGGACGCGAGAGCGCAGCCGCTTATGCAGTCGACTTCCGCATCGCGGCTGCGAGGTCCGGCTGGAATAACGTTGCACTTCGCGCCGCCTTCATAAACGGACTGTCGTTGGTTCTGAAGGAGCAGCTGGTAGCTAAGGAGGAACCGCGGGATTTAGATGGGCTTATCGATCTCGTTATACGGTTAGACAATCGGTTGGAGGAACGCCGTCGGGAGCGAGGCGAAGGACGTGACCGGATACGCGCCGCCCCTCTCCCTTCCGGGTTCGAAAAGGCGCCGCCCTCCCCACGCTCCACAGCCACAGCGCTCCGTGGGGCAACAGCTCCCCCTGCTGACGTTGTTAGAGAAACGCACAGGGCCAAAATGAGGAGGCTGATCCGTGGAGAGCGTTTTCTCTGCAGCTCAACTGAGCACACAGAAAAACTGCCCCAAACGGCCAAAACAACAACACTCGCCCTTAGAGACTGAGCTAAGGGGGGGTCATAACATTCAAGTGAGACACACACAGATTGCCACACGACTCCCAGTTACAATCCTGAGCGGGGATTTAACCCTTCAAGCCCCAGCACTGGTGGACACGGGTTAGAAGGGAGTCTGCTAGACAGCAGATGGGCAAGGGAGGTAGGGCTCCCTCTGGTGGCGCTTCCTTCGCCAGTGCAGGTGCGGGCACTAGATGGCACCCTCCTCCCTTTAATCACACACAAGACACAACCAGTAACTCTGGTGGTGTCTGGAAACCATCGGGAGGAGATTGAGTTTTTTGTAACTCCTTCTACCTCCCGCGTGATTTTGGGCTTCCCATGGATGTTGAAGCACAATCCCCGGATTGATTGGCCGTCTGGGGTGGTGGTTCAGTGGAGCGAAACCTGCCATCGGGTGTGTTTAGGATCCTTGGTTCCCCCCGGTTTACAGGCTAAGGAGGAGGTCAAAGTCCCTCCCAATCTGACGGCAGTGCCGGTTGAGTACCACGATCTTGCTGACGTCTTCAGCAAGGATCTGGCACTCACCCTTCCCCCGCACCGTCCGTACGATTGTGCCATTGATTTGGTTCCAGGCGCTGAGTTTCCGTCCAGCAGGCTGTACAACCTCTCACGACCTGAGCGCGAATCAATGGAGACCTACATCTGGGACTCATTAGCTGCCGGGCTGATCCAGAACTCCACCTCCCCGATGGGGGCAGGTTTCTTTTTTGTGGGCAAGAAAGATGGCGGACTCCGTCCATGCATTGATTTCAGGGGGCTGAATGAGATTACGGTTCGCAACCGATACCCGTTGCCATTGTTGGATTCCGTGTTCACCCCCCTGCATGGAGCCAAAATCTTTACTAAGCTGGATCTTAGAAATGCGTATCACCTGGTTCGGATCCGGAAGGGAGACGAATGGAAGACGGCATTTAACACCCCGTTAGGTCACTTTGAGTACCTGGTCATGCCGTTCGGCCTCACCAACGCCCCCGCGACGTTCCAAGCCTTGGTTAACGACGTCTTGCGGGACTTCCTGCACCGATTCGTCTTCGTATATCTGGACGATATTCTCATCTTTTCTCCGGACCCTGAGACCCATGTCCAGCATGTACATCAGGTCCTGCAGCGGTTATTAGAGAACCGACTGTTTGTGAAGGGCGAGAAGTGCGAGTTTCACCGCACGTCTTTGTCCTTCCTGGGGTTTATCATCTCCTCTAACTCCGTCGCCCCTGATCCGGCCAAGGTTGCGGCGGTGAGAGATTGGCCCCAACCAACAAGCCGTAGGAAGCTGCAACAGTTCCTCGGCTTCGCTAATTTCTATAGGAGGTTCATTAAGGGCTACAGTCAGGTAGTTAGCCCCCTGACAGCCCTGGCCTCTCCAAAAGTCCCCTTCACCTGGTCGGATCGGTGCGAAGCCGCGTTCAAGGAGTTGAAACGACGGTTCTCTACTGTGCCACCACGTCGTCCGTCTGCATGGGATACCCACCGACATCGTCTCAGATCGTGGTCCCCAGTTCTCCTCACACGTCTGGAGGAGCTTCTGCAGGGAACTGGGGGCCACCGTGAGCCTCTCGTCCGGGTACCATCCACAGACGAACGGACAGGCAGAGCGGGCCAACCAAGAACTGGAACAGACCCTCCGCTGCGTAACATCCGCGCACCCGACGGCCTGGAGTAACCATCTGGCCTGGATTGAGTATGCGCATAACAGCCAGGTGTCTTCTGCCACCGGCCTCTCCCCGTTTGAGGTGTGTTTGGGGTACCAGCCCCCATTATTTCCCTTGGTGGAGGGAGAGGTCGGTGTGCCCTCGGTCCGGGCCCACCTTCGGAGGTGCCGTCGGGTGTGGCGCACCGCCCGTTCTGCCTTGTTGAAGGCCCAGACGAGGGCCAAGACCCATGCAGATCGCCGGCGGTCCCCGGCCCCTGCATACCAGCCCGGGCAGGAGGTGTGGTTGTCGACGAAGGACATCCCTCTACAAGTACAGTCAGCAAAACTGATGGACAGGTTCATTGGACCCTTCAAAATCCTCAAGGTCCTCAGCCCTGCCGCAGTGAAGCTTCACTGCGGATCCACCCGGTGTTCCATGTTTCCAGGATCAAGCCTCACCACACCTCACCCCTCTGTGCTCCCGGTCCGGCGCCACCTCCTGCCCGGATCATTGACGGGGAGCCGGCTTGGACTGTGCGCCGGCTCCTGGATGTCCGTCGAATGGGCCGGGGGTTCCAATATCTGGTGGACTGGGAAGGGTATGGACCCGAAGAACGCTCCTGGGTGAAGAGGAGCTTCATCCTGGATCCGGCCCTCCTGGCCGACTTCTACCGCCGACACCCCGACAAACCTGGTCGGGCGCCAGGAGGCGCCCGTTGAGGGGGGGGTCCTGTTGTGTGGGCCGCCAGAAGAGGTACTGCTGGCCCACCACCAAAGGGCGCCCTGCCTGAAGTGCGGGCTTCAGGCACGAGAGGGCGCTGCCGCCACGGACACAGCCGGGGGTGACAGCTGTCACTCATTAATTCCTGACAGCTGTCACACATTCTTCATCATCACACTCCATAAAGACCAGACGTCATCTCCACCTCGTTGCCGAGATATCGTACTTCATTGTAGGTAATATCCTCAGCCTTTTTGTGTTTATCTGTAATCTGTACATTGTGAGTGTTTGCAGGCGTACCGGTTCCTTGTTTTGTGGAAGCTGAGTGAGTGCAGGACGGCACTCTTTTTCTCTGAGGGATCACTGCAAACACATCAGCATATTGAGTGAGAGGTGGAGGTGGCATTCTGTATGTTCGTTGTGCACGTTTCACAACATTAAATTGTTACTTTTTGGCTCATCTGTTGGCCGTTCATTTGCGCCCCCTGTTGTGGGTCTGTGTCACTACACTTTCACAACATTAGTAAGGTGTCTCAGAAGTCTCCATGCTGTGGCATTAACTCTGTTACCTCGGTTTGTTCAATTTCCTCACGTTTTTGAGCGGCAATTCCAGCCCAGCGTAGCGTTCAAGGCATTTTTCCACAAGCTAGTTGTCAGAATCAACATACTTCTGAAGGTTATGAATCAAATTGAACCATGGTCCAGTCTGTTTGCAGTATCAAAACACTTTTTGGATCATTCGGACAAATGACAAGAAGGAGACAGATTATCATCACCCATCTTACAGTAGAAGAACAAAGGAAGCTGTAAATAATTTAATTAATTTGTTTGATTAAAGCCGGGTGACTCCATGCTGCTCTCCCATCTTTTCTTCTTGTCAAACATAAAACATCACTTTTGTGTTGAAATATTTCCTTTTTGACAGCAAGTGCTGTGAAATTAGAACAAAATGTTTGACATTCAGGGAGGTTCTGCACAGTGACGCCTGCATCAGCCAGAACAACAAAACTAAGATAGTTTGGCTAATGGCAAACACCATATTTTCCGGACAGGTCCTGCGACTTACAGTATTGTTCAGAATAATAGTAGTGCTATGTGACTAAAAAGATTAATCCAGGTTTTGAGTATATTTCTTATTGTTACATGTGAAACAAGGTACCAGTAGATTCAGTAGATTCTTACAAATCCAACAAGACCAAGCATTCATGATATGCACACTCTTAAGGCTATGAAATTGGGCTACTAGTAAAAAAAAAAAAAGTAGAAAAGGGGGTGTTCACAATAATAGTAGCATCTGCTGTTGGTGCTACAAACTCAAAACTGTTATGTTCAAACTGCTTTTTTAGCAATCCTGTGAATCACTAAACTAGTATTTAGTTGTATAACCACAATTTTTCGTGATTTCTTCACATCTGTGAGGCATTAATTTTGTTGGTTTGGAACCAAGATTTTGCTTGTGTACTAGTGTGCTTGGGGTCATTGTCTTGTTGAAACACTCATTTCAAGGGCATGTCCTCTTCAGCATAAGGCAACATGACCTCTTCAAGTATTTTGGCATATCCAAACTGATCCATGATACCTGGTATGTGATATATAGGCCCAACACCATAGTAGGAGAAACATGCCCATATCATGATGCTTGCACCAAATCAAATCAATTTTATTTATATAGCGCCAAATCACAACAAACAGTTGCCCCAAGGCGCTTTATATTGTAAGGCAAAGCCATACAATAATTACTGAAAAACCCCAACGGTCAAAACGACCCCCTGTGAGCAAGCACTTGGCGACAGTGGGAAAGAAAAACTCCCTTTTAACAGGAAGAAACCTCCAGCAGAACCAGGCTCAGGGAGGGGCAGTCTTCTGCTAGGACTGGTTGGGGCTGAGGGAGAGAGCCAGGAAAAAGACATGCTGTGGAAGAGAGCAGAGATCAATCACTAATGATTAAATGCAGAGTGGTGCATACAGAGCAAAAAAGAAAGAAACACTCAGTGCATCATGGGAACCCCCCAGCAGTCTAAGTCTATAGCAGCATAACTAAGGGATGGTTCAGGGTCACCTGATCCAGCCCTAACTATAAGCTTTAGCAAAAAGGAAAGTTTTAAGCCTAATCTTAAAAGTAGAGAGAATGTCTGTCTCCCTGATCCGAATTGGGAGCTGGTTCCAGAGGAGAGGAGACTGAAAGCTGAAGGCTCTGCCTCCCATTCTACTCTTAAAAACCCTAGGAACTACAAGTAAGCCTGCAGTCTGAGAGCGAAGCGCTCTATTGGGGTCATATGGTACTATGAGGTCCCTAAGATAAGATGGGACCTGATTATTCAAAACCTTATAAGTAAGAAGAAGAATTTTAAATTCTATTGTGGAATTAACAGGAAGCCAATGAAGAGAGGCCAATATGGGTGAAATATGCTCTCTCCTTCTAGTCCCCGTCAGTACTCTAGCTGCAGCATTTTGAATTAAGTGAAGGCTTTTCAGGGAACTTTTCAGGACAACCTGATAATAATGAATTACAATAGTCCAGCCTAGAGGAAATAAATGCATGAATTAGTTTTTCAGCATCACTCTGAGACAAGACCTTTCTAATTTTAGAGATATTGCGCAAATGCAAAAAAGCAGTCCTACATATTTGTTTAATATGCGCATTGAAGGACATATCCTGATCAAAAATGACTCCAATATTTCTCACAGTATTACTAGAGGCTCAGGGTAATGCCATCCAGAGTAAGGATCTGGTTAGACACCATGTTTGTAAGATTTGTGGGGCCAAGTACAATAACTTCAGTTTTATCTGAGTTTAAAAGCAGGAAATTAGAGGTCATCCATGTCTTTATGTCTGTAAGACATTCCTGCAGTTTAGCTAATTGGAGTGTGTCCTCTGGCTTCATGGATAGATAAAGCTGAGTATCATCTGCGTAACAATGAAAATTTAAGCAATGCTGTTTAATAATACTGCCTAAGGGAAGCATGTATAAAGTGAATAAAATTGGTCCTAGCACAGAACCTTGTGGAACTCCATAATTAACCTTAGTCTGTGAAGAAGATTCCCCATTTACATGAACAAATTGTAATCTATTAGATAAATATGATTCAAACCACTGCAGCGCAGTGCCTTTAATACCTATGGCATGCTCTAATCTCTGTAATAAATTTTTATGGTCAACAGTATCAAAAGCAGCACTGAGGTCTAACAGAACAAGCACAGAGATGAGTCCACTGTCTGAGCCCATAAGAAGATCATTTGTAACCTTCACTAATGCTGTTTCTGTACTATGATGAATTCTAAACCCTGACTGAAACTCTTCAAATAGACCATTCCTCTGCAGATGATCAGTTAGCTGTTTTACAACTACCCTTTCAAGAATTTTTGAGATAAAAGGAAGGTTGGAGATTGGCCTATAATTAGCTAAGATAGCTGGGTCAAGTGATGGCTTTGTAAATAATGGTTTAATTACTGCCACCTTAAAAGCCTGTGGTACATAGCCAACTAATAAAGACAGATTGATCATATTTAAGCATTAATTAATGGTAGGGCTTCCTTGAGCAGCCTGGTAGGAATGGGGTCTAATAGACATGTTGATGGTTTGGAGGAAGTAACTAATGAAAATAACTCAGAACAATCGGAGAGAAAGAGTCTAACCAAATACCGGCATCACTGAAAGCAGCCAAAGAGAACGATATGTCTTTGGGATGGTTATGAGTAATTTTTTTCTCTAATAGTTAAAATTTTATTAGCAAAGAAAGTCATGAAGTCATTACTAGTTAAAGTTAATGGAATACTCGGCTCAATAGAGCTCTGACTCTTTGTCAGCCTGGCTACAGTGCTGAAAAGAAACCTGGGGTTGTTCTTATTTTCTTCAATTAGTGATGAGTAGTAAGATGTCCTAGCTTTACGGAGGGCTTTTTTATAGAGCAACAGACTCTTTTTCCAGGCTAAGTGAAGATCTTCTAAATTAGTGAGACGCCATTTCCTCTCCAACTTACGGGTTATCTGCTTTAAGCTGCGAGTTTGTGAGTTATACCACGGAGTCAGGCACTTCTGATTTAAGGCTCTCTTTTTCAGAGGAGCTACAGCATCCAAAGTTGTCCTCAGTGAGGATATAAAACTATTGACGAGCTAATCTATCTCACTCACAGAGTTTAGGAAGCTACTCTGCCCTGTGTTGGTATATGGCATTGGAGAACATAAAGAAGGAATCATATCCTTAAACCTAGTTACAGCGCTTTCTGAAAGACTTCTACTGTAATGAAACTTATTCCCCACTGCTGGGTAGTCCATCAGAGTAAATGTAAATGTTATTAAGAAATGATCAGACAGAAGGGGGTTTTCAGGGAATACTGTTAAGTCTTCAATTTCCATACCATAAGTCAGAACAAGATCTAAGGTATGATTAAAGTTGTGGGTGGACTCATTTACATTTTGAGCAAAGCCAATCGAGTCTAACAATAGATTAAATGCAGTGTTGAGGCTGTCATTCTCAGAATCTGTGTGGATGTTAAAATCGCCCACTATAATTATGTTATCTGAGCTAAGCACTAAGTCAGACAATAGGTCCGAAAATTCACAGAGACACTCACAGTAACAACCAGGTGGACGATAGATAACAACAAATAAAACTGGTTTTTGGGACTTCCAATTTGGATGGACAAGACTAAGAGACAAGCTTTCAAATGAATTAAAGCTCTGTCTGGGTTTTTGATTAATTAATAAGCTGGAGTGGAAGATTGCTGCTAATCCTCCGCCTCAGCCCATGCTACGAGCGTTCTGGCAGTTAGTGTGACTCGTGGGTGTTGACTCATTTAAACTAACATATTCATCCTGCTGTAACCAGGTTTCTGTAAGGCAGAATATATCAATATGTTGATCAATTATTATATCATTTACTAACAGGGACTTAGAAGAGAGCGATCTAATGTTTAATAGACCACAATTAACTGTTTTAGTCTGTGGTGCAGTTGAAGGTGCTATATTATTTTTTCTTTTTGAATTTTTATGCTTAAATAGATTTTTGCTGGTTATTGGTGGTCTGGGAGCAGGCACCGTCTCTACGGGGATGGGGTAATGAGGGGATGGCAGGGGGAGAGAAGCTGCAGAGAGGTGTGTAAGACTACAACTCTGCTTCCTGGTCCCAACCCTGGATAGTCACGGTTTGTAGGGTTTAATAAAATTGGCAAGATTTCTAGAAGTGAGAGCTGCTCCATCCAAAGTGGGATGGATGCCGTCTCTCCTAACAAGACCAGGTTTTCCCCAGAAGCTTTGCCAATTATCTATGAAGCCCACCTAATTTTTTGGACACCACTCAGACAGTCAGCAATTCAGGGAGAACATGCAGCTCACTCCCGGTCCTATTGGGGAGGGGCCCAGAGAAAACTACAGAGTCCGACATTGTTTTTGCAAAGTTACACACCGATTCAATATTAATTTTAGTGACCTCCGATTGGCGTAACCGGGTGTCATTACTGCCGATGTGAATTACAATCTTACCAAATTTACGCTTAGCCTTAGCCAACAGTTTCAAATTTCCTTCAGTGTCGCCTGCTCTGGCCCCCGGAAGACATTTGACTATGGTTGCTGGTGTCGCTAACTTCACATTTCTCAAAACAGAGTCGCCAATAACCAGAGTTTGTTCCTCAGCGGGTGTGTCGCCGAGTGGGGAAAAACGGTTAGAGATGTGAACGGGTTGGCAGTGTACACGGGGCTTCTGTTTAGGACTATGCTTCCTCCTCACAGTCACCCAGTCGGCCTGCTTTCCCGGCTGCTCGGGATCTGCTGGAGGGGAACTAACGGCGGCTAAGCTACCTTGGTCCGCACCGAGTACAGGGGCCTGGCCTGCTGTAGGATTTTCCAAGGTGCGGAGCCAAGTCTCCAATTCGCCCAGCCTGGACTCCAAAGCTACGAATAAGCTACACTTATTCATACACTTAAAAAAATGAGGTGGGCTTCATAGATAATTGGCAAAGCTTCTGGGGAAAACCTGGTCTTGTTAGGAGAGACAGCATCCATCCCGATTTGGATGGAGCAGCTCTCATTTCTAGAAATCTGGCCAATTTTCTTAAATCCTCTAAACCGTGACTATCCACGGTTGGGACCAGGAAGCAGAGTTGTAGTCTTACACACCTCTCTGCAGCTTCTCTCCCCCTGCCATCCCCTCATTACCCCATCCCCGTAGAGACGGTGCCTGCTCCCAGACCACCAATAACCAGCAAAAATCTATTTAAGCATAAAAATTCAAAAAGAAAAAATAATATAGCACCTTCAACTGCACCACAGACTAAAACAGTTAAATGTGGTCTATTAAACATTAGGTCTCTCTCTTCTAAGTCCCTGTTAGTAAATTATATAATAATTGATCAACATATTGATTTATTCTGCCTTACAGAAACCTGGTTACAGCAGGATGAATATGTTAGTTTAAATGAGTCAACACCCCCGAGTCACACTAACTGCCAGAATGCTCGTAGCATGGGCCGAGGTGGAGGATTAGCAGCAATCTTCCATTCCAGCTTATTAATTAATCAAAAACCCAGACAGAGCTTTAATTCATTTGAAAGCTTGACTCTTAGTCTTGTCCATCCAAATTGGAAGTCCCAAAAACCAGTTTTATTTGTTATTATCTATCGTCCTATTCTCCTGGTCGTTACTGTGAGTTTCTCTGTGAATTTTCAGACCTTTTGTCTGACTTAGTGCTTAGCTTAGATAAGATAATTATAGTGGGCGATTTTAACATCCACACAGATGCTGAGAATGACAGCCTCAACACTGCATTTAATCTATTATTAGACTCAATTGGCTTTGCTCAAAATGTAAATGAGTCCACCCACCACTTTAATCATATCTTAGATCTTGTTCTGACTTATGGTATGGAAATTGAAGACTTAACAGTATTCCCTGAAAACTCCCTTCTGTCTGATCATTTCTTAATAACATTTACATTTACTCTGATGGACTACCCAGCAGTGGGGAATAAGTTTCATTACAGTAGAAGTCTTTCAGAAAGCGCTGTAACTAGGTTTAAGGATATGATTCCTTCTTTATGTTCTCTAATGCCATATACCAACACAGTGCAGAGTAGCTACCTAAACTCTGTAAGTGAGATAGAGTATCTCGTCAATAGTTTTACATCCTCATTGAAGACAACTTTGGATGCTGTAGCTCCTCTGAAAAAGAGAGCTTTAAATCAGAAGTGCCTGACTCCGTGGTATAACTCACAAACTCGCAGCTTAAAGCAGATAACCCGTAAGTTGGAGAGGAAATGGCGTCTCACTAATTAAGAAGATCTTCACTTCGCCTGGAAAAAGAGTCTGTTGCTCTATAAAAAAGCCCTCCGTAAAGCTAGGACATCTTACTACTCATCACTAATTGAAGAAAATAAGAACAACCCCAGGTTTCTTTTCAGCACTGTAGCCAGGCTGACTTCATGACTCTTTCTCTCAGATTGTTCTGTCTGAGTTATTTTCATTAGTTACTTCATCCAAACCATCAACATGTCTATTAGACCCCATTCCTACCAGGCTGCTCAAGGAAGCCCTACCATTATTTAATGCTTCGATCTTAAATATGATCAATCTATCTTTATTAGTTGGCTATGTACCACAGGCTTTTAAGGTGGCAGTAATTAAACCATTACTTAAAAAGCCATCACTTGACCCAGCTATCTTAGCTAATTATAGGCCAATCTCCAACCTTCCTTTTCTCTCAAAATTTCTTGAAAGGGTAGTTGTAAAACAGCTAACTGATCATCTGCAGAGGAATGGTCTATTTGAAGAGTTTCAGTCAGGGTTTAGAATTCATCATAGTACAGAAACAGCATTAGTGAAGGTTACAAATTATCTTCTTATGGGCTCAGACAGTGGACTCATCTCTGTGCTTGTTCTGTTAGACCTCAGTGCTGCTTTTGATACTGTTGACCATAAAATTTTATTACAGAGATTAGAGCATGCCATAGGTATTAAAGGCACTGCGCTGCAGTGGTTTGAATCATATTTATCTAATAGATTACAATTTGTTCATGTAAATGGGGAATCTTCTTCACAGACTAAGGTTAATTATGGAGTTCCACAAGGTTCTGTGCTAGGACCAATTTTATTCACTTTATACATGCTTCCCTTAGGCAGTATTATTAGACGGCATTGCTTAAATTTTCATTGTTACGCAGATGATACCCAGCTTTATCTATCCATGAAGCCAGAGGACACACACCAATTAGCTAAACTGCAGGATTGTCTTACAGACATAAAGACATGGATGACCTCTAATTTCCTGCTTTTAAACTCAGATAAAACTGAAGTTATTGTACTTGGCCCCACAAATCTTAGAAACATGGTGTCTAACCAGATCCTTACTCTGGATGGCACTACCCTGACCTCTAGTAATACTGTGAGAAATCTTGGAGTCATTTTTGATCAGGATATGTCATTCAAAGCGCATATTAAACAAATATGTAGGACTGCTTTTTTGCATTTACGCAATATCTCTAAAATCAGAAAGGTCTTGTCTCAGAGTGATGCTGAAAAACTAATTCATGCATTTATTTCCTCTAGGCTGGACTATTGTAATTCATTATTATCAGGTTGTCCTAAAAGTTCCCTGAAAAGCCTTCAGTTAATTCAAAATGCTGCAGCTAGAGTACTAACGGGGACTAGAAGGAGAGAGCATATCTCACCCATATTGGCCTCTCTTCATTGGCTTCCTGTTAATTCTAGAATAGAATTTAAAATTCTTCTTCTTACTTATAAGGTTTTGAATAATCAGGTCCCATCTTATCTTAGGGACCTCATAGTACCATATGACCCCAATAGAGCGCTTCGCTCTCAGACTGCAGGCTTACTTGTAGTTCCTAGGGTTTGTAAGAGTAGAATGGGAGGCAGAGCCTTCAGCTTTCAGGCTCCTCTCCTGTGGAACCAGCTCCCAATTCAGATCAGGGAGCCAGACACCCTCTCTACTTTTAAGATTAGGCTTAAAACTTTCCTTTTTGCTAAAGCTTATAGTTAGGGCTGGATCAGGTGACCCTGAACCATCCCTTAGTTATGCTGCTATAGACTTAGACTGCTGGGGGGTTCCCATGATGCACTGAGTGTTTCTTTCTCTTTTTGCTCTGTATGCACCACTCTGCATTTAATCATTAGTGATTGATCTCTGCTCCCCTCCACAGCATGTCTTTTTCCTGGTTCTCTCCCTCAGCCCCAACCAGTCCCAGCAGAAGACTGCCCCTCCGTGAGCCTGGTTCTGCTGGAGGTTTCTTCCTGTTAAAAGGGAGTTTTTCCTTCCCACTGTCGCCAAGTGCTTGCTCACAGGGGGTCGTTTTGACCATTGGGGTTTTTACGTAATTATTGTATGGCCTTGCCTTACAATATAAAGCGCCTTGGGGCAACTGTTTGTTGTGATCTGGTGCTATATAAATAAAATTGATTGAATTGATTGATTGATTACAAGTACCATTACTGCTAAAGGAGGCCGAGGAATAACTAAACATTTCACACACAGAGCAGAAAAGTGCGGGAGAGACAGGAGAAGCCGCCATGCTAAACCGTTATCTAGTTAACTAGATCAATCTAACTACGCAGATTAAACAGCTAACAGATACAGCAAAACGCCGCTGTGCTCCGGAACATATATATATATATATATATATATATATATATATACATACACCACCATGCTTCATTGTCTTCACTGTGAACTGTGGCTTGAATTCAGAGTTTTGGGGTCAGCTCACAAACTGTCTGCAGCCCTTGGACCCAAAAAGAACAGTTTTACTCTCATCAGTCCACAAAATATTCCTCCATTTCTCTTTAGGTCAGTTGATGTGTTCTTTGGCAAATTGTAACCTCTTCTGCACATGTCTTTTATTTAACAGAGGGACTTTGCGGGGGATTCTTGCAAATAAATTGGCTTCACACAGGCGTCTTCTAACTGTCACAGCACTTACAGGTAACTCAAGACTGTCTTTGATCATCCTGGAGCTGATCAATGGGTCAGCCTTTGCCATTCTGGTTATTCTTCTATCCATTTTGATGGTTGTCTTCCGTTTTCTTCCACGCATCTCTGTTTTTTTTTTTTTTTGTCCATTTTAAAGCATTGGAGATCATTGTAGATGAACAGCCTATAATTTTTTGCACCTGCGTATAAGTTTTCCCCTCTCCAGTCAACTTTTTAATCAAACTACGCTGTTCTTCTGAACAATGTCTTGAACGTCCCATTTTTCTCAGGTTTTCAAAGAGAAAAGCATGTTCAACAGGTACTGGCTTCAACCTTAAATAGGGGACACCTGATTCACACCTGTTTGTTACACAAAATTGACAAACTCACTGACTGAATGCCACACTACTATTATTATGAACACCCCCTTTTCTACTTTTTTTTTTTTACTAATAGCCCAATTTCATAGCCTTAAGAGTGTGCATATCATGAATGCTTGGTCTTGTTGGATTTGTGAGAATCTACTGAATCTACTGGTACCTTGTTTCCCATGTAACAATAAGAAATATACTCAAAACCTGGATTAATCTTTTTAGTCACATAGCACTACTATTATTCTGAACACTACTGTATATGTAGAAATAAAAATCACGATTCACAACCACAAATTTTCCTTACACTTGAAATTCGTAACACACAATTAAACCGCCTTTTCTTTTTAATAAAAGAACAAGAGAGGTGGAAACTTCCTAACAGGGCTTTATGACTGAGCACGCGTTTAAACATTTTTTAAATGTGTGATCGTCATGACGTCACTATTTTGAGCTTTTCTTCATGTTGGTTCTAGTTACAATACAATTTGCAGTCACGCTCACTTCAGTCAAATGTAAGAATGCTGAAGTGACGTCGGATGTCTGTGGTGAATGCTGGGGTCGTTGTGACTAATAAAATAATTACAGAAAAGACTTTCAGCTTTCATAAAATAAGTGATTTTTCTTCTTGTTGGCGGCTGAGAAATGTACCTGGAGAACACGCTGAGGGACATCTTTAAAATTGCTGCAGTTATTCACAAGCAATTTCCACGATAAGGAATTAAAGTATTTCCAGTCGTCTAATGTGGATAAATTTTCGTCAGGCTGTGAAGACTCCAGGAGAAAGAACGCCAACACTTCATTTTGTCATGCCCAGCTGACAAAATGCTCAGGGGTCAGGTCTTCATTCATTGCCTTATTTCCTCTCTGATTCTCTGGTTTTACCTTTCATTAGTTTATACTTTACCATGTTAGTCTGTTTTATTCTGTTTATTGCTTTGCTTTGTTTACTATTTAGTCACTGGTTTCATTCGTTATCTTATTATTTAGTTTGCAGTCACTCAGTTATTCATTGCTTTTCTTTATGTTACACTTTCGTCACGGATTCTTTCTTTGGTTTTCCTTTATTCTGTAGTTGGTTATTGTTTGTTCACTCCTGGTCCTCTAAGTCTAGTTCTGGTTATCACGTTTCTGGTATTATGCTTTATAGTCTCAGGTTTTGGTTATTATTCACCTTCAGTGTTTCTTTTCATATCATGTTCCATTTGTTATTTATTGCATTTTCTGTTTATCAGTTATCTTTTGTTTATTGCATTATTCTGTAATCACTGGTTTGTTTATTCTGTTTATCATCTATTTTTTGGTTACTGGTTTTGTTTCATGTCAGTTATTTTCTCCTCAGTTTGTAATCTGTATCAGTCCCTGTTCTACTTTTGATAATAATCATAGATCTTCATGTTTCCCACTATTTGGATTAGTCACGTTATTTCCTAGTTTTGTTTCCCCTTTTGTTTTGCTCACGCATTATTGCTTGTCTGGAACACGTCATGTTATACACTGTTAGTTTTATGCCACTTACTTTTACTTGTTTTGCACTGTTGGTTTTCCAGCCATTTAGTTATCTTGCCCCAGTTCACTTTGCTTTTGCCTCACTGCACTCTCTTGCACTTACCTTTGTCTTCGCTGGTCACGCCCCCTTCCAGCACCTTCTGCACACCTGCTCCTCATTTCTCCTGTAATTACACCACCAGTTATTTAAGCCCTCACAGTCTCACTACTCACTGCCAGATTGTTGATTTCATGTCACTCTCCAGCCATACTTCCAAGTACTCCTTTGCCTTATTTTTTTTACCTCCCAGATTTTTGACCTTGCTTTGTCCTCGACCTTGAGTTGGTCTTTGTCTCTGATTGCCTCCTCGCTGTGTATTTTGACCTGTGCCTGTCTGTTGAACCACGCCTCAGCCTTTCACCTGTCTGTTACCGTTGCCTCACTACTGGATCACCTGTGTACCAACTCCCTGCTTGCTTTGACGATTAATCCTTTTACTTACTCCATCCCTTCACATTTGTGTCCACCTGTTATGAGCCATGCTGTCACCATGCCTGACACATTTACTCTGTGTGCCACCAACAGGTCTGCTTCAGATGATGCAAAATTAGTTGGTAATTAAAAAAAAGATGAAAATACAGGATCTAGCAGCAATTCATCCTGTTTGCTGGGTGAGGATTTGTTTAGAATGGAAATGGAGAAATGAACAGGGTTCAGGTCAGGTTCAGACAGAAATATGAAGTCCAAACTGCACTCTAATGACCACACATTCGAAATGTTAAGCTAACGCTAAGAAACGCAAGTCCAAAGTAAAGCGTAACATTCCAACGTCAGCTTTAATTTCTGAGGACGTTTCACAGTGCTGCTCACACATGAAATCATTTTATGGCATATAACAGCTTGGTTTGTCTGTGGCGTTGGGGGGGCTCATTACATGTTATGAACGTGTTAAGGCTGCCCACGTATTAATGTAGTTATTTTACTTATTCAAAGTGTCAAAGTATGAGGAAGAGACAAAGACTTTGACTGGGTCTGATGAGTTTACAACAGTCCAACATGGCGGCGGCAGAACGGAGCCATGGGGGAATCTGTTGCTAACGGGCGTTCTATTGAACTTCACTTCTTGGTACAACATTCTCCTTGGTCTAACAAAGGTTGGAATGACACTTGTTTGCTATTAGCCAAATGAACAGTTTTTTTTTTCCCCAAAATTTTATTGAAAGGTGGAAATGACACTTGTTTGCTGTTAGCTAAACCAGCTAACAAATTGAATTGAATTGAACAAAGAACTGTACAACTGTGACTTCAGGAATTTCCCCCCAACATTTATTGAACAATTATGATGGCATTTTAGGGCCACATTGAGGTTTTTTTTTTTTTTTTTTTTTTTTTTTTTTGACTTTGAGAATAAAGTTGTAATATTACAAGAATAAATTTGTAATTTTATGAAAAAAAAAACTCATTATGAGAAAAAAGTCATAATATTATGAGAAGAAAACTTGTAATATTACGAGAATAAAGTCATAATCATTAGTATCAGAACTTTGAAAAGTATATGCAAGAAAATGTGTCTATTCTGGAGGAGGAACCACACGGATTTTGCCTGTAGTTCCAGCAATTACTAGCTCCCGAAATCACCTTTTTCATGGAGGAGGAGATGGCTGGAACTGGTGTCCTGTGGTTTCTGGCGGGGATGACTACTCGAGGTGGGCGGATCCTAATATCGATAATATCGATGGCATTGATATTGAACGATCCTCTGTAAAAAGATCGATACTCAAGCTTTCTTTCTCTCCCGCATGTGCTGACTGCTGCCACGCAGATTCATCAAAGTGTACTCTCTGTCTGTAAGAGCAGCGCTGCACTGTGTCACACAACACGGAGCAGTGCACCCTTGTATTGTGGTTTGTCAGCCCTCTACCTCAGGAGATTTTGTTTTAAGTTGTGTTGAGCGATATTTTTTAAACAAAAATGTTGATTGTGATAATAAAGTATTTTGTTGTCACGTACAATGTTTGGCGAAATTCTATCCTAGGTCTTTTGGATCCTTTGGATCTATGAAGCTTAAATATGAAAAAGTATCGGTATTGATATCAGCAATACTGGGCCTGTATTTACTTGGTATCAGATCAATACCAAAATTCCCGGTATCGGCCACCTCTAATAACCACTTTGGCACAACACTGGCAGTCGTCGCTTCTCGTATAAATACAACTTTATTCTCATAATATTACGACTTTATTCTCAAAGTCTAAAAAAAAACAAAAAAAAATGTGGTCCTAAGATGCCGTCATAAACAATAAACAAGGTTGGATGTAGAATCTTCAGCATAAGTACCATCAGTGGCTAAATACGTATTGTCTTTACAAATCTGATAATATCATCAGCGATACACATTGCAAGTAATAATCACAAAATGCAAAGACGTGCCATTATAGCCTCGGCAAAGAATTTCTTTCATATGACATCATGTCTGAGGTGAGCGGAGGTGTGATTGTTATCGTGTTTAAAATATCTGCAGTTGTAAAATATGTAACTTTGTCTTCAAGAATCAAGGTGGGCTTGGAATACATTTTTTACGCTGCAGCTAAACCACTTAGCACGCACATGTAACTGGCCTGGTCTAATGTGTTGAACAGTAAAATAATAATTATGTTTCTGATGAGACACTTCATAATTTGGATGATGAAAATAACGCTTTTAGAGCGTCACTTTATCAACAGGCTCTCCATTTGGTCGTCCAAAGATGTTTCACCAAGTACTCAGATTAAATACCAATACTACAAATCAAAAAGACTTGAAGATTTGCTGTCACACTGTAACACGTAATTAAAGAAAGCTGTTCGCCCTCATGTTTCTCAAAAAGATGATGATAATGCATTTTTTCAGGCCATAATTACGCCACTATTCTTCAATGTACCAATTGAAAGTGTTTTCGCTGCCATTAACTCATCTCTCTTTGTCTTCGCTACACATTTTGCCCCGTCACTAGATCGGTTATGGTTTTTGTTTCCATCACAACAGCGTGGCAAAGGCTGAGCACTTGAACATGTCCCCGAGTCGAGCTTTTCGGGACTTCAACTGAAAAGCTGCAGATGGCAAATTAATTATGCTTCTTGATGGCTGTGTATCTCAGATATCCAGCGAGCGGCAGTTGTGTGGACGAAAATACCTTGTTGATGTCAGAAGTGAGAGGAGAATGGACAGACTGGTTGAATGGGCGACTGCATGATGCCATCATGTCAGTATGGACCAAC